>NC_138552.1:7249761-7332261 GCF_964273705.1 Natrix helvetica
TATATATATATATATATATATATATATATATATATATATATATATTTGATGTACTGATAAATAAATAAAGGGAGACTAGTATAGATCTATTTCGAGCTAATTAGCTCTCATCAGCTAGCCATACCCTTACTGGGATTTGAACCCGGGCTGTATATATCTTAGGCTGAAGTCTTAGCCACTAAGCCACGGGCTCACTTCCTTATCAGTTGAGCCAGGGAAATAGGTATGTATTTGTGTTACAACCCCTGGTATGCCTAAATATGGGAGGAAGGTCACTACTCCCTCTTTCTGTCCTTCAGCTTATCACAGAAGACCATGCAGGCAGAAAACCATATTTTTATTTTAATGTTGCCTTTTTATATTTGTGTTGTATTTGTACTGATAAATAAATAAAGGGAGACTAGTATAGATCTATTTCGAGCTAATTAGCTAGCTGATGAGATAGCTATATATATTGTATTTGTATATACACACATACACATACACATACACATACACATACACATACACATACATACATATATAGGCTTGACTACCTGCAAGAAAGAAAAAGAAATGTGTGGAAGGGCATAGGAGAGGGAAAGTAAAGTATGGGTAAATAAACAGAGAATTGACAATTATCATAAAATTTAAAATTCCTTATTTCATTGATTCAATAATTAATTCAATATGAAACCACACTCATTAAATCAACTTGAGAAGCAATTGTCAATCACTACTAAACTCTAAATATTAATATTTACATTGATGCCTCTATTTATCATTATCTAAAATAATTTCACATGATCGTATAAAAAATATTAAAAAGAAGTAAAATGTTAAGTTTTAGATTCCCTCCTACTGTACCCAGCTGGAGATTACATCGAATTATTTATAAACATTAAATTTGCTTCTGGTTACTAACTGTACATCAAATACTTCCTCCTTAAAGGCATTCTCTAAGTATTTGAGTTCATCTTATTGTGTGACATGTAAGACATAAGGAAGGCAATCTTGTTAAATTTAGTCAAACTTCTGTTCTGAATTTATATTGTTTATTGTTTACATTGTTAATGTTCCAAGTTTGCTTTCTCAGTTTGATACTGATGGCAAAAAATGTCTCTTTTACAATTGTGTGGCCAAATTGTCCTCGCAGCCATCAGGATATATCTTAATAAATTGTGATAAGACTTGATATGACTCAATGGCACATAACCAATCAATCAAATGGGTGTCTTGCCCAAAATTACTGTTCCCAGATGTTTAAGGCTTAAAGGAGATTTGTCTCGCTGATGCTAATAAATAACCATCAGTAAGGAAATCAAAGTGTCTCAATGGGTGGCAACATCTGTTTGATGTTGGCTTCCAAACTTCAGCTGAACTTTGATCAGTAGTTGAATAAGAGACATAGGACATAAAAGAAAATAACATGGTGGGAAGGGGCCTTGGAGGCCTTCTAGTTCAATCCCCTCCTTGAGCAGGAGACCCCATAACATTCGGGACAAATGGTTGTCCAATCTCTTCTTGGATACTTGTGGTGATGGAGCATCCACAACAACTTCTGGAGGTAAATGATTCCACTGATTAATTGTTCTCATTTTCATCCAGGTTTGGTTGCCACAATGTAGAAAAGATGTGGAGACTCTCGAAAGAGTGCAGAGAAGAGCAACAAAGATGATTAGGGGACTGGAGGCTAAAACATATGAAGAACGGTTGCAGCAACTGGGTATGTCTAGTTTGATGAAAAGAAGGACCACGGGAGACATGATAGCAGTCTTCCAATATTTCTGCACAAAGAAGAGGGAGTCAAACTATTCTCCAAAGCACCTGAGGGCAGGACAAGAAGCAATGGGTAGAAACTAATCAAGGAGACAAGCAACCTGGAATTAACTAGAAATTTCCTGACAGTTAGAACAATTAATGAGTGGAACAACTTGCCTCCAGAAGTTGTGAATGCTCCAACACTGGAAGTTTTTAAGAAGAGATTAGATAACCATTTGCCTGGAGAGGTGTAGGGTTTCTTGCCTAAGCAGGGGGTTGGACTAGAAGACCTCCAAGGTCCCTTCCAACTCAGTAATTCTATTCTCTTCATGAAATTTCTCCTTAGTTCTAGATTGGGTCTCTCTTTAGTGTTTTTCCACCTATTGCTTCTTGTCCTGCCCTCATATGCTTTGGAGAATAGCTTGACTCCCTCTTCTCTTTGACAGCCCTTCAAATATTGGAAGATAGGTATCATATCACTGCCTAATCCTTCTCTTTATTACATGAAAACATACCTAGTTCACACAATGATTCCTTGAATATCTTAGCCTCCAGATTCCTTATCAGCTCTGTGCTGTTCCTTCTTCTCTCACAACTGCAATGATTCACTTAACAATGGCGGCAAAAAAAGTCGTAAAATGGAGCGAACTGACTTAATGTGGCAAACGTCTTCCTTCCCCCTCCCTCCCTCCCTTTTTCCCTTTCTCCTCTTCCTTCCTTCCTTCCTTCCTTTTCTCCCTTTCTCTCCTTATTCTCTCTCTCTCTCTCTCTCTCTTCCTTTCTTCCCTTTTTCCTTCCTTCCTTCTATACTTTCCTCTTTGTTTTCCCTTTCTACCCTTATTTTATTTCCTTCCTCCTTCCTTCCTTCTCTTTTTCCTTCCTTGTTTTCCCTTTCTCTCCTTTTTTCTTTCTCTCTCTCTCTTTCTCTTCCTTCACATTTTTCCTTCCCTCCATCTTTCCTTCCTTGTTTTCCCTTTCTTTCATTTTCTCTCTCTTTCTCTCTCTTTCTTCCTTCCCATTTTCCATCCTTCCATTTTTCCTTCCTTGTTTTCCCTTTCTCTACTTTTTTTTCTTTCCCTCTCTCTCTCTCTCTTTCTTCCTTCACATTTCTCATTCCTTCTATTTTTCCTTTCTTGTTTTCCCTTTCTCTCCTTATTTTCTTTCCTTCCTTCCTTCCTTCCTTCCTTCCTTCCTTCCTTCCTTCCTTCCTTCATAAATTTTTGGCTCAGTTGCGGTCGTAACTTGAGGACTGTCTGTACCGACTTGGCATAAAGCCTGCTGTATATCCAAAAGGTTGAGATCTGTGGATGAACGCTGATATTTTGATAGTTTGCATCTCTTGTGCTCCAGTAGTTGTTGTTTTTTTTCTTCTCTTCTTCTTAAACACTTCAGGCATGAGTGATCAGTGTTGACAAGCTATTCTATTTTGCAGCCAGGAGGGACAGGATAAGAGCCTCAGAGGAAAGTTACTAATTAACCCCTAACCTTGGAGGAGCTGGAGTAGAAGTGATATTGAAAAGGGAGGAAATACTATCCAAAGAGGTGGGGGGGGTGGGGGTGGACCATGATTGAGGAGCTTTAGGAAACAGCCTCTTTATCCAGTATTCACCAATACAGTATGTTTCTTCGGGTTTAAAAAATAAGATTACATTGAGAATTCCGAATGCTTACCTGAAAGGAAGAGATAAGATTGCTGGAGAGATTTAATCCTGTGTTAATTGGTATTGTTTCCTAGTTATAATAGGAGGAATTGCATATTCAGAAATTGGCTAGCCATAATGAATGATATTTGCTCCCAGTAACTGTGCAGTGTGTTGTTTTGAAATGATCCTTTTCCCCTTCCTTTCTTCCCTTTCTTCCCCCCATCTCTTCTTTTCCTCTCTCCCTTTTCCTTCCTTCCTTCCCCTCTCCTTCTTCCTCCCTGCCAGGATGTTCCTCCCTCCCACCCTCCCTCCCTGAATCAATCTATCTTTCTTTCTTTCTTTCTTTCTTTCTTTCTTTCTTTCTTTCTTTCTTTCTTTCTTTTCCTTCCTTCCTTCCTTCCTCCCTCCCTTCCTGAATAATCTTTCCTCATTTCCTGAATCTTCCTTCTTTTCTTCCTTCCTTTCTTCTTTCCTTCCTTCCTTCCTCCCTCCCTGCCAGGATCTTCCTCCCTCCCTGCCTAAACCTACCTTCCTTCCTTCCTTCCTTCCTTCCTTCCTTCCTTCCTTCCTTCCTTCCTTCCTTCCATCCATCCATCCATCCATCCATCCATCTATCCATCCATCCATACTGGAGCACACCTCTGTATATTTTTTTATGCCATGGAAGATAAACAAATGAATGAAAAACCAAAAGCGAACCCAAGAAGGCGAAATGATAAGCCAGTAGAAGTCTGAACCAGTTTGCAAGAGTGTATTAACCACGATCACACTAGTTATTAGTTGATAGGTCCATTTATTGAACAACACAATTGGGGAGGACCACCTCAATTGGTTCTATGAATTTCTAAATACATAAACAATACATCAAAAAATGCAAACGCTTCACACAATTCTGTTGAAAGTTCCCATGTATTCTCACATCTGGCTTTGTCCATTTTAGTATATGCTTTTCCTAAAATACCCATGTTTGCAAACAGGGATGGTGTCTGCCAAAGTGAACATTTGATGGGCAGTGAGGATGGGATATATCAAGCTGTTGAACTCTACAAAGCCAGCTGAAAAGATATATACATTTCTAAGAAATCATTTAAAGATCAAAGTATTGAATGTTCAATCTGTTGCACAATGGATCCACCACAAGCGATTACAGACCATTTGTTACATCTCCTTCCTCATGCTTTGCAACTGGTACCACTTTTTTCATTGATATATTAATTAAATCAAAGAATTATGGAGCAGGAAGGGTCCATGGGGGGGGGGGGAACCATCAATATGAATTTCCTTCTGTAAGAGAAGGACAAGTGGAGAAAGGGTCAAGAGAAGAAGCAGCCTGGAGTCTCACAAGAAGTCTAAATCTAAACCTTTCTTGAATTCCGTTGACTTGTATTAGCACCAATTTAGTGCTGACGTGGTGGCTCAGTGGCTAAGATGCTGAGCTTGTCGATTAGAAAGGTTGACAGTTCTGTGGTTCGAATCCCTAGCACTGCGTAACGGAGTGAGCTCCCATTACTTGTCACAGCTTCTGCCAACCTGGCAGTTCAAAAGCATGTAAAAATGCAAGTAGAAAAATAGGAACACCGAAAAATTGGCATTTAGTCATGCCAGCCACATGAAAACGGAGACGTCTTCAGACAGTACTGGCTCTTCGGCTTTGAAATGGAGATGAGCACCGCCCCTTAGAGTCAGGAACGACTAGCACATATGTGCAAGGGGAACCTTTACCTTTACCTATTAACAGAATAACAGAGTTGGGAAGGGACCTTGGAGGATTTCTTGTCCAACCCCCTGATCGAGCAGGAAACCCTACACCATTTCAGATAAATGGCTGTCCAATCTCTTCTTAAAAATCTCCAGGGTTCAACTGTGCTTCATAGTGGCCACTATTTCAAGAATTTCTTAGGAACAAAATAGATATATTTTCAGAAATGGAACCCATTCTAGTTTTCCAGAGAATAGGAAGAAAAGAGAGGATAAATATTTTCAGTCTTGCAAATTTCTCTAAACATAACCTTGCGGCTAGACCACAATTCAGCCCCAAAATTTATGATGCCAACAGAAACATTGGTTAAGTGAATTTGCCCCATTTTACAACTTTTCTTGCCACAGCTGCTAAGTGAATCATTGCATTTGTACAGTTAGGAATGGGGTTGTTAAAGTGAATCTGATTTCCCCATTGATTTTGCTCATCAGAAGTTGTGTCTAAACTCTTCATAAAAACCTGCAGTGTTGGAGAACTCACAACTTCTGGAGACAACTTCTGTTCCACTGATTAATTGTTCTAACTGTCAGCAAATTTTTCCTTCCTTCTAGGTTGCTTCTCTCTCCTTGATGAGCTTCCATCAGTTGCTGCCTTCTGTTGCTTTGGAGAAGAGGTTGACTCCCTCTTCTTTGTGCAGAAATATTGGAAGACTGCTATCATGTCTCCCCTAGTCCTTCTTTTCATTTAACTAGACATACCCAGTTCCTGCAACCGTTCTTCATATGTTTTAGCCTCCAGTCCCCTCATCATCTTTGTTGCTCTTCTCTGCACTCTTTCGAGAGTCTCCACATCTTTTCTACATTGTGGCAACCAAACCTGGATGAAAATGAGAACAATTAATCAGTGGAATCATTTACCTCCAGAAGTTGTTGTGGATGCTCCATCACCACAAGTATCCAAGAAGAGATTGGACAACCATTTGTCCCGAATGTTATGGGGTCTCCTGCTCAAGGAGGGGATTGAACTAGAAGGCCTCCAAGGCTCCTTCCCACCTTGTTATTTTCTTTTATGTTCTATGTCTCTTATTCAACTACTGATCAAAGTTCAGCTGAACTTTGGAAATCAAAATCAAACAGATGTTCCTTGTGGCAGCCCCTCAAATATTGGAACACTGCTATCATATCATTACTTGACTAGATTCTTGTATAGAGGCAAGAGCAGGGGTGAATTTCAACAGGTTCCGACAGGTTCTGGATAAATTTTGAATAGTCTGGAGAACCTGCAAATACCACCTCTGGCTGGGGTGAGAATGGAGATTTGCAATATCTTTCCCCCAGGAGTGTGGTGGGAATGGAGATTTTGCAATATCCTGCCCCTGGAGTAGGGTGGGGATGGAGATTTTGCAGAATCCTTCTCCTGCCATGCCCACCAAGTCATGCCCACAGAACTGGTAGTAAAAAAAAAAGATTTTCAAACCAACTGTTCCACTGGTTAATTTTCACCATTGTTAGGAAGTTTCTCCTTAATTCCAGGTTGTTTTTCTCTTTGATTAGTTTGCAACCATTGTTTTCTTGTCCTGCCTTCCGGTGCTTTGGAGAATAGTTTGACCCCCTCTTCTTTGTGGCATCCCTCCAAATACTGGAATACTGCTATCATGTCACTCCTAATTCTTCTCTTCATTAAACTAGCCAAACCCAAATCCTGCAGCCATTCTTCATATGTTTTAGTCTCTGGGCCTTTGATCATCTTTAGTTGGTCTTCTCTGAACTTTCTCCAAAGTCTCAACATTTTTTTTTTGTAGTATAGTGACCAAAATGGGTTGAAGGATTCCATTCTGTCTTCCTCATATATGATCTAATGATAAGTCTGCACATCGTCCTAGATGTACAATCATTCATTTACTGACCATTTGTATTTACAAGAGCACTGAAAAGGGTGACTTATTTTAACACCATTAAGGGCACCCCAGGGTCACATAATCAAAATTCAGATGCTTGGCAACTGGGCTGTACTGGCGCAGTGGTTCGAGGGCAGTACTCCAGGCTACTTCTGCTGACTGCCGGCTGCCTGCAGTTCGGTAGTTCAAATCTCACCAGGCTCAAGGTCGACTCAGCCTTCCGTACTTCCGAGGTGGGTAAAATGAGGACCCAGATTGTTGGGGGCAAATAGGCTGACTCTGTAAACCACTTAGAGAGGGCGGTAAAGCACTGTGAAGTGGTATATAAGTGATATAGCTATTGCTCTTCCTCCCTCCCTCCCTCCCTCCCTCCCTCCCTCCCTCCCTTCCTTCCTTCCTTCCTTCCTTCCTTCCTTCCTTCCTTCCTTCCTTCCCGTAGTGGTGCAGTGGTTCGAGTGCAGTACTGCAGGCTACTTCTGCTGCCTGCAATTTGGCAGTTCAATTCTCACCAGGCTCAAGGTTGACTCAGCCTTCCATCCTTCCGAGGTGGGTAAAATGAGGACCCAGGATGTTGGGGGTAACAGGCTGACTGTGCAAACCATTTAGAGAGGGCTGCAAAGCACTATGAAGTGGTATATAAGTCTAAGTGTGATTGCTAAGTGCTATTGATGATGGTGGAAGTGTCCCCGGGTCATGTCAGTGGTGGATTCCTACTGGTTCGGACCGGTTAGGCTGAACTGGTTGTTGTTTTGGCGGCCTGGCTCGCTGGAACTGGCAGCAACCCAGGCCTGCCAGGCTCCCAAGCCAGTTCTCTGGGTGGCGCCATAGGTGCCGCCATCTTTGTTTTTTACTTCTGTGCATGCGCAGAACAAATTTTATTGCCTTGTGCATGAAGCGCGCATGGGCAGTGCGCCCACGAGCGAACCATCAGTAGTGCCTGCTGGAACCCACCCCGGGGGGGGTCACGTGATCCCATTTTGCGACCTACCCATAAGCCAAGTCAATGGGGAAACCAGATTGAATTAACAATCATGTTATTAACTTAATAACGGCAGTGACTCACTTCCCAATGGGGGCAAGAGCAGTGCAAAATGCAACTCCCTCCACAACTGTCTTGCTTAGCAAGGGGAATTTGGGGCCCAACGGTGGTTGTACGTGGAGGACTACCTGCACAGGGTGAAGCCTTGATTGATGGCGACATTAAAAGGAAACAACTTCTCAATTGCTGCGTCTAAATTTAGAATTTTCGATCTGAGGATTTCTCTCTTGCCTAGTTAAGCTGAATACGAGCTGCCGTTTAGAAAAAGATCTTTCTTTCTCTCCCTAGGAGGACCGTTTTATCTGATGTTTATTTAATGACCGTATCTGCCTGTTCTTATGATATAATTTGCTCTGTAATTGTCGTTTTCACAGTAGGTTGTCTTGTATCTGTTTTATGGCTGTTAGTTAGCCTGAGTAATGTAAGACAAAGGGATGGAGGGATGGATTGATGAATAATAGAGTTGTGTAAAGCTTTCTTTTCAGTTCAGTTCGAATTCCAAATAATTTATTGAATCGGGGAGTCAATCAACCAACCAGAATAAAGCTGGAAGGGACCTTGGAGGTCTTCCAGTCCAACCCCCTACTTAGGCAGGAAACCCTACACCACTTCAGACAAATGGTTATCTAACATCTTCTTAAAAACTTCCAGTGTTGGAGCATTCACGACTTCTGGAGGCAAGTTGTTCCACTGATTAATTGTCCTCACTGTTAGGGAATTTCTAGTTCTAGGTTCTAGGTTCTAGGTTCTAGTTCTAGGTTTTAGATAGGTGGCTGTCCAGTCTTTCCTTCAAAACCTCCAGTGATGAAGCACCCATACCTTCTGGAGGCAAGCTGTTCCACTGGTTAATTGTCCTCCCTTTTAGGAAGTTTCTCTTTAATTCCAGGTTGCTTCTCTCTTCGATCAGTTTCCAACCATTGTTTCTTGTCCTGCCTTCTGGTGCTTTGGAGAATAGGTTGACCCCATCCTGTTCATGGGGCTATCATGTCATCCCTAGTCCTTCTTGCCTTTAGCCAAAGCCAAATCTTGCAACTCTTCTTCACGAGCAGGTTGAAATATGAGAAACAAACTGATGACGTTTGGCTCAAAACATACCAGATTTAATCCTGGTTGAAAAGGAGAAAGTGTAGATAACTGAAAAGGTTTAATGTATGCTGATTAGTGTACATTTAAAGTGACAATAAAGTTCTATTCTATTATTTTCTGTTCCATTCCATTCCATATTTTCTTTTTTTCTATTCTATTCTATTCCATTCTATTCTATTCTAAATTCTTATTCTATTGTATTCTTCTTAGAATAGAATAACAGTTGGAAGGGACCTTGGAGGTCTTCTAGTCCAACCCCCTGCCTAGACAGGAAATCTTATACCATTTCAGACAAATGGCTATCCAACATCCTCTTAAAAATTTCCAGTGTTCTGTTCTGTTCTGTTCTATTCTATTCTATTCTATTCTATTCTATTCTATTCTATTCTATTCTATTCTATTCTTCTTTCGGGTTTCCAAAAAGAAGATGGCAACCCACCCATGCCCTGGAGCTGAAGGGGTGTGTGCAGGGAGATACTTTGTCTTTAAAAACATGTTTCTCCTTTTCTCATCCAGGGAAACATAATATTCTGCCTTTTTAATATTTCCCAGAATATTTTATTCTTCTAGGAGAGGGGTGGATGCTAACTTCCTACATTGTAATTCCATGTAACTGCTCTGAATGTAATATAATTTGTACTCTATCCCCCCCCCCCCCAAAAAAAAAGAGGAATACTTCCATTGTTGTTTGATAATGCTTTCTGTTGCCTGGTGAAATTCGACATAAAACGGACAATGGCAAGCAATTTGTATATTCCTTTTCACCACCAAGGGTTTCCCTTGGGAACGTGTCCCCCCCTTCCCCATACTGCTAGCAAATCATAACAAAGAAGATTCTTTATTCTAAATCAAGCTCTCCGTTCAGACTTTTGCTAAATATAACTTGGTGATTTTTAGCGTGTTATGCTGTATGCAATATGTTGCAAAAATTCAGCCATATTGCAAACAGTCAAACAAATTGCCCCTGCCAATCAACACAGCAAAAAAATGACCTGATATGATGAAAGTAAGTGACATTAGCAGCCCGGGGAGAAGATTTCAAAAGACTCCATCTAAAAGTTTTTAAAAAACAAAGTGGAAAAAAATCTGGGTTAACAGAAAATAGAAAAGGGAAGAAAGGATAATGCAACCTGGGAAGATAATGATAAACTGTGCTTAAAGATCAGGGAGGAGATTAATTCTAGGTAGGAAGGCAAGGTCAACCTTACTCAAGATCATGAAGAATAAGGACATTTCAATGTCTGAAAAGATGTGAAAACTTAGAACAATGTTTGGTCTAGTCCAGGAGAGGTATTCACTAACTTTCCCAGTTCGCAAATGTGAGCGCACACAAATGTGAGGTCTTCCGTGCATGAGCTTTGATACAATACAATACAATAGCAGAGTTGGAATGGACCTTGGAGGTCTTCTAGTCCAATCCCCTTGCATGCATGTGCGCAGCTTGAAGATGTGCCTAAATAGGATGTCATAGAACTGGGTTGGGTGGGTGGGTGGGTGGGGTGGGCCCACCTGTGATTTCGACTATCGGTTTGGTTGAACCGGTCTGAACTGGCTGAATACTACCTCTAGTCTCATCATAATGTATGGCAGTAAAAGGAGTCCCTGCAGATTTTACTCAACATAGGAGAACAAGGCCATCAGGACAAGGTTCAGCACTCCATCTGTATTTAAAAGACATAGGGCACACTTTTGAAGAGAGCAAAGTCTACATTTCGGACACTGTTGGTTTGAAAGAGGGGTCAAAGAGGCCATCTATGTCAAAATTGGACAGCCCTCTCTCAATAGAAGGGGAGGGGTACGATACCGTCTATCTCCAGTCTACAACACAGTCCTTTCAGCAGTTCCAAGAAGGCTCCACAACCATTTGCACCACTCAGGTGACCCTGTTGATGCAATTAAAACTCCAAGTGGCCTCAACGATGCTCTTAAAGAAAGCAAATGACCAGCTTTCTGCAAGGAGTATAAATCCTTCTATTCCCCACCATCCAGTCAGAGCTTGCATGGATGAGAAGTGAAACATCTCCAAAGAAAAGCAAGAAAGTCCAGTTGCCTCTTGAAGAAAGCATGGTCTACTCCCCTAGTCGTTGTCAACTATGCGGAGTAGAACTCCCCACCCCCACCCCCCCAATCTCTATTTCAAGGCCATTGAGCCAGTGCTGTCCGAAGACATTTATGCTGTCATGCGTCCAGGATGACACCATTGAGCGCTGCTACCTTCCCACTGAAGTGGTACCTATTTATCTACTTGCATTTGCATAATTTCAAACTGCTAGTTTGGTAGGAGCTGAGGTGAGGACAGGAACTTACTCCATCTCATAGAGCTCGGGTCTTGAACCTGAGCTGCCAGCTTTCCAGCCAACAAGCCCAGTGTCTTAACCACTGAGCCACTGTGCCACGCTAATGTGTGACAAGAGATGCTAAGAAAAAAAAGAAATTTTACAATAAAATCAAGTTAAACTTAGTTAAACTTTGAGTATTATGTAAAAGATAAAGTAATAATAGCTATAGTCAAATAAATGATTAACAATGATAATAATGCATTTATATATACTAGATTGATAATATGAAATGTTATATAAAATTGCAAGTGGGACTATGGAGATGAGGTTGAAAAACTTTTTTATAAAATATAAACAATTTTATTTAGAATAGAATATGAAGATGTAATATCATTGGATGATTTTGGGACGATGTAAGGAAATGCCATAACATAAATTTACTTTAAATTTAGTTACGCTTCAGATAAAAGGAATGTAATAATAGCTATACTCAATGAATGCCTAATAATTGTAATAATTGTATACATATATGTTAGAATGATGATATTAATAATGGAAAAAACCATGGGATTGGAAATTATTAGAGAATGTTACCAATACTAAAATAATAGAATGACTTAGAATAGGATACAAAAAATACTTTATTATTGGATATATTGAAGATGAATTATTATAATATAAATGAATTTATATTTAGAATGCCTTGTTTAAAATGAAAAAACAGTAGTGATAATCAAACAAATGAAGTATTATGATAATGATGTGTTCTGACCCCCCCCCTTGTCCCCCACCAACACACACTCCAAGCCAAAGATACTTCACCAGATCTTTTATAGACAGACAGGTCCTTGGCAGCAATCCAACAACTTGGCACTGATAAGCATTGGCAGCAATCCAGCCTGCCACGTTCACAAGACTGTACTCCCACATTAGTTCACGCGTTGACTTCTGCAAAAGGCGTGTGCACAAGTAGTCCTTTTATAGTCTGGAGAGGAGTCTAATTATCATCAGCTGAGTGCAATTACCTCCTGTAACTGCACAATTGCTCCTGACGCCTATTAGCTCGCCGGTAACCAGCATCCAACAACTCACTGCTGACGTCTGACTCACTGTCCCTTGTCTCCTCCCCACTGCTCCAAGGCATGACATCAGGAGCACCCTCCCTTTGGCTTTCACCACTGCTCCATGCCTCAGGAGTCTCCTGGTGGCCAACCAGCCTCTCTGATCCCTGCTCGGAGTCGGAACCCTGTCCAGGGTCCTCCACCTCCTCCAAAGCCAACTCATAGGGACCCTCGCTGTCGGAGTCTGGTGGAAGCTCCAACGGCTCCTGCTGGGCCACAACAATGATGTATAAATATATTTGATTGATGATATGTGACTTTAGATAAAGTTTAAGCGGATGACTATGGAAAGGACGCCCAGGGACCTTGTAACCAATCGACACACTGTACGCAATTGAAGATGTTTTTATGTTATATGTCTTGTTTGTTTATGTTTGTTTAAAAACAAAAATTTATTTTTTTTTAAAAAAGAAAAAAAGTATTTAAAATATGGATTTGAAGAGACTTTCGACAGCACCCACAATGAAATGGACAAGACATTGACATTGGGAGAAAATTACAGAAATTAAGAAAGGCTTTTATGCAAAGTCATAGATAATTAAAGACAAATACAAAGGTCTATCGGAGGAAATTGATGAAGAGGAGGTGAGAAGGCATGCAACTGTATGGGACAAATCATAACTATGGTGTTAAATAACATGGATTGACAGCTGAAGTCGATCCAGGCAGTTTGCAAGCAGCCCTCAAATTATGACTACGACAACTGACACCCAAATATCCTTTTGCTAAGAAAGAGTCGTTAGTTGCGTTTTGTGCCATTTTACAATCTTTTTTGCCACTGTTGTTAAGCCAATCGCTGTGGTTGATAAGTGAATCACGCAGTCATTAAGTGAACTGGTTTTTCCTTACTGATCTTGCTTGTTGAAATCTGGCTAGAAATGGTGATTCCATAATTCTGGGAGAGTGCATTGAACAGTGATAAGTACACGTCAGTTGCCCAGCGTTTGCATTTTGATCAGGTGGCCATGGGGGATGCTGCAATGGCTGTCAGTGTGAAAAATTGGCCGTGAGTCACTTTCAGGGCTGTCGTAACTTCAGTTGGTCGCTAAACAAATGGTTGTAGGCCAAGGACTAGCTGTAGAAAATGAGGTTGAATGGGCTCTAGAAAATAGCATTAGCCACAAGGCTGCAGAGCTGATGGCAGAGCAGAAGGCGATTTGAACATTGCACAGGAAAACAAGTGTTGAGGGATCTGAGACTTGTAACCAGCACGAGAACCAGTTTGGTGTAGTGCTTAAGGTGCTGACCTGTAAACCAGGAGATTGTGAGTTCTAGTCTGGCCTTAGGCATGAAAGGGTGTATTACTTGGAACTCTGACAGCAGCTTTGGACCAGTCCGTTTCTTTCCCCCCATCCCACCTCACAGAGTTGTTATTGTGAGGAAAAAAGGACGATGAAGGAATGCTGGATATGTTTGGAAGAGGAAGAGAGGGAGGAGGAAGAGGAGAACTGTGTGCTTTCTGAGCTTGGTGGGTTTTTTTTTTTTTTTGCAGATGTTTCATTATCCAAATAGGTAACATCATTAGTCCTAGAAGGAAGTGGGTTTGTGAAGAGGAGGAGGAAGAAGGAAGAGGGAGAGAGAGGGAGAGGAGGAGAAGAAAAGGGAAGAGAAGAAGAAAAGGGAGGAGAAGAAGGAAGGGGGAGGAGGAAGAGGAGGAGGAGGAGGAGAAAGAGAAAGGGGAGGAGGAGGAAGAAGAAGAAGAAGAGGAGGAAGAGGGAGGAAGGGGGAGGAGGAGGAGGAGGAGAAAGAGAAAGGGGAGGAGGAGGAAGAAGAAGAAGAGGAGGAAGAGGGAGGAGGGGGTAAGGAGGAGGAGGAAGAGGAGAACTGTGCAGTCCTCGGTGCCTTCTGAGCTTGGTGGGTTTTTTGCAGATGTTTCATTATCCAACTAGGTAACATCATTAGTCCTAGAAGGAAGTGGGTTTGTGAAGAGGAGGAGGAAGAAGGAAGAGGGAGAGAGAGGGAGAGGAGGAGAAGAAAAGGGAAGAGAAGAAGAAAAGGGAGGAGAAGAAGGAAGGAGGAGGAGGAGGAGAAAGAGAAAGGGGAGGAGGAGGAAGAAGAAGAAGAAGAGGAGGAAGAGGGAGGAGGGGGTAAGGAGGAGGAGGAAGAGGAGAACTGTGCAGTCCTCGGTGCCTTCTGAGCTTGGTGGGTTTTTTGCAGATGTTTCATTATCCAACTAGGTAACATCATTAGTCCTAGAAGGAAGTGGGTTTGTGAAGAGGAGGAGGAAGAAGGAAGAGGGAGAGAGAGGGAGAGGAGGAGAAGAAAAGGGAAGAGAAGAAGAAAAGGGAGGAGAAGAAGGAAGGAGGAGGAGGAGGAGGAGGAGGAGGAGGAGGAGGAGGAGGAGGAGAAAGAGAAAGGGGAGGAGGAGGGAGAAGAAGAAGAAGAGGAGGAAGAGGGAGGAAGGGGGAGGAGGAGGAGGAGGAGGAGGAGAAAGAGAAAGGGGAGGAGGAGGAAGAAGAAGAAGAAGAGGAGGAAGAGGGAGGAGGTGGTAAGGAGGAGGAGGAAGAGGAGAACTGTGCAGTCCTCGGTGCCTTCTGAGCTTGGTGGGTTTTTTGCAGATGTTTCATTATCCAAATGGGTAACATCATTAGTCCTAGAAGGAAGTGGGTTTGTGAAGAGGAGGAGAGGGGAGAAGGAGGAGATCCTTGATGCTCTGTGACCTTGCCTGTTTTCTTGCAGACATTTCATTACCCAACTAGATGACATCATCAGTACTAGAAGGGAGTGTGGTTTGTATAGAGGAAGAGGAGGGGGAGATGGAAGTAGGAGGGGTAGAGGTAGGGGGAGGACTGTGGGGTCTTTGTTCTCTGAGCTTGGTAGTTTTCTTACAGGTGTTTCATTACCCAACTAAGTAAGATCATCAGTGCTAGAAGGGAGTGTGGTTTGTGGAGAGGAGGAGGAGGAAAACTGTGGGGCCCTTGGTGTTTTCTAAGCTTGGTGGTTTTCTTACAAATGTTTCATTACCCAGCTAGGTAATTTTAATGCTAGAAGGGTGTGGGGTTTGGGAGGGAGAGGAGGAAGAAGAGCTGGAGGAGGAGGAGGAGGAGGAGGAGGAGGAGGAGGAGGAGGAGGAGGAGGAGGAGGAGGAGGAGGAGGAGGAGGAGGAGGAGGAGAACATCACCAAAGGTGACAATAATAAAGGAGGATATTTGTAGTTCAGGGTTGAAATGAGGTCCTTGGTGCTCTCTGAACTTGGTTGTTTTCTTACAGATGTTTCACTACACAACTACATAACATTATCAATGCTAAAAGGGAGTGGGGTTTGCGGAGTGGTGGAGGAGGAGGAGGAAGAAGAAGAGGAATACATGTGTGGAGTCCTTGATGTTTTCTGAGCTTGGTTGTTTTCTTGCAGACGTTTCACTACCCAACTAGATTACATCATCAGTGCTGAACCAGAGCGGGATTTGTGGAGAGGAGGAGAAGGAGAACTGTGGGGTCCCAGCACTGATGATGTTATTTCATTTGGGTAATTAAACACCTGCAAGAAAACAACCAATTTCGAAGAGCACCAAGGACCCCTCAAGGTGATAATAATTCCCAAACTGTTCCTTTATAGGAAATACTCCATTGACACCAAAAGCTTTTGCAGCCCAAAGTGGAAGAGTGCTGTTTTCCCAGATCATCTCAGAGAGAAAAAAACCTATTGAACTTTTTATTTTAGATTTTCATATTTTAATTGCTAAACACTGAAAGAGCATTGGTTCGCATTGACATTTAGCTACCATTAAATATAGCTAACATTTATTACTCTCCAGTCACATATTCATTTTTTCACCTTATTACCCCTTATTAAAAATTGCAATTTAGCCACAATTGCTGGAGGTCTCTGGAAACTTAACTTTTACAGCTTTGGAAACCATGCGGAGGCCTTGAAACCTGGGCTAAGGTTGTTTGCAACAGAGGAACATGGTTGAATGGTTGGTAACCCTTAACCAGGTCACACAAAACTCAGAAGCTTCTTTTACACAACCTGCTAATTTTCTCTAGCTTGGCCTACTGCACAAACTTAGTGTCAGGGTTCCAAATAGCATCCAAAATAGTAAATCAGAGTCCAAGACAAAGTATTGCTCAAAGTTCCAATTTATTAAGAGAGCCATGTTGGCACATCTGGGAAAACCCAAATCTGAACGCTTCCTGGTTTTCCCCACCCAGTTGAAAGTTCAAGATCTTGCCCCCACACCCACAAGTCCATCACATGATCCAATCTCCCACTGCCATGCTGGCAGTTCCACTCATCCAATTCCCGTCAGGTGCAGAGGTGCAAAGACAATGGATGACCTTGGCTTTCTAGAAAGGATGTTGTTATGGCTACATATCATCTAACTCCATACAATCACCCCTCCCATTTTCCCACAATAGAAAATGCATAGTAGAATAATAGAAAGTGTGGCAGGCCAAAGGTCCAAAAGAAAAGATGGCTGCAGGGCTGACACCTAGCTTATATAATTGGATATTGACAATGCAAACCCTGGAGGAATCAATCTGAGAGCAAGTCTGGCTAATAGTGAGCAGGCTGGCCAAGAAACCAGGAGATGGTGAATTGTAGTCCTGCCTTAAGTATGAAGATCAGAAGAGCGACTTTAGGCCAGAGGTGTCATACTCGATTTCATTGAGGGATGTATCAGGGTTATGTTTGACAGCGGTGGACTGTGGAGTAGGCATGGCCGGGATGGGCATGACTGGGGTGGGTGTGGCCAGCTTGACGTCACTCATCATTTTCTTCCATGATGGCCCCCTTCAGCCCTCTGCCAGTGAAAACGGAGCCCAGGTGGCAGAGGTGGTATTCAGTAGGTTCTGAACAGTTCTGGAGAACCGGTAGTGGACATTTTGGGTAGTTTAGAGAACCATTAAATACTACCTCTGATTGTCCCCGCCCCCCATCTATTCTCTGCCTCCTGAGTCTCAGCTAATCAGGAGGGAATGGGGATTTTACAGTATCCTTCCCTTGCCAGGCCCACCAAGCCACACCTACTAAGCCATGCCTTGCCCTCCAAGCCACGCCCACAGAACCTGTGTGGACCTTTTAATCTATGTTTTTGCTGGCAGGGGCATCATGGGCCAGTCCACCACTGTTTCCACAGAACCCCACGGGCCAGATCTAAGCAACCCGTGGGCTGGATCTGGCCCTCGGGCCTTGAGTTTGACACCCATGCTTTAGGCCAATCACCAGGAGTGAGTTCTAGTCCTACCCAAAGCACAAAATTTGACTGGGTGATTTTGGGCCAGTGACTAGGAGAGGGTAAGTTCTACTTTCACTTTGTCACAAAAGTCAGGTGGGTGACTTTGGGCCAATGAGAAAGGAGATGGTTGTGTTCTCGTCCTCCTTTAGGCATCTGGGTGACTTGGGGCTAGTGGCCAGGAGATGGTGAGTTCTAATCCTGCCTTAGACATGAAAGCCAGATGGGTGACTTTGGGCCATTCCTTCTCTTCTCTCAGCCCAACCCACCTCACAGGGCTGTTGTTGTGGAGAAAAGAGGAGGTAGAAGGAATATTAGGCATGTTCACCACCATGAGTTACTTACAAAGTAATAAAGGTGGAAAAAAATCTAATAGATAGATGATGGATGATGGGTGATGGGTGATGGGTGATGGGTGATGGGTGATGGGTGATGGGTGATGGGTGATGGATGGTGGTGATGGATGGACGGATGGAAGGATGGATGGATCAGACCAGACAGATATAATGAAACAAAACCAGGTTGGACCAAGACAACTTTTTCATCACTTTCCACCAAACTGGAGGGGGGGAATGAAATATATATATAGAAATGGTTAAAACCAGGTGCAAGCTGTGCTTTGGAGTACTTTGGAGTGCTGTTACCAAACTTCTCCCTTTTCTTATTTTAAGGCTATCGCCCTTTATAGCTAGATAAATGTTTGCTCTCAGACATCTGTCAGCACCAAATGCTCAACAATGTTAATCCCCCATGATGGATGTCCCTTATGGATGCATAGAAAGGTACCTCTGGGGTCATTAGTTACCATTCCCTTTTTTTAAAAAAAGGGATATGGAGAATTTATAATGATGCCCAGCCTCTCCCGGATCGAGAAGAAAGGTCTGATGGACACCGATATCCATTCTCCTCTTTCAATGGGGCGTCAATGCAATTACTGATAATTTATAAAAACTAATAATTTAGCAAAATAATAAAAAAAAGGAGAGCTTCGAATTGCTTTGGCCTTTGTCACTGTATAATCAGCTGAGCTGAGACTTTTCTGTGGATGTGCCGTGAACAGAAATGATGATGATGATGATGATGATGATGATGATGATGATGATGATAATAATAATAATAATAATAATAATAATAATAATAATACTAATAATAATAATTTGGACTGAAAAACCAGAAAACTAATAATGACAATGCACGACTACAGTTTACATCCACGTGGTGACACTGATAGACTATACCTGCCCCGAAAATCAGGTGGCAGAGGATTATTACAAGTGAAGCAAATAGTTGAAGAAGAAAAACATGCACTGGCAGATTATTTAAAAGAAAGTCAAGAACATCTATTAATCGAAGTAAAGAACAAAAATCTACTGAAGGCCCAACAGACGAAACAAGAATACAGAAAAGATGTGATAAAATCAAGAATGGAGAGTTGGCAGAACAAAGCATTACATGGTCAATTTCTGGAAAAAATAAAATATAAAGTGGACAGTGAAAAAACTTGGTTATGGTTAACAGCAGGTACATTAAAGAAAGAAACAGAGTCACTAATCCTGGCTGCGCAAGAACAAGCTATCCGAACAAATGCCATTAAGGCCAAAATCGAAAAATCCTCTGATGATGCCAAATGCAGACTCTGCAAAGAAGTTGATGAAACTGTTGACCACATACTCAGCTGCTGTAAAAAAATCACGCAGACTGATTATAAATTGCGGCACAATTCAGTAGCACAAATGATCCACTGGAATTTGTGCAAAAATTATAATATTAAAACAACAACAAACTGGTGGGAACATAAGCCTGAAAAAGTCACCGAGAATCACATGGTCAAGATCCTGTGGGATTTTCGTATACAAACAGACAAAATACTAGCACATAACACACCAGACATCACACTGATTGAGAAAAGTAAAGTTACAATCATAGACATCGCAATACCAGGTGATGGCAGGGTCGACGAGAAGGAACATGAAAAAATCGCGAAATACCAGGACCTAAAAATTGAAATTCAATGATTATGGCACAAACCAGCAGTGGTAATCGGCACACTGGGTGCTATTCCAAAAGCACTGGAATTACATTTAAAACAGTTAAAACTTGACAAAATCACCATCAGTCAAATGCAAAAAGCTGCAGTGCTTGGATCCGCACGTATCTTACGAAAATACGTTACGACGTCCTAGGCCCCTGGGTGGGGCCCGACTAGTAATCAATGCCAAATCCGGCGAAACAACTGGCAGCTGTGATACAATTGAATAATAATAATATCGCTGTTCCTGGAGATGCCAAAGTCGAAGAAAAAGAACTAGAAAAAATAATGAAATATCGCGACTTGGCCATCAAAACTACATGGCTATGGAGGAAGCATGTAACAGTGATACCCATTGTCATCAGGGCACTTGGCATGAATAAAGTATATAATAATAATAATAAAATTATTTTATATTAATTCTTTAAAAAAAAATAAAAGTATTAAAGTATTAAAAATCCTTTGTTATCTCCTTTGCTTCCCATTATTATATACTTTATTCATTAAACATGAAACTCAGCCAACTGAACATTCAAAAATGCATTGCAAATACCAGTGACTGGTGCTAATGGTTGATACGGTTTGCTGCCAGCATCCTAGGTATCAACCAAGGACCTTCTTAAAATATAAGATGCTCCAAGTAGCTCAGTTTTTTGCAGTTCCGCTGGTGTTATTGCAGGGAGCTGCAATTTGTTGGTGTCTCTTGTAAAATTCTTGGACCTGGTGCCAAGTGCCCCGATGACAATGGGTATCACTCTTACATGCTTCATCCATAGCCATGTAGTTTCGATGGCCAAGTCGCGATATTTCATGATTTTTTCTAGTTCTTTTTCTTCAACTGTGGCATCTCCAGGAACAGCGATATCAATAAACTATTCACTTCGGCCCTCTACAACCGTGATATCCGGCGTGTTGTGCTTCAAATGAAGATCCGTTTGTATTCAAAAGTCCCACAAGATCTTCACCATCTCATTTTCGATAACTTTTTCCACTTTATGCTCCCATGACTTCCTGGATATGGGTAAATCATATTTTTTCATAATGACCAGTGAATTAATTTAGCAACTCGGTCGTGTCTAGCTTTATAATCAGTTTTGCGCGATTTGGCTACACTCACATATTAAATGTGAAACAGTTTTGACTTTGTCATTGCAAAGTTGGTAGTTTGGATTGTCAGTGGATTTTTGTATCTTTGTTTTCATGACATTAGTTTGTAGTGCTTGTTCTTGAGAAATAAAGATTAAATCTTTCTTTCTTTCTTGACAGTTCCCTTCTTAAGCCATGCCCATCTCAAGTTGTTATCACATTTTCCTTCAATGTTTTTCAATTGCTGTCCATGTAAAGTTTTGGTTTTCTATCCATTTCATTGTGTCATCCAGCTGTTTTTCCTTATATTCTGCCTTTGTTTCTGTTGTTTTTATCATGTTCTTCATTTCCCAGCCTGCCGCAACTTTTCTGTACTTTGGTTCACATAATCATTCAAACTTCGTTTTTCTTCTTCTACAGTTTGATGGATTTGCAATAGCCCTCAATCAAAAATCAAACAGGTACCAGGGGTGCCAAACTGAGCCATCTTCCTGCCTTTAAGGACACCAACCCTGAGAAAACAATTTACAACCACACCAGAGGCACCTGGTTCCCAAAACATTGGAACGGGACCTGATTGGACTGCTCCCAAAGTGGTGGAGGGATTTGGACATTGGAGAATTGCTTTCAATATATGATTTTCACACAGATTTTCCTCAGAGCTTGCCTCACTTGTGCTGCACCCAGCTCCCTCATCAAAGTACCTTTTTTCTAGCACCTATAGCAGTGATGGTGAACCTTTTTTTTATATATATTGCAAAATTTTTATTGATTTAAAAATATATAGGGAAGGGTAAAGGGGTGTACAAAAATTTGTTTGCAGCTTCCACACTGGTGGTGAAAATCCCTCCAAGAAACTCACAAACTTAACAATCTTAAAAATAAAATATAAAAGAAAGCATCAGAACAAATTTAACCAATATTATCAAACATGTGCTCTACTATTTTTCTTTGTTACTTTCTGTAATATCAACAATTACAATTATTCCAAATACATTCATTTTTGTGATCTGTCTTTTCGATATTGCTTTTTCTTCCCTGCCCCCCGGAGGGGCCTCAATGCCCCCCCTCCTTATCTTGCGTCTTGCTGTCTTTTTCTCTACTCCCACTAAATTCCTCCTCTGGGGGGGGGGGGAAGATTTTTTTTGATAAAGGCTTCCGCCTCTTGAATTGTATTAATTCTGATCCTATTTCCCTCCCAGAACATCATCATCCCCTCTGGTAACAGCCATCTAAACCAGACCCCCATGTTGTATAATTTTTTTGATAAGGAGGAATATTTCCTCCTTCTCTCTCTTATTTTTTGGGGGATCTGTTTGAGAATGGTGATCTGTTCCTCTTTGTATTTCAATGGTCACTCCCTTTGGGTCGCAAGCACCTCATCCCTTGTGGATCTCCTGACAAATTTAACATGTACCTCTCTTGGAACGTTATGACTTCTGGCATATGCTGAATTTATCCTCTTATTTCTCTTCAGATCGTATAAATCTTTCGCCTTTTACTAAGTGAACCTTTTTTGGCTCGCGTGCCATAAGTGCGGGGAGCACAGGGGGGTCGTTTGCAGGTGTGCCGCATCCATAATGCAATGTGTGACACCCCCCCCATGCACATCCGCGCACTACAGGTGCCCCCCCCATTTTTGCATGCTTTTTTCATGCAAAAAACAGCCTCCCCCGCCCCGCCCCCGGTATCCCTCCAGAGGCTTCAGAGACCTTCAGGAGGCTTCCCTGAAGCCTCCGGAGCAGTCAAAATGACCCTCTGAGCAAACAGGAAGTCTGTTCCCGAACGTCCGGTTTGCCTGTAGGGCCTGTTTTTTTGTGCTTCTTCAGGGGGGACGTACGGGGAGGCTCTTTTCACCCTCCCCAGGCTCCTATAAAGGCTCTGGAGACTTGGGAGGGCAAAAAATGGCTTTAAAAAAGGGTGAACTCAGCTGGCCAGCATGCACAGGAGGCTTCAGGGAAGCTCATTGCGCTCTGGAGGCTTCAGGGAAGCTCATTAAGCCTCCGGAAGGCCCTGACAAATGGCTCTGCATGTCACCTGTAGCACGCGTGCCATAGGTTCGCCATCACTGACCTATAGCGTCAAGAAGCATTCTTTCCAGAGGTAGCCATAACAAAATTCTTTCTAGAAAGCCAAGGTCATCCTTTGTCTTTGCACCTCTGCACCTGACCAGAGCTGAATGGGTGAAACTGCCAGCATGGCAGTGGGAGATTAGATCATGTGATGGACTTGTGGGTGGGGTGGGGGCAAGATCTTGAACTTTCAACAAGGTGGGGAAAACCAGGAAGCTTTCAGATTTGAGTTTTCGCAGATGTGCCAACATGGCTCTCTTAATAAATTGGAACTTTGAGCAATACTTTGCCTTGGATTCTGATTTACTTTTGGATGCTATTTGGAACCCTGACAGAGAGAATGGAGATTTTGCAGTATCCTTCCCCTGCCACACCCACCAAGCCATGTCCACCAAGCCATGCCCACAGAACCAGTAGTAAAAAAAATGGAATCCCACCACTGGTTCGTTCCTAGGAGCCAAGCTGGGGTCTGTCTGACAATTGTGTTGTTAGGTGTTTGCAACTAGCAAATGGGCTTGCTTGCAGTGTCAAAAGTTATTTTTATGCAGGAAAGTTAAAATGCTTATTTAAAACTTTGGAAGCTGGGAAATGAAACTCTCACCTTTGCTTTTTATAGTTCTTTGTTCGCTTGCAACAATCTATAATGTATTTTACTTCCAGTGATAAACTGGCTTTCAGTAGATGTTCTGTAGGGTTTTAATGAATAGCTCTTTGGCCTTCAAAAGGAAAGTGGTGCTGTGGAACATGTCAATTCCTGACATCCACTGCATCTTTTCCCATGATCCTGTGGAGGAAGAGCAGGCAGAGCTGGGAGAGGTGGAGTTAAGCATGTCATCAACTTAGGGTTATTACGTGGCCACAAATGGTACAACTCCAAACTCAGAACTAGATCCAGAATAGCAATAACACTTAAACTTATATACCGCTTCGTAGTGCTTTTACAGCCTTCTCTAAGCGGTTTACAGAGTCAGCATATTTACCCCGAACAATCTGGGTCCTCATTTTACCCACCTTGAACTGCATTCTAACCACTGCGCGACCACGGCTCATTCCGAATGCAGATGCCAGGCCTGCAGCCATCTTTTCTTTCGGATCTTTGGCCTGCCAGACTTTCTATTATTCTACTATGCATTTTCTATTGTGGGAAAATGGGAGGAGGGATTGTATGAAGTTAGATGATAGGTAGCCATAACAAAATCCTTTCTAGAAAGCCAAGGCCATCCTTTGTCTTTGCACCGCTGCACCTGACCGGAATTGGAAGGGTGGAACAGCCAGCATGGCAGTGAGAGATTAGATCATGTGATGGACTTGTGGGTGGGGTGGAGGAAAGATCTTGAACTTTCAACTGGGTGGGGAAAACCGGGAAGCTTTCAGATTCAGTTTTTCCCAGATGTGCCAACATGGCTCTCTTAATAAATTGGAACTTTGAGCAATCCTTTGCCTTGACTCTGATTTACTTTTGGATGCTATTTGGAATGCTGATAGCAGAATCACGGAGTTGGAAGGGACCTTCTGACATGTCACATGATAAAACCTGCTTCAGTTCTTTGCAGAATCCTTTTGCTTTTGTTACCTAAGCAGCAGGATGTCACTTCACCTTTCAGCCAGTCCCATTGACAAGTCATGCTTTAATTCCACCTTCCCCAGTAGGAATGCCTTCCAGGTATTGAAATGAACTTCATTTCCCAGAATCCTCAGCAATGACCTTGATGCCCCACCTTCCTCCCAATAAGGTACTCTGGGATAAATTAACCTTTCATGATGTGGACCAACTGGAATGCTTTACAGCAGGAGTGTCAAACTGACGCCCCATGGGGCGGATGTGCCATGCACAGGCCACACCCACCCCAGCTCCCCGAAGGCGGAACATGTCACAGAATGTCACGTGATGGCAACATTACGCAGCAAGGTTGACACTCGTGTTTTACAGCAATGTGGCTTTGGAAATTTGGGCAAGAACTACCAGAGTTTGTAGATGGATTGTTTTTCCTTCAAGGTCTAAAAAAAGTTAGCTCTGAGCAAAGGTTTAATTGCAAGCCTGCTTCAGCTTGTGGTTGTGGTTGTTGTTGTTGTTGTTGTTGTTGTTGTTGTTGTTCTTCTTCTTCTTCTTCTTCTTCTTCTTCTTCTTCTTCTTCTTCTTCTTCTTCTTCGCCTCCTCCTCCTTCCTCCTCCTCTCTGCTGCCGCTTCTTCTTCTTCTTCTTCTTCTTCTTCTTCTTCTTCTTCTTCTTCTTCTTCTTCTTCTTCTTCTTCTTCTTCTTCTTCTTCTTCTTCTTCTTCTTCTTCTTCTTCTTCTTCTTCCTCTTCTTCTTCTCCTCCTCCTCCTCCTCCTCCTCCTCCTCCTTCTCCTCCTTCTTCCTCCCCCTACTTCCTCCCCCTACTTCCTCCCCTCCCCTCCTTCCTTTTCCTCTTCCTACTTTCCTTCTTCCTCCTCATAATCTTCTTCCTCCTCCTCCTTCCTCCTCCTCCATTGACTATAACCTGCATGTGATGTTATTGTGATGATTCTAGACAACTCTTATGGCTAGCAAAGTCACCCTTCTGCAGCTGAGAGCTACATTTGCAACCTTCTCACAGAATTTGAGATCTCCATCTCACCCTCAGGGTGACAGACACATCCAGTTCCTGTCACTGAACTGCCTTTCCCATTTTCCGCCCTCCTCCCTCCTTCCCTCCCCTGATGATGCTACACAACACAAAGATCCTAAGCAGCCATAAAGGATCATCATGAAGTTCGTAATTCTGAGTTTCCAAGGTTTTACACCATCCGAGAGCCTCTATAAAGGGAAAACATTTATTGCTGCTAATATAACAGGAGAAGCTGAAGGGAAGCAAGTTACCCTTCCTCTCCTTCTCAAGGGAGGAAGATAAATGAATTAAATCTAAAGTACAAATGTATGTTTAATAAAACTTGGTTTTTTTTTTCCTGGGTAAACAATCTTTTCCTCAGAGGGACCTATAGCAGAATAATTGATAAGACTCTTAACATGAAGAAAGCTTCAAATTAAATAACCCAGCATTAGGCTAACAACATTTCTAGGTATTTCAGAGAATTATTTTCTGTTTCTGCTTTCCATCACTCAAGGACTGTGGATTATTAACTTAGTACACAGAGAGTGACAAATATCTGACTCAAGGGGACACAGGAATCAAAACTTAGTCTTAACAAGGTGAGTTCAAGAAAAAACTGAATTTACCTCAGTGCAATGACAAGAACATTTCATTGTATGAAAATGTATTAACAGGGAGATAGAATCAAGATCACGTGAAGGGTTATTACTGCTTTATAAGGCCTTGGTAAGGCCACACTTGGAATACTGCATTCAGTTCTGGTCGCCACAATGTAGAAAAGATGTGGAGACTCTAGAAAGAGTGCAGAGAAGAGCAACAAAGATGATTAGGGGACTGGAGGCTGAAACATATGAAGAACGGTTGCAGGAACAGGGTATGTCTAGTTTAATAGAAAGAAGCACCAGGGGAGACATGATAGCAGTGTTCCAATATCTCAGGGGCTTCCACAAAGAAGAGGGAGTCAAGCTATTCTCCAAAGCACCTGAAGGCAGGACAAGAACTAATGGGTGGAAACTAATCAAAGAGAGAAGCAACTTAGAACTAAGGAGAAATTTCCTGACAGAACAATTAATCAGTGGAACAGCTTGCCTCCAGAAGTTGTGAATGCTCCAACACTTTGTTCTGACCTAGGCTTCCTCAAACCACGAAGCAGGCTCCTTGTCCTGACAAAAAATCCTTTTTATTAAGTTACTGTGAATTCCTCTCATTCACATCCAGCAAAGTCTTTCGAGGGAGGATTTACAGTCACAGACCTTATCTGTTATGGAGAGCTGCCAGGCCAATATCTTCAAAACTTGGCAAGGAGCCACTAAGAGTCACAAACCAATTAAGCGAACTAATGGTCTCCTTCAAACTCAACTCCCCTTTTGCTCCTCTTTTATTTCCTCTGGGGGGGGGGGCATTCATCATCCACCTGTGCCCTTACTCCCAATTCAACCCCTGTTCTTTAGCTGTTCCCTTCGTCTGGCAACTCTGCACATGTGCACACTGGGAACAGGCTCCAGCTGTTCCTCTGCCTCACTAATGTCTGACTCCGAAGGCAGCTGATAACTGGCATACGGTTCTGGCCCCATCTCTGCCTCCGACACAGAGCCCTCATCAGAGCCCTCTGCAGGCTCCAGGACTGGCCCATGTTCCTCCCCAACCTCCTCACTGTCCAAATCTGCTGTCAGCTCTGCAGGCCACTGGCGGGCCACAACACACTGGAAGTTTTAAAGAAGATGTTGTATAACCATTTGTCCGAAGTGGTATAGGGTTTCCTGCCTAAGCTGGGCGTTGGACTAGAAGACCTCCAAGGTCCCTTCCAACTTCGTTATTCTGTTATTTTGTACAAATAACAAACTGTGGCAAACCTATCCAACAGCAATTCCCCCTCGTGTTTTTTCCACAACCATATCCCTGTGAGGTGTGTTGGGCTGAGGGAAAGTGACTGGCCCCAAGTAACCCAGCTGGTTTTCATGCCTAAGGTGGTACTAGAACTCACAATCTCCTGGTGATTGGGCCAAAGTCTCCCAGCTACCTTTCATGGCCGAGGAGGGGACTAGAACTCGCCATGGTTGGCCCAAAACCATCCAATCAGCTTTCAGACCTAAGGCAGGACTTGAACTCATGGTCTCCTGATTTCTACCTGGTGCCTTAATGCTATACCAAAGTGCTTCTCAGTTGGTGTACAAATTAAGCAGGATAGTAAAAATGAGAGGCAGCCAAAAAGAAAGAGAAAGAAATGTCAAACGGAAGAGGGAAAAAAGAAGAAAGAAACGAGCAAGAGAAGAAATGGATATCTTCATCGTGACTTTGGTCTGACTCGATTTATGGTTTACTTAACCACCATCCCCAATTGATATTCAATATCGGTATTGATAGTGATAGTGATGAATTATTGTTTACTTAAACAGCATATATGATTCAAATAGCCCTTAGCAGGAAAAGAAAAATGCTAATTCATCCTCTAAAAAGTAATATTTGTCTTAGAGGCTGAAGCTTTGGAAAGAAAGAAAAAAAAAATAAGTGAGCTAAAGTTGAGGTCTGTAGTAATGTATGTAGGAACCGAAGTGAAAATTGGTTACTATAAATCAGCCTGGCAAGATGAGAAGAAAGAAATGTGGTTTTTTTTCCTCCCCCAAAAAGAGAGTTTTAAAGGAATGAGAATAAAAGCTAAAAGGTTAAGGGTTCCCTTGTCCAGTCATATCCGACTCTTTGGCATGGTGCTCACCTCTTTTTCTTGACCGAGGGAGACATGTGTTGTCCAAAGACAATTTCCAAAGTCATGTGGCCAGCATGGCTATATGCCAAAGACTCACAGAATGCTATTAGCTTCAAGGATGGGATTCAGCTAGTTTGGACAGGTTCGGACAAAATGGATTCTAGTTTTACATCTGGTTCGTCGATCTGGTTGTTGCAAGGACTGGCTGGCTCCACCCACTCCGCATCTCACCTCTCAGGAGTCTCCATGTGGCCCATTCATCATGCCGGGTAAGTACAGGGGCCGCGAGGAGGGTCTGGAAGGGCAAAAAATGGGTGTTCCGGAAGTCCCAGAAAATAGGCCCATTTCTGGCCTCTGGAGGGCCTCTGGAGCCTGGGGAAGACCATTTTTGCCCTCCCGGAGGCTTGGAGCTTCCTCAAAGTTCCATTGTATTAGAGATGTCATATTGGCACATCTGGGAAAACCCAAATCTGAAAGCTTCCAGGTTTTCCCCAACCAAGTGAAAGTTCAAGTCCCTGCCCATCACCCACATGTCCATCACATGGCCCAATCAGGTACCCTCCCAACTGGAGATATCTTCTAGTCACGCCCTTCCAGGTGCAGGGCAAGATGTCCTTGACTCTCTGAGAAATAATGTTATTATGACTATATATCTCCCATATATAGGAGATATAATTGCCCCTCCCATTTTCCTACAGCTAAAGGTGGCAGGCCTGAAGGCCCAATGCAAAAGAGAGAGAGAGAGAGAGAGAGAGAAGAGAGAGAGAGAGAGAGAGAGAGAGAGAAGGGAGGGAGAGAGGGGGGAGGGAGGGAGAAAGAAGGAGAGAAGAGGAGGAGGAGGGAGGGAGACAGAGAAGGAGGGAAGGAGGGAGATAGAAGGAGGAGGGAAGGAGGGAGAGATAGAGGAGGAGGGAGGGGGAGAGAGAAAAGAAGGAGGGAGGGAGAGAGAAGGAGAGAGGGAGGGAGAGAGAGAAATGAAGGAGGGAGGGAGAGAGGGAGGGAGAGAGAGGAAGAGAGAAAAGGAGGAGGAGGGAGGGAGGGAGGGAGACAGAGAAGGAGGGAAGGAGGGAGATAGAAGGAGGAGGGAAGGAGGGAGAGATAGAGGAGGAGGGAGGGGGAGAGAGAAAAGAAGGAGGGAGGGAGAGAGAGAAATGAAGGAGGGAGGGAGAGAGGGAGGGAGGGAGAGGAAGAGAGAAAAGGAGGAGGAGGAGGGAGGGAGACAGAGAAGGAGGGAAGGAGGGAGATAGAAGGAGGAGGGAAGGAGGGAGAGATAGAGGAGGAGGGAGGGGGAGAGAGAAAAGAAGGAGGGAGGGAGAGAGAAGGAGAGAGGGAGGGAGAGAGAGAAATGAAGGAGGGAGGGAGAGAGGGAGGGAGAGAGAGGAAGAGAGAAAAGGAGGAGGAGGGAGGGAGGGAGACAGAGAAGGAGGGAAGGAGGGAGATAGAAGGAGGAGGGAAGGAGGGAGAGATAGAGGAGGAGGGAGGGGGAGAGAGAAAAGAAGGAGGGAGGGAGAGAGAAGGAGAGAGGGATGGGGAGAGAGAAAAGAAGGAGGGAGGGAGAGAGAAGGAGAGAGGGAGGGAGAGAGAGAAATGAAGGAGGGAGGGAGAGAGGGAGGGAGAGAGAGGAAGAGAGATATTGACAGTAGTAAATGCCTATGGAGATTCTCACTCATCCACGTCATGATTGTCCCAAAGGTGCTTTTTTTCAAGTAGCAACTGGGCTTTCTGGTTTTCCTTTGAAGACATTTTGCTTTACATCCAAGAAGCTTCTTCAGCTCTGATTAGATGGGGAAGAAGGGAAAGCTTCATACTCCTTTCAGACAGCTGGACATTTGCCTTCTTCTAATACCACTCAGGTAACCCTGAGGACACAGACAAACCTCCAAGTGGCCTCAACGACTCTCTTAAAGGATGCACATGACCAGCTGTCTGCAAGGAGTATAAATCTTTCCATTCCCCACCATCCAGTCAGAGCTGAAGAAGCTTCTTGGATGAGAAGTGAAACGTCTTGAAAGAGAAGCAAGGAAGTCCAGTTGCTTCCTGAAAAAGCACCTTTGGGATTGACAGTAGACATAGTACAGTCAGCAGTCACAACATTCCATTAACAGCTATCATAATGAGATGACTGTGGCATATCTTCTCTCTTTTTTATGACACTTTACTCCCTTTATTAACCGTTGGGGAACAGAAGTCAGTCTCTAATAAATTAATATGCCCAAGGAAAGTAGGGTGCAGCCAGTGCTTCCATCTGTAAGTGCCACCTCCAGGGGTTACGGGGGTCCTTGTAAGAGACCGTCACCCACCGAAAACTCAGCCAGTGCAAGAGGGAAGGAGGGAAAGGGGCTCCCCTTAGGAGAGAAGAACCAATGGGGGAAGATAAACATGGCTACAGCTTGCTGGAAGCCGGCTGCTCTTCTCCTGCACCCGAATTACTCCTTCCTGGGCATAGCTGACCGCCAACACGCCATCTCTGCACCACAAGCGGCCCTGCACCAAGCCCCAGCTGCCACCGACCCAGGGGCTCTTGCACTCGTACAGCATCCACTGGTTGGCTCTGACGGGCGCGTGGAACCACATGGTGTGATCGAGTGAGGCCATGACCATCACTCTGCGGTGCTGGTGCGGCAACAGGGCCATCCGCAGGAACGCGTAGTCCGAGATGTTCGCAGCCACTCAGCAGTGCAGCTTCATGTCGCAATCACTGATGTAGCCCTTGGCACGCACCCAGAAGAGCTGCTTGGGTTTCTGGGAGTTCTGGTGGAAAAAGTCAGGCAGGTTCACCAGCTTCATCTCGATCGGAACCTCCCGGGCCAGCATTCTCCAGAGTCCCTGCCGGTATCTCTCTAGAACAGTGATGCGAACCTATGGCACGCGTGCCACAGGTGGCACACGGAGCCATTTGTCAGGGCACGCGAGATGCTGCCTCTTCCCTGAATCCTCTGGAGCGCAAAAAACTGGCCCTACGGGCAAACCGGAAGTTTGGGAATGGACTTCCTGTTTGCTTAGAGGGTCGTTTTAAGCGCTCCAAAGGGTTCAGGGACTTTCAAGAGGCTTCTCTGAAGCCTTCAGGGCGCTCAAAATGACCCTCCAAGCAAACCGGAAGTGACCTCTTGAAGGTCCCTTAAGCCTTCGGAGTGCGGTTTTGCTCGGAGGGTAATTTTGAGTGCTCCGGTGACTTCAGGGAAGCCTCTTGAAGGTCCATGAAGCCTTCGGAGTGCTTAAAACGACCCTCTGAGCAAACCAGAAGTGACTTCCGGTTTGCTCGGAGGGTTGTTTTGACTGCTTCGGAGGCTTCAGGGAAGCCTCCTGAAAGTCCCTGAAGCCTCCTGAGGGCTTCCGGTGGGGCTGGGGAGGCTGTTTTCGCCCTCCCCAGGCTCCTATAAAGCCTCTGGAGCCTGGGCGGGCAAAAAAAGCATGCAAAAATGGGGGGTGTCACGCCTGTAGTGCACGCATGCGCACTGGGGGGTCGCACATTGCATTATGGGTGCAGCACGCCTGCACACTACCCCCCCCCCGTGCTCCCCCCACTTATGGCATGCAAGCCAAAAAAGGTTCGCCATCGCTGCTCTAGAAGGTTGGGGTCCCATAGGTACTTCTGGATCAACTGCTCCTGGGTCATCAGTTCCTCTGGGAGCGGCACAGCCAGCATATGGAACTGGTACTGCATCGAGTTGGGCTGCCCCTGTTGGAAGGAAGCCTGGTATATAAAGATGGGCTTCCCGTACTGGATGGCCTTGACCAAGCACACCGAAAAACTCCTCCCGGTACGGGTGCGCTCCACCTGATACAGAACAGGCACAGTGGGGTCCCCTGCCCTCACAAAGTAGCAATGGAGCAAATGGACTTCCAGGTCGTCCATCACGGCCTTTGATGCTGCCACCAGTGCCTGGCCCACTATCTGCCTTCCAAAAAGACACTGCGTGACCGGCACCCAGTACCGCCTTCCCCAGAAGAGGTCAACATCCAGAGGCTCCAGCTGCAAGATGCTGATCAGTAGGACGCTGTGCAGGTCCACCGCTGGCTCCAGCCCCTGTTCGGTCTCGGGCGCCTCGCCGCTTTTCCACTAGAGGACACCATCTTCGACTGTGCCATATCTTGTTAGTTGCGAAGTCATGTCCAACCCATCGCGACCCCATGGACAACGTTCCTCCAGGCCTTCCTGTCTTCTACCATCCCCTAGAATCCATTTAAGCTTCATGCCTACTCCAGCCAGCCACCTCATTCTCTGTCGTCCCCTTCTTCTTTTGTCCTCCATCTTTCCCAGCATGAGGCTCTTCTCCAGGGAGTCCTTCCTTCTCATTAGGTGGCCAAAGTCTTTGAGTTTCATCTTCAGGATCTGGCCTTCTAAAGAGCAGTCAGGGTTGACCTCCTCTAGGACAGACCGGTTTGATCACCTTGCAGTCCAAGGGTCTCGCAGGAGTCTTCTCCAGCACCAGAGTTCAAAGGCCTCCATTCTTTGGCGCTGAGCCTTCCTTATGGTCCAACTTTGACAGCCATCCATTGCAACTGGGGAAACTGTAGCCCTGACTATACACACTTTTGTTGACAGAGTGATGATTATCACTGGGGAAAAAAAATAAAATGCTGAGCAGAACAAATGAGGAAGACCATTATTTTTACATCTTGAGATGTGAAATAAATGTGTTCAATAAATGTGGGGCTTAATCCAACCGAGCTATTTTTTATATTCTTAGATGTTGTGATAATGCTACATAGAAGCAAAATGAGGGGGTGCTATGTTTTGTGGACTGCAAGGAGTTTACCTGCAGTTTCTAAACAGGGAAATAGATGAGTCTATTGTTGAATATGGTTGAAAATGAGGGTTTTTTCCCCAGAATAATAAAGAATAATAAAACCCAAGATAAAACTGCACCTATTGCTAAATTAGGGACAGTTATCTCTGAATTATGCATGTAGTGAATGTTGTATTAAAACAAACCATTTAAAACTAGATTGAAATATTTGGGGATGTCAGGAATTGAAATAAATACATAAGGATTAAAAAAGAAAATCAACACAATAAATAGCATGTTCATTGCTTATTGTACGAAAAGAGTGACAGGGGAGAGAGAAAGAGAGGGAGGGAGAGAGAGAGAGAAAGAGAGGGAGAGGGAGAGAGAGAGAAAGAGAAGGGGAGAGAGAAGGAGAGAGAGAGAAAGAGAGGGGGAAGAGGGAGAGAGAAAGAGAGGGGGAGAGAGAAGGAGAGAGAGAGAAGGAGAGGGGGAAGAGGGAGAGAGAAAGAGACAGAGAGAGGGAGAGAGAGGGAGAGGGAGAGAGAGAGAAAGAGAAAGAGAGGGAGAAAGAGAGGGAGAGAGAGAAAGAAAGGAGAGAGGGAGAGAGAGAAATAGAGGGAGAGAGAGAGAGAAAGAGAGGGGGAGAGAGAAGGAGAGAGAGAGAAAGAGAGGGGGAAGAGGGAGAGAGAAAGAGACAGAGAGAGGGAGAGAGAGGGAGAGGGAGAGAGAGAGAAAGAGAAAGAGAGGGAGAAAGAGAGGGAGAGAGGGAGAGAGAAAGAAAAAAGGGAGAGGGAGAGAAAGGGGGAGAGGGAGAAAGAGAGGGAGAGAGAGAAAGAGAGGAGAGAGGGAGAGAGAGAAAGAGGGGGAGAGGGAGAGAGAAAGAGACAAAGAGAGGGAGAGAGAGGAAGAGGGAGAGAGAGAGAAAGATAAAGAGAGGGAGAAAGAGAGGGAGTGAGAGAAAGAAAGGAGAGAGGGAGAGAGAGAAAGAGAGGGAGAGAGAGAGAGAGAGAGAGAGAGAGAGAGAGAGAGAGAGAGGCTGGGGGGTGGGTTTCCAGCTGAATTGTTATTTCCTAAAATCCAGAATTGCAAGTCATCATATTGATATTTCATGAATATTTTATTGCTTTTGGAAGAGCTCTCTGTTTAGAAGCCGGAGTTAATTGCATGTCACTCAACAAAAATAGGAAGATAATTGTTTTAGATGATGGGAGAGACTTCATTAATGATTGTAAAGTTGATGATTTGGCAATTGTCTCCCTACGTATCTGGAAATATTTAGCTTCACCCTTTTAACTCCCTGCCCCCTCCTCAGACTCTCTGTGCAGCTGTCACATTCAGATTCTAGTTAGAGAGAGAGAAAGAGAGAGAGATTCTGCAGTAAAAATGAAAAATATGGTTAGTATGTACATAACCTAGTTTGGTGCTATAAGAAATCTAAAAAGGCATCACATCCTCCCTCCCTGCCTCCCTCCCTCCCTGAACTTACTTACTTATTTACTTCCTTCCTTCCTCCCATTTCAACTCCTTTCTTCTTTCCTCCCTCTCTCCTTCCCTCCCTTCTTTTCTCCTTTCCTCCCTCTCTATTGTGGTCCGCCGGCAGCCTGGCAGCAGAGAGGGACAGTGAGAACATTGGGGAGGAACATGGGCCAGTCCTGGAGTCTGGAGAAGGCTCATCCAAGGGCTCTGCATTGGAGGCAGAGAGTGGGTCAAGGCCATCTGGTAGTTATGTGCTGCCTCCAGAACCTCCGGAGTCTGACATCAGCAAGGTAGAAGAACAGTGTGAGCCTGTTCCCACCGTGCGCATGCGCAGAGCTTCCAGAAGGCAAGAACAATTAAGACAAATAGGGTAACTCGGGAGTAAAGATTGGAGAAGATTGGTCCCCCCCCATAAGACATAAAAGAGGAGCAAAGGGACGTGAGTCTTTGCAGGAAGCAACTTTGTTCATTCTGGTCGGTTCAAACTCTGAGAAGCACCGTTTGTGCTCCGTTTGGCCTTGGTTAATTAGATCTCTGGCTGTGTTTCAAGGGAAATAAAGCATTACCTTAAAAGACTGTGGCAGACATCTGGTGGACTCTTTACAGACTGTTTGTGGATCATTATGGGCTGTGAACGACCATAATTCACAGCCGTTTAAATAAAAGAGGGTTTTTGGGACTAAGCGTGTGATTTATGCTTTATCAGGAAGCCTAGGTCAGAACACTCCCTTCCTTCCTGTACTCCTCCTTCCTTCCTTCCTTCCTTCCTTCCTTCCTTCCTTCCTTCCTTCCTTCCTTCCTTCCTTCCTTCCTTCCTTCCTTCCCTCCCTCCCTCCCTTCCCTCCCCCATTTGAATACCTTCCTTCCTTCTTTCCTCCATCCCTCCCTTACTTACTTCCTCCCTTCTTTTCTCCCTGCCTCCCTTCCTCCTGTTTCCACATGCTGTTTAAGAAGGTATAATGGACACTACAACCAGGACAATTCTAAGAAACACAATTGTTAAGGTGTGGAAAGGCAAAAATTAGGCATAAGGGAACAAGAGGAATCTGCTTTTTCTGCGTCGGATGAGAAGAGCACATCTTTCTCCTTCTATCCTGGCCACCTTTTACAGAGGCACAATTGAGAGAGTTTTAACAAACTGCATCGTGGAAGCAGTGCCTTAGATAGAAAGTCCCTACAGAGAGTGGTGAGGACAACCAAGAAGATTATAGGAATCTTGCTTCCCATTATTCAGGATACTGCTTTTAAGGACTATGTGCTTAGAGCTCAAACCATTATTAGAGACCCCACAGACCCACTTCATGGTCTGTTTCTGTTGCTCCCCTCTGGGAGGAGGTTTCAAACTTGCAGGCCTTCCAGATTCTGTAACAGCTTTGTTCCCTATGCCATCCATCTAGTAAACTCTCAAGATTTGTTTTTCTTGCCACGTACATGTATACATTGGAAGTAGACCGCGTTGTTTCTCTGCGTCATAGAATATATGTGGGTTTGTGCAAAATTATTTATTTATTTATTTTGTCATGTTTATGCAGTGAATAATTGGAGGTGATGACCCATTGAGAGCTGTACGCAGTGAAATTTCATTTTAATAGCATGCCAATTAGTGTACATTCAAAGTAACAATAAAGTTATTCTAAGTCTAATCTCAGAAAGTATTTTCTAAAAATACTTGTGCTTGTTGGGGATTTTGTTTCATGCTATGTGTAGCCCTTGTTTTGACAAAACTGTCAAAACACCAGTAAAAAATGACTTCTATTTAGAAATAATCTGCTTTTTTTTCTCACTTAGGAATCATTGGCATCCAAAACAATTTATAGCTATAGACCAGGGGTGTCAAACTGGATTTCTTTGAGGGCTGGATCAGCACTGTAGTTCTCCATAACCTGGCAGTGGCAGTGATAGAGGACAGACAGGGAGCGGTGGGGAGGGATGGATGGGATGGATGCCTCCTGCAGTACCCTGTACTAGTTTATGGATAAGCATGTTCTACTACAGTGATGGTATTTGTCGTCGGGTGCTAAAGCACGACCCCCGGTGTGTGCCCCACCACCTATGCATATGCGCATGATCCTCCACATATGCACATGCATCCCCCGGACTCCCCCTTTCCCGTGCATGTACCCAGTCCCCCACTCGCACATTTTTTCTTCCAGATTGGTGGAGAAGGTTTTCCAGGTCCAAAATGAGGCGCTGAGGGGGGGGGGGAAGGCTTGTGTGGCTTATTTGTGAGCCTAGAATGTGGGGTTCCACATGTATGAACCTGTCTACCATGAATGGATGAATTGATGGACAATTTGATGGATGAGTGCCGAGGTGGTATTCAACAGGTTCTGACCAGTTCTGGAGAACTGGTAGCGGAAATTTAGAGTAGTTTGGAGAATTGGTAAATACCACCTCTGGCTGGCCCCGCCCCATCTATTCTCTGCCTCCCGAGTCCCAAGTGATTGGGAGGGAATGAGGATTTTGCAGTAAACTCCTCCTGGAGTGGGGTAGAAATGGAGATTTTGCAGTATCCTTCCCCTGCCACGCTCAGAAGCCATGCCCACCAAGCACACCACACCCACCACGCCCACCAAGCCACACCCACAGAACCGGTAGTAAAAATGTTTGAATCCCATCACTGTATGGGTGGGTGCATATACACAACATACACACATTAAAAATTATTCCTTTTTGTTAAGCTACTCATAGGGGGTAGGGGTTAAGCCACCAGGGTAGAAACAAAGAGAGTTCTAGTCCAACCTTAGGTATGAAAACCAGCTGGGTGACTTTGGTCCAATCACCAGGAGCCTGCGAGTTCTAGTCCTGCCTTTGGCATGAAAGCTGGTTCAGTGACTTTGAGCCAATCACCAGGAGACTGGGAATTCTAATTCTGGCTTTGGATAATTTCTCTTCCCAGTAAAATCCAATGAAAAAGTTCAGCGAAAATTAGTTTTCAGATTGTTAAATAAACAAGTTTAAATAGAAGGACGGTATCTTAGTTCAGAAATCTTATCAGAACATTCTCATGACAAACTCTTCCTTTCAATATGTAAATCATCTCTTCTTTCTCCTCCTCCTCCTCTTCCTCTGCTCTTCCTCCTCCTCCTCCTCCTCCTCCTCCTCCTCCTCCTCCTCCTCCTCCTCCTCCTAAAAAGTCCAATTGCCTCCTAAAAAAAGAGCAGAGTTCAGTCATCCATACTGGAAGTGACTAAGAAAGGAATGACTGTGAGCACTGATAGAAGAAAATATTTGTAGCTCAAGGTTGAACTATGATATCCTTGGTGGTCTCTGAGCTTGGTGGTTTCCTTGCAGATGTTTCATTACCCAACTAGGTAGCTGTGGGAACAGCTGTTTGCACAGTTACCTCATTTGGTAATGAAATGCCTGCAAGAAAACCACCAAGCTCAGAGAGCCCCAAGGACTCCAGGAGTTTTATATGTTCCGCGTCTTGCCTGCCACTGAAATAATTCATGTTGATCCTTACAGCGGCAGGTTTCTCCCATCTCATTCATTATTTTTCATGTACAGATCTGGCCAGTCTCAGATTCCAGAAGGACGGAGCATGAATATATACAACTGTTGCCGCTTGCTCGTATCCCTGAAATGCATCTCCACTGTCTCCTTTGCTTTATTGCTATTCCTTCTAGCAAATGCCGGCCCTTTGCAATCAATGAAATTTCCAGCACCATGGAGAGCATACAAAGGGAGACCGGTTGCGCCTTTTGGAAGCTGTCATTGGTTATATATATATATGCACACAGTTATCGCTCCAAGTCTAACTGATAGGAAATCAATGGGCCGCTGAAGAATCACTGCAAACTCCAGAAAAGTCCAGCAGAAAGTTAAGGGATGAAGTCCCACCTGGCTAGCCATACTTGCATCTGATTCATTTCTAAAGTGAAGGCCTAACTTCGGGGATTTCAAACTTGGAGCTCCCCAAAGTCGGCTGCTGTCAGGGTTTAGAAGATCGCAAAGCACTTATTTTCTGAAAAAGAGACTAGCAAGAATCCTAATTTGTTTATTTTCTGGAGGGAGAAAAATGGCCCTACGGGCAACCCAGAAGTTCAGGAACAGGAGCCTCTGGGAGGGGGGCAGGGGAGGCTGTTTTTGCCCTCCCCAGGTTCCTAGAAAGCCTCTGGAGCTTGGGGAGGGTGAAAAAGGGGTCCATTGTGTGTCAAAAGCGGGAAGAGGGGAGGGCAGGGTCATGCACACATAGAATTATGGGTCTGGGCACGCCCACACATGACCCCCCTGTGCTCCCCCCACTTTGGGCACACAATGAGAAAAAGGTTGGGCGTCACTGTAGTACAGGGGTGTCCAAACTTGGGAACTTTAAGACTTGTGGACTTCAACTCCCAGAATTCTGGGAGTTGAAGTCCACAAGTCTTAAAGTTCCCAAGTTTGGACACCCCTGCTGTAGTAGAACATGCTTATGCATAAACTATTCAAATTTCCAAGTACTAACAGATCCGGTGCTATTTAGTTTGGTTTCCCCAAGGAAACTACACACTGTAGCCACTTTAATTATTATCACAAAAACTACGCACCTTAATGCCTGCCTTCTGAGGGGTACAGAGTGAACTGATGTTCTGATGTGCAGCTCTAAATCTGATTTCTTCATTTGCAAATGCACAGAGAAACTGAATTGGATTAAGCTCATGGTATGTGGAACGATTCAGCTGTGAGTCCCTCATCTCCCTCCGTTTACTACAACCAATAAAAAATATATATTTCCCTCGGTTTTGCATCCCTACACAAATAAAAGTCTTTTAAAAGCAGGAGGTTTAACACAAACATTTTAAAGAAATAAAATAATAGAGCGGGGGGCGGGGGGGGGAGAGATATAATCAAAAGAATCAACCCTGGAAGGGAGCTGAATAGTACCCATTTCCTAGACCATATCATTTGCAGCTAAGAAGCATGAAAATAAAAATAAGATTTAAGCAGTTCATTTCCCACGCCAGTGTCTGCAGTCTTTCAATCAGCCCTAATTCTTCCTGTTGACTGTTAAGATCCATAATAGTCTCCCTCATCCCAATAAAAATTCCAGCTCATGAAATGAGCATAAAGATATGCACGGCGCTGCTTACCGCTTATTTAAATGTAGATTGAGACGATTATATTTTTGCATGTTTGGTCTAGTGGTTGAGGCACCAGGCTTGAAAGTGGGAGATGGTGAATTCCAGTCCCTCCTTAGGCATGAAAACCGACTGGGTGACTTTCGGTCTGTGATGGCGAACTTATGGCACGCTTGCCCAAAGTGGCACACGAAGCCATGTTGCCCAGCACGCACGGCCTTGTCTGTTTGTCTTCCGGGTTTTTGGCACACATGCCGATCAGCTGTCCTTTGCGCACATGGCAGTGACAAAAATTGGGGTGCAAATGCATGTCAGCCAGCTGATTGTCAGGTGCGTATGCGAGCCAGAACTTGGAAGTTTGACTTTTCCAAAGCACCGACCCACGCATGGGTCAGTGCTGAAAATACACGCCATTCAGCTGGTCAACAGGTGTCCATGCACACTAGAACCGGGAAGTTTGGCTTTTCTGGAGTGTGGCCCCGATGAGCGCGATGTTTCTGCATGACCTTTTAGGCACTTGAAGCCAAAAAGGTTCGCCATCACTGGTATAAGTATAAGATGCACCTTTTCCCCCCCTAAGAGAGCGTGGAAATGTTGGTGCGTCTTATATACTGAATGCAGCCATTTTTGGCCTCCTGAAGCCCCACCCCGGCATCTCATTTTTTGTGAAAAATGGGTGGAAAATGGGCCATTTTTTGCAAAAATAGGGGTGGCTTCAGCAGGGCTGGGGGAAGGGAAAAGTGCTCCCATTTTGTTTGTTTGTTTGTTTTATTGGATTTATATGCCACCCTTCTCCCAAAGGACTCAGAGCGGCGTACAGCATTAAAAAACACATATTACAAAACTTAAACAGGTTGTTTTTCCCCAAAATGGGGGTGTTTTTGCCTTCCCCCACCCCCCAGAAACACTCTGCAGGCTTCAGCAGGGCTGGGGGAAGGGAAAATGCTCCCATTTCTGTGAAAAATGATGGCATTTTGCCTCCCACCTTCATCCCTGCCGAAGCCTGCAGAGTGCTCCTGGGGGCCGGGGAGGACAAAAACTTTTTTTTTCTTACTTAGCTCTTCGAAATCTTGGTGCGTCTTATACACCGGTGCATCTTATGTTCCGAAAAATACGCTATGTATTGGAGGTGGTGGCCCTCTGAGAGCTGAATGCAATGAAATTTCATTTTAATGTATGTCGATTGGTGTACATTTGAAGTGACAATAAAGTTAGTTTAAGTCTCACGCATATGAGAAGAGCATATTCGAAGTCTAAGTTGTTAGGTTGATAACAGATTAATTGAATCGGGCTTCCCCGTTGATTTGATTTTTCAGAAGGTCGTAAAAGGAGGATCACCAGGTGACCAGGGACATTGCTACCGTCATAAGTACGAGGCAGTTGCCAAGTGTCTGAATTTGGATCATGGAACTATGGTGATGCTGCAATGGTCGTAAGTGTGTGAAACCGTCATAAGTCCCTTTTCTACAGTGCCGTTGTAACTTTGAATGGTCACTAAATAAACTGTTTTAAAACAAGGACTGTCCCTAGAATGCAATGGCATGCTCAGCTGGGGCTATCTGTCCCCCCTATCCAAACATTTCCCCACCAAGCATAAAAATGGTAATTTTAATGGGAATGGAAGAGAAGAATAATTAATGTTTAGGAATCAATCTTCACTGCTGATTTTAATTTACCTTAATTCTAATTCCGATTTCAATTTCCAGAGCTAAGGGTAATCCTCAGCCTGGAAAAAAGTTTGCCTTCCCTTGATTAAAATGTAAATAGTGGGAAATGAAGCTCTAACAAAAATTGCGAGACAATAACCCAAACTGGAAATAGAACATTTTTTTTTCCTATCTCCGTTCAGGCAGTGTAATCAAAATAGAAATTCCATAGAGAAATGTTTCTCAACCTTGGTAGCTTAAAGATTGGTAGACGTCAGCGTTCCAAATATCATCCAGAATTAAATCAGAGTTCAAGGCATAGCTTTCATCAAAGTTCCAATTTAATAAGAGAGACATGTTGGTACATCTGTGGAAACCTGAATCTGAAAGCTTCCGGGGTTTCCCACCCAGTTGAAAGTTCAAGACCTTGTCCCCACACCCATAAGTCCATCACATGCTCCAATCTTCTTCTGCCACGCTGGCATTTCCACTTCCATCCACTTCCAGTCAGGTGCAGAGGTGCAAAGACGAAGGATGACCTTGGGCTTCTAGAAAGGAATGTTTTATTTTGACAACAACACTGTTAGATACTGGTGTCAACTACAGTGGTTTCCACCAAGGTCCTCTGTTCTGGCGGGAACAGAGGTTTAATCCTATTGGTCAAAGGGTCTGACAGCTCCCTATAAAAGGGCTGCTGTCAGACTCAACCTTCGCTGGATTGTTCTCACTTGTTGTACTTTAACAAAGAGCTGTTGTTGCCTTTAGCCTTGTGTGCATTTCCATTACCTGATCTAACGAACACATTCTACAATTCTACTCCTTACTATTCCTCCTCCCAACTACCCCACTAATGAAACAGCATAGTAAAATAATAGAGAGTGTGGCAGGCCAAAGATCCTAAAAGGAATATGACTGCAGGCCTGACATAGACTTCAACTCCCAGAATTCCCCAGTCAGCTGTGGGGAATAGGACAAGGAGTGATACGATAGAACTGCTCCAACATCTCAGGGGCTGCCACAAAGAAAGAAGAGGGAGTCAAGCTATTCTCCAAAGCGCCTGAAAGCAGGACAAGAAACAATGGGTGGAAACTAATCAAGGAGAGAAGCAACTTAGAACTGAGGCTCTCACAGGGAGGGCCTTCTCCTGGTGCCGTCCATGAGGCAATGCCAACGGGCGACACCAAGGAGTAGGGCCTTCTCTGTGATGGGCCCAACCCTCTGGAATGACCTCCCCCCCGATATTAGAACCACTACTGACCTCCGCTCCTTCCGACAGAAACTGAAAACACACCTGTTCCGACTGGCTGGTTTGGCATAATTTTAACGTTTACCTCCTGGCATACACACTCTTACTGGTTTTTAGAGGGATATTGTTTTAAATTTAACTTGATATTTTAAACTTTTGTATTGATTTATTTATTAGCTGTATGGTTTGGCATATTTTACCCTCCTCATATACATGTATTTATATAGTTATTTCTACGTTTTAATCTGTTGTATTTTGGTACGGACTGTACACCGCCCCGAGTCCCTTTCGGGAGAGGGGGCGGTATATAAACGCTAATAATAAATAAATAAATAAATAAATAAAGGAGAAATTTCCTAACAGTGAGAACAATCAATCAGTGGAACGACGTGTCTCCAGAAGTTGTGAATTCCCCAACACTGGAAGCTTTTAAGAAGATGTTGGATAACCATTTGTCTGAAGTGGTATAGGGTTTCCTGCCTAGCCAGGGGATTGGACTCAATCTACATTTAAATAAGTGATAAGTGGCCCCGTGCATATTTTTATGCTCATTTCATGAGCTGGAATTTTTATTGGGATGAGGGAGACTATTATGGATCGGAAACCATTTGTCTGGAATGCTATAGGCAGGGGTGGGATTGAAAATTTTTAGCAACTGGTTATCTGCCCAGTTGCTGGGTGGGCGTGGCCATGGTGGGCATGGCCTACTGAGCCTCCTGCACCATGGTGGGAGGAGGGGCATTTTCACCCTCCTTAGGCTTCAGAGGTTTTCCTTGAGCCTCGAGGAGGACAAAAACGGGCTCTGGAGCCCTTGTGGAGGCTGGAAACGGGCCCATTTCCAGACTTCTGGAACTTCCAGGAGGCCCGTTTTTCACCCTCCCGGAGCCTCCGTGCAGGCCCTGCCCTTACCTGGCATCCAAAATGGGCCATGTGGAGACTCCTGGGAGGGGCGGAGCCAGTCAGTCTTTTCAACTACCGGTTCGGCAAACCCGATATAAAAATAGCATCCAGTTCACCCGAACTGGTTGGATCCCACCCCTGGATGTAGGATTTCCTGCTTGAGTAGGGTATTGGTCTACAAGACCTTCAAAGTCCCTTTCAACTCTGCTATTCTGTTCTGTTATTTTCCTATTCAGTTATTTTCTAACTTAAGGGTATAATTAACTTAATGTATCTATTTCATGTTCTCTGTTTACTCTGGAAAAGAAACAACTGGGCATGAAAGGAAAGTAGAGTCGAAAAATGCATGAACGTCTGATATTGGGGATCAAGATGACCCTTTGCCACACAAGAGGATCAAAGTAGATCCTTTCATCATCTGGCTGTGTCTCAAAACCTTTGGCAGAATGGCCAAAGACGAGACAACTCTTTCTGGCAGACAAAACCAGGTATTTTCTGCTAGGGCTCCCAGCTGGAATTTGTTACAACCTCCTTGAATTTCCTTATCTATGTTGTCAAAGGGAACATCTGTTTTGAGGACAGCTTCATTCCTGTTGATCGTGTGGACATAAGCATGTTGTTTTCTTGACACTAAGTTGGTAGGTATACAGCCAACACCCCAGAAGATGAATTCAAGATCCAGAGTGATCTTGACAGACTTGAATATGCTGGGCCCTATCCAGGAGCAGTATTCACTTACTTTTCTTACCGGTTCGCAAATGTGAGCATGCGTGCTAGCTTTGAACATGCCCCATCCACGCATGCGCTCGGCCTTCCATGCATGCACTTGGATTGTGCACGTGGCTTGAAAAAGTGCTGAAATAGGACAGTATAGAGCCAGGGCAAATGAGTGGGCAGCCACCCACAATTTCCACTACAGGTGCAGGTGAACTAGTCTCAACCAGCTTAATACCACCTCTGGACCTATCTAACGAAATGAAATTCAATGTAGATAAAAGTCAGATTTTACACTTAGGCAAGAAAAACCAACTCTATAGGTACAGACTGGGTCCGTGATGAACCTATGGCATACGTGCCCAAAGTGGCACGCGAAGCCATGTCTCCCAGCATGCACAGCCCTGCCTGTTTGTCTTCTGCATTTCTGGCGCGCATGCACACACGACGGTTAGCTGTCCTTCACACACATGGCAGTGCCGAAAACTGGTGTGCACATGCACTCCAGCTAGCAGATTTTTGGGTGCGCAGGCACGCTAGAATCCAGAAGTTCAGCTTTTCTGGAGCATGGCCCTGACGATAGCACGTGCACCATTTCTGGGTGAGCTTCCTTTCACCATCACTGGACTAGGTGAAACTTGGCCTAATGCTGGTAACTGTGACAGGGATCTTGGAGTCCTAGTGGACAATCACTTAAAATGATCCCCCAAAAGTCAAAAAAATCAATGCAATGCTAGGCTGCATTAATAGAGGAATGGAATCAAGATCACGTGCAAATACCACCTCTGGCTGGCCTCGCCCTCCTGCCCCCGCTGTTCCCTGTCCTATATTCCCTTATTTATTAGCTCAGCTGATTCGTGCTTTCTGTCTCCAGGAACATGTTTCTCTATTTCTCTTTTAGCGAAAGATAATATTCTGCCTTTTAAAGAATATTTCTCAAAATATTTCATTCTTCTAGGAGAGGGTAAGGTGGCTTCCTATACTGGTTTCTGGCATGACACAGCTCAGTGCCAGTTGTTGGAGACCCTTACTCTAAGTCACAATATCATACTTTATGCAGGGGTGGGCTTCAAAAATTTCAGCAACAGGTTCTCTGCCTGGTTGCTGGGTGGGCGTGGCCATGATGGGTGTGGCCTAGTCGGCCTTCTGCACCATGGTGAGGGGGGGGAGTTTTCACTTTCCCCAGGCTCCAGAGGCTTTTCTTGAGCCTCTGGGAGGGCGAAAACTGCCTCCCCCAGCCTCCGGAAGCCTGGAACGGGCCCGTTTCCAACCTTCCAGAACTTTCCCCCTCCCTGAGCTTCCCCATTGGCCCTGCACTTACCTTGCATCCAAAATGGGCTGCCAGACTCCTGGGAGGGGTGGGGTGGGGTGGGCAGGGACAGCTGGGGTGGGATCTGGATGTTCTCCAAACCGGCCATAATGTTAGCTACGTGTTCTCCTGAACCTGGGCGAACCCGTAGCAGCTCACCCCCGACTCTATGCCACATCATTTTCGCTTTCTCTGGTTTCCACCAGATATGACAGTTAAATATACTGGCATCCTATCGCACCATGAATTCCCAAACCATTCACTTTAGAGGTGAATCCAATTTTAAGGTGAAAAAAACCCAAACACCTCTATTCAAAATCACACCATAGCCAATTGGCAAATTCAGGGCTTTATAAAAAAAATTTTAAGCAAAAAGATATGTAAATAAATGAAAATTCTGTTGCTCTTCCCTCGCTCAAAATGTGGCCTACTAGGTATGTGAATGTGCTTGCAAATCTCTCCCTTGGTATCTGTGATTTCCCTGTTGCCTCCTGACTTTATTTTCCCACCTAATTTGTTTAATTACCACTAAAGTAATGGAGGGCAGCATGCAATGGAGCAAAGATATCCCATTTGCAGCATCAGATTTAATTCATAAGAATCCTTCTGGGCCCTACCTAGATACCGCCAGCACTCTTTAAAAATGAATAATAAATTGGTGGATAATTCCCAGCTGGTGAGTTGCTTGACAGTGTGTGGTTTACATATGAGAGAAAAGATGGATAGATAGAGAAAGAGAGGGAAGAGGGAGAGAGATGATGCAGAGGGAGATACAGATGCATAGAGATGGGGGGGGGGGGAGAGGATAGATGATAGATAGATAGATAGATAGATAGATAGATAGATAGATAGATAGATAGACAGACAGACAGACAGACAGACAGACAGACAGACAGACAGACAGACAAACAGAGACAGACAGATGTAGACGTAGAGAGACAGAGACAGAGAAAGACAGAGAGAAAGGATAAAGACAGAGAGAGAGGGAAAGGGAAATTAGATGATAGATAGATAGATAGATAGATAGATAGATAGATAGATAGATAGATAGACAGACAGACAGACAGATTAGATAAGATAGATGGATTAGATAGATAGATAGAAAGAAACAGAGAGAGGGAGAGAAAAAAGATAGAGAGGAGATAAATATAAAGATACATAGATAGATAGAGAAAGATATATATATATAGATCATATTTAGATAGATAGAGTGATGGATGGATGGATGGATGGATGGATGGATGGATGGACGGACAGACAGAGATAGAGAGAGAAGGTAGACAGCTAAAATAGTGATGAGACAGACAGATCAAAGCTGGGTAGATATATGATGTTAGAGCAAATGGACTGCAGGAATCATATTCTTCTATATTTTGTAATGGTCCAGACCCCACAATGGTTACCCTATCTCTATAGCCGAGACCTTCCTACTCCTGGTTAGTATGTTGTGACCTATGATATACTCTCTCCATTGCCTAGGTGTCCTCCCTACCAGCTCCCCATCTATCCCAAGGTTGCTTTATCCGTGATATAGAGTGTTGCAAGATTTTTGCTGCTTTGGGGAGGTCATGCATGAGTTCGCATTGTGCACTCTTTCTTTCCTCTACACAACGGGAGGCAACGCCTGGCATTCAGAAGGAACAACAAAGGCCACAAGCAGTTGCTGGGGGAACCCACCTGGAAATTGGCAGGAGAAAACAGGTGGGAGGGAGGTCAAACGACAGGGCTCCTTATTCTCCAGCTTACCTACTGATCTTTGAGAGGCACCATTATGATTTTAAAGGCTACTGCTTATCAAAATGACCTTGTTCTATTTCTCCAGAGACAAGCACATGACAACAGCAATATAGTGAACCCTTAACAACATAAAGCACTTTTTAGATCAATAGAGATTAAGTGGCATTTTCTACTACACGGTTCCCATCCCCCTTCGTGTTCTGCCAAGGTCTCTTTCCAAATATCGCAAGCTGCAGAAGGATTTTTCCCTAGCTTATGAAATTTGATGGAGTGACTAGCACTTAGCCGTCTGAAAGGGGCTTGGTGGGAGGAGAATGTTTAAAATTACTTACGTTCTCCTTTGGCAAAAGATTGTGGCGATGTTGATCAAAGAGTCTCAGCTTGAGACTGCAAAAGAGGAAAAGAAGAAGGAAAAAGAAATGTATGTCATAATATTAAAGGAGGAAAATGGATTTTAATCTCCCAACGTAGTGTAATTTTCAATTAAGTGGTTTTCCAGTGAAACTGGGCTATCAATCCTCAAGGGAACTGTATCAGGGGTGGGTTCCTGCCAGTTCTAACCTCTTCTATAGAAGAGGTTCCACAAATCTACCGTGCCATTTAGAACCGGTTCCAGCTCCCTCCCCTTCGCCCATCTGCACTACGCTTGCCCCGCCCACTGCTCACTGATTGGCTGGCTCACCAATCGCCCCGCCCGCCTCTAAGAGTCCTATCTAAACTTTAAAGTCTTAAAGCTGTCAAGTTTGAACATCCCTGGGGTTTTTTTCTAAAGGATTAGGGATGCAAGGGTCTTGTAACTTGACAGCTTTAAGACTTGCACACTTCAAAGCCAGAGTTCCTGAGCCAACATGACTGGAGGAGGAATTCTGGGAGTTGAAGTCCACAAGTCTTAAAGCTGTCAAGTTTGAACATCCCTGGGATTTTTTTCTAAAGGGTTAGGGGTGCAAGGGTCTTGTAACTTGGCAGCTTTAAGACTTGCACACTTCAATGCCAGAGTTCCTGAGCCAACATGACTGGAGGAGGAATTCTGGGAATTGAAGTCCACAAGTCTTAAAACTGTCAAGTTTGGACACCCCCGGGTTTTTTTTTTTTTCTAAAGGGTCTTGTAACTTGACAGCTTTAAGACTTGTGTGCTTCAAATGCCAGAGTTTCTGAGCCAACATTTGGTTGCTAAGCAAGAGTGTTGTTAAGCGAGTTTCACCATGTTTTACAAGTTAGCCATGCCCACCCAGTCACATGACTGCCAAGCCACTCCCACCCAGTCACATGGCCAGCAAGCCACTCCCACAAAGCAGGCCACACCTACAGAAGAGGTTCTAAAAAATTTTGAAACCCACCACTGAACTGTATCTACAAGGAGGGAGGGCCTCGCATGCCCTGATAAATGGCTCCGTATGCCACCTGTGGCACGTGTGCCATAGGTTCACCATCATGGTACTACATGAACATGACAAAATAGATAAATAAATAAATACAAAAGTATGCATATACCCACATACTGTATATTATATGACACAGAGAAACAACACAGTCTAGTTTAGATGTATACATGTACATGGTGAGAAAAACTAATATTGCAAGTTTAGCAGACGGATGGCATAGGGACCAAAGCTGTTACAGAATCTGGAAGTCTTACTAGTAATACTTTGAAACCTCCTCCCAGAAAGGAACAACAGTAACAGACCATGGAGTGGGTGTGCGGGGTCTCTAACAAAGCTTTGAGCTCTAAGCACATATCGCTTATAAGCAACAGCCTGAATAACCGGAAGCGAACTTCCTATAATCTTCTCCACTGTCCTCACCACTCTCTGTAGGGACTTTCTGTCTGAGGCACTGCTGCCACATACCAAACAGGGATGTGGTTTATTAAAACACACTCAATCATGCCTCTGTAAAAAGTGGCCAGGACAAAAGGAGAAAGATGTGCTCTGCAGTGATTCATTTAACAGCTGCAGCAAGAAAGGTCATAAAATGGGGCAAAACTCACTTAACAACTGTCTTGCTTAACCACTGAGCTCATGATGTGGTCATAAATCAAGGACTTCCCTGTACAGAGCAGTCGTGGTGATTAAATCATGAGTGCTCCATATTAAATTACTTTGCAATGTTCAGATTTCACTATCATCCGAAGAGGACAGCTTACAAATTCTTCAAATCCATGCATAGGTGCACGTGTGAACCTTTCTAGACTCATTATTAACCTAAGTTTCTCCTTTGTTTTGGTCCCTAGCAAATCACCAACCTTACAAAGCAGTTTTTTTCATGGACTTCTCAATTGTTGGAGTTGGAATTAACAGTTTATCGGCTTGCAATATAGTCTCTAAAGATCCAGCAACCATGAAATATTACCAGCAATTGATTTCTTTAAAACCACCTTTCCGCTCTCCTGAATCATATACAATTCTCTCCAATTAAGATAATTGGAGTGTTCTATACTACAAAATCAATGGCTTCAGGTTTTAAGAAATGCTAAGTATGTTTATGATTTGAAAATGAAGCTAATTGAAACTATTATCTAATAACTAATACTTCGATGTGAGTTGCAGTGGTCCTTTTCTTTTCCCCCCTATTCTACTTGGGGTGAAGAAAAATTAAAATAAAATGACGTTATTCTTTGTAACGCTGACATCCTAAATGGCAATTCATGCAGATAGATTTTTTTTTACTTTTCTCCTTTTGCTTCCGATACTTTGAGGTTTTTAAATCCCTGAATGTGAATACTTTTTAATTGTGTTATAGAAATATTATTGAATAGAACACAATAGAGCTGGAAGCGACCTTGGAGGTCTTCTAGTCCAGCCCCCTGATCAAGCAGGAGACCTTATACCATTCCAGACAAGCGATTGTCTAGTCTCTTCTTAAAAACCTCCAGTGATGGAATGTCCACAATTTCTGGAGGCCAGCTGTTCCACTGGTTAATTGTCCTCACTGTTAGGAAGCTTCTCCTTAATTCCAGGTTGCTTCTCTCTTTTGATTAGTTTCCAACCATTGTTTCTTGTCCTGCCTTCCGGTGCTTGGGAGAATAATTTGACCCCCTCTTCTTTGTGGCAGCCTCTCAAATATTGGAACACTGCTACCGTATCACCTCTAATCCTTCTTTCCTTTAGACTAGCCAAGCCCAAATCCTGCAGCCGGTTCTTCCTATGTTTTAGTCTCCAAGCCTTTGATCATCTTAGTTGCTCTTCTCTGAACTTTTTCCAAAGTCTCAATATCTTGTAGTATGGTGACCAAAATTGGCTGCAGTTATTCCAGGGGTGGCCTTACTAAGGTTTTATAAAGCGGCACTAATCCTTCACGTGATCTAAGAGAAAGAAGGACTAGGGGAGACATGATAGCATTGTTCCAATATCTCAGGGGTTGCCACAAAGAAGAGGGAGTCAAACTATTCTCCAAAGCACCTGAGGGCAGGACAAGAAGCGATGGGTGGAAACTAATCAAGGAGAGAAGCAACTTAGAACTGAGGAGAAACTTCCTGACAGAACAATTAATCAGTGGAACAGAAGTTGCCTCCAGAAGTTGTGAATCCCCCAACACTGGATGTCTTTAAGAAGATGCTGGATAGCCATTTGTCTGAAACGGTATAGGGTTTCCTGCCTAGGCAGGGGGTTGGACTAGAAGACCTCCAAGGTCCCTTCCAACTCTACTATTGTATTGGTCTGGATGCTATGCCTCTGTTTATACAACCCAGGATTGCATTAGCTTTTGGGGCTGCTGCCGCACACGGCTGGCTCATATTCAAATGATCGTCCATTACGTCTCCAAGGGCCCTCTCACACATTGTCGGGTTTTATAACGTTACATTAAAAGGAAAAAGAAGAGGTGAATTTCACAAGCTCCCAATCCCTATCTCAGAATCTAAGCACACCCCTAGCAACGGTGTTCAACAGGTGCAAGTCAAAAGAAGTTCAGATGGTGTCCACAACCTGGTTGGATAATATCAGAAAAGGAGAATAACAAAGTTATTGTGTCTGGTCACCTTTACGACCATCAGAACTTATCACTGTGATTTTCAGGCTGTCAATCAAGAATCCCCTGTATGCATTTTAGAGTTCTCATTATTTTTAATGTTTTATGCCATCTTCGCCCTGCTTTCTACCACTTTAATGAGGGAGTGGTGACTATGCCCTGGAGTTGACTTGTTTCGTTTTGCTTTGTTGATGAAAGCAGTAGGAGGTTTTGCCGCTTTGTGTGTTGTGAGTAAGAGGGGGGGGGCATACAGGGCAGAATGAAACAGTATAAGAGTCATTGAAGAATTTGCAGCAATTAAAAATATAATTTCTAGTGGGGTTTAATGATACTTGCCACCTTAATTTTTTTTTTTTTATTTCTAAAATTGAAACCTTAACAATTTAATGTTTTTATGTTTTATATTGCAATGTTTTATTGTATTCAGGCCAGAATCTCTCTATGAAGGTGACACATGATTCAGCGCTGTAAAAAATAGCCAACCAGATAAGGGGGGGAGGGGATTAGAGAGGTAGAGAGATGATGGGTGGGTGGGTGGGTGGTGGGTAGTCAGACACACAGACAGACAGACAGATTATAGTTAGTGATAAAGAGATAGATAGATGGATAGATAGGTAGGTAGGTAGGTAGGTAGGTAGGTAGGTAGGTAGGTAGGTAGGTAGGTAGGTAGGTAGGAAGAGGTGGGTTCCTGCCAGTTCTAACCTCTTCTATAGAAGAGGTTCCACAAATCTACAGTGCCGTTTAGAACCGGTTCCAGCTCCCTCCCCCCGCCCGTCTGCACATCATCAAGATGAAGAGCGAGAGGAGGAATTCTGGGAGTTGAAGTCCACAAGTCTTAAAGCTGTCAAGTTTGAACACCCCTGGGTTGTTGTTTTTTTCTAAAGGGTTAGGGGTGCAAGGGTCTTGTAACTTGACAGCTTTAAGACTTGCACACTTGGAGGAGCCAACGTCATGATGATACGGATGTGCAGTCTCAATGCTCTGGGACCGCTGCCAATACTTTTACTGCTGGATGGTCCAATCAGACTTAAGCCATCCCTTAAAGATGGTGAACAGGAACGTCTTGCTGATCTCAGGGACACCACAAAGTCCCTGATCGATCCAAGATAAGTTCTTCAAGCCAGCGACAAAAAGTCCACCCCAGGCTGATGAAGTTGGGACAGCTCCAGAACATAAAGGAAGCAGAAAGAGAAAGTGTGTCCATCTGGTGAAGAAACTTTACTGTTTTGGAAAAGACTGCCCAAAATTTTTTTTAAAGTTAAATTAAATCCAAAAGCAGAAGAAAACAAGCTGCGAAATTAACCTATATTGGATTGCTTTGGATAGTGTGTTTCTTTTTCTTTGTAATTCTACTTTGTAGATTGAAGTGCTCGCAACTTTCTTTTTTAAAAGAGAACTGATCACTTTTTCTTCTTCTTCTTTTTTTAATCTATGGATTAAAGTCTTCTTTATTTCAACAAGGACTTTTATTTCTTGCTATTAATTCCATTTAAGAACTCGGTTTCTTTTAAGTTTGAAATAACATTAGAGAGTGGGAAGCAATACTGCCACTTGGACGCTGGAGGATTGAGTTTTTGAAACAATGCATTTTCCCTTTTCCTTTTGATCTCACTGACTTTATATCTTGAGGCTCTGCAATTTGTTTATAGAAAGTGATAAGAAGCAAGGGCACGAATTGTTTTTACAGGTGCATTTTGAGAGTCTTACTGGCAGTGGGAGAGAAAAAGAAACAGAACCTTCTTTTTTGAAGATCATAAATACAATACAATACAATAGTAGAGTTGGAAGGGACCTTGGAGGTCATCTAGTCCAACCCCCTGCCTAGGCAGGAAACCATTTCAGACAAATGGCTATCCAACATCTTCTTAAAGACTTCCAGTGTTGGGGCATTCACAACTTCTGGAGGCAAGCTGTTCCACTAATTAATTGTTCTAACTGTCAGGAAATTTCTCCTCAGTTCTAAGTTGCTTCTCTCCTTGATTAGTTTCCACCCCTTGCTTCTTGTTCTACCCTCAGGTGCCTTGGAGAATAGTTTGACTCCCTCTTCTTTGTGGCAACCCCTGAGATATTGGAACACTGCTATCATGTCTCCCCTAGTCCTTCTTTCTCTTAAGCTAAACATACCCAGTTCCTGCAACCGTTCTTCATATGTGTTAGTCTCCAGTCCCCTAATCATCTTTGTTGCTCTTCTCTGCACTCTTTCTAGAATCTCCACATCTTTTTTACATCGTGGCGACCAGAACTGAATGCAGTATTCCAAGTGTTGCCTTACCAAGGCATTATAAAGTGATATTAACACTTCACGTGATCTCAATTCTATCCCTCTGTTGATGCAGCCTAGGACTGTGTTGACTTTTTTGGCAGCTGCTGCACACTGCTGGCTCATATTTAAATGGTTGTCCACTAGGACTCCAAGATCCCTTTCACAGTTACTACTATTGAGCAAGGTACCACCTATACTGTACCTGTGCATTCCGTTTTTGTTGCCTAAATGTAGAACCTTACTCTTTTCACCATTGAATTTCATTTTATTAGATAGTGCCCAATGTTCAAGTTTGTCAAGATCCTTCTGTATCTTAAGCCTATCTTCTGGAGTGTTGGCTATTCCTGTCAGCTTGGTGTCATCTGCAAATTTGATGAGTTCCCCATTTATTCCCTCATCCAAATCATTGATGAAGATGTTGAAGAGTACTGGGCCTAAAACAGAGCCTTGGGGTACTCCACTGCATACTTCCCTCCATGTAGATGCAGTTCCATTGAGAACTACACGTTGAGTGCGGTTGGTCAGGCAGTTACGAATCCATCTGGTTGTGATGCTGTCTAACCCACATTCTTCTACTTTATCTAGTAGTAGGTTATGGTCTACCTTATCAAAAGCCTTACTGAAGTCCAAGTAAACTATATCAACGGCATTCCAAATGAACTTGCATTTAAGCTAATTTAATATAAGAAGCCTTGAAAGCTAGAGTGGCAGTATCTACCAGCTTGCCAAAATGGCACAATATTCAAAAGAAACATTAACTTTGCAAACCATCTTGGCCGGAATTCAAAATTTATTAGAAATAACAGAGAGAATTGAGAAGAAGATGGAAAAAATAGAGTTTATAACAGCAAAAAATGATGGGGTCAAAGTCCCAAAAATTGAAGGGGAAAATGATTATAAAGACAAGACAACTGATTACTTTACCTGTGGAGTGAATGTGTTTGAAAGTGGGAAAAGTGGAGTATGGAAAAGGGAATTAGATTGACAGGAACTCTACCCCTGATTTCAAGGCATGGAAGAAGAAAAAAGAGGAAAAACGATGGATTTAAGGAGAGAAAACTTCTCAGAAGCAAGATTGACAACCAAAGATAAAATGATTAAAATGGCAGATGGAGGTCATCGAGATTACTTAAGTGACACTATAAGCAACAGGTTGCGGAGAGAAGCCCACAAAAATTTTATTAAGGAAATAAATAGAAGATCAATTCAACAAATGACAAAAGAAATAAGACTGTATTATTACTGGAAGGATACAGGCTGATATATGAAAATTGCTAATAAAAAATAGTTAATTTTAGTAATTAGTGATTAGTAATTTAGTAATTTCTAGAGTGCTATGTTAAATAAATAATTGATAAGGATAATAAGGTACATACATGTGTTGGTTTGATGAGAGGTAATCTGATATAATTAGTGAATGAATTTCTTTTAATAAATAATATGTATAACAATAACAATGAAATGACAAGGGATATAGTGAAATATGTGTGTGTGTGTGTGTGTGTGTGTGTGTACTGGTTTAATAAAAGGAATTGGGATATAAATTGTAAACAGCAATTTGGAAAGGAGGATTAGAAACCTTGTTATCAAACATAATTAATTTTTACTTAGAATATGCTATAAAGGGGTAATGTTATTAGATGATATTAGAAATAATTAATGAAATGCTACGATGTGGTTGTGTTTTTAATTTTGGACTATTTCATGCAAAAGGATGTTAAAACAACCACAGTCAAATGAGAAGTGTGGTATGTTGATAGTAAGATATATAAAGATTTTTGATTTAAAATACATAATGTGATTTGAATTATAAGTAATGACTGTGGAAGAGATGCATGAAAGTTATTTGTAACCAATCGACACACTTCTACAATATGCAATGAAAGATGATTTTGTGTGTGTGTTGTGTTTGTCTGTTTAACCAAAAATAAAAATAAATCTTTAAAAAAAAAGACTTGCACACTACAATGCCAGAGTTCCTGAGACAACATGACTGGAGGAGGAATTCTGGGAGTTGAAGTCCACAAGTCTTAAAGCTGTCAAGTTCGAACACCCCTAGGGGTTTTTTTTTCTAAGGGTTAGGGGTGCAAGGGTCTTGTAACTTGATAGCTTTAAGACTTGCGTGTTTTAAATGCCAGAGTTTCTGAGCCAACATTTTGGTTGCTAAGCAAGAATGTTGTTAAGTGAGTATCACCACATTTTACAAGTTGGCCATGCCCACCCAGTCACATGGCCGGCAAGCCACTCCCACAAAGCAGGCCACACCTACAGAAGAGGTTCTATTTTTTTTTAAATCCACCACTGGTAGGTAGGTAGGTAGGTGGATAGATAGATACCGTGTTTCCCCGAAAATAAGACATGCCCTGCTAATAAGCCAAATCGGGCTTTTCAGAGCATGCGCCATAATAAGCCCTCCCCCGAAAATAAGTCTGCCCTCAACTATTTAAGTTCATGTGCAACCGGTCCCTGCCATTACCACTGTACCATCTACCGGTACAGCTTGTGGGGCAAAAAGAGGGCTCGCCGCAAAAAAAGCAGTAGCTGAAGCAAAGTGCTTCCACCTCCCACCCTTCCCTCCCACGCAAAAAGAGCCCGCTGCAGAAACAGCGGCAGGCCAGCAATGTGATCACCCACTCCCACCTGTTCCTTCTCACGCAAAAAACACACCACCCACCCCAAGGTAAAGCAGCCTGCCTGGTTCCCTTCCTATGTCCCTTTAGAGAGGGGTGGCAGGTGTGGGGGGAGGAGAAGCGAGGCGCGCCTCTTACCTTTCCAGGTCCGTTGCATTCCTCACCCTTTCACCCATTGAATCCCCTTGTAAAAAAAACCTCATGAGTTCACCTCGCAAGGTTTTTTTTACAAGGGGATTCAATGGGCGAAAGGGCGAGGAACGCAACGGAGCTGGAAAGGTAAAAGATGCGCCTCGCTTCTCACCTGCCCCAGAAAATAATAAGCCCTCCCCTATAATAAGCCCAAGGCCATATTTCGTGGGGCAAAAGAAAATAAGACCCCGTCTTATTTTCGGGGAAACACGGTAAATAGATAGATAGATACATTAGACAGACAGTCAAGAGAGAAAGAGAGGCAGGCAGGCAGGCAATTGGGCAGAAGATGGACAGATAGACAGATGGCGAGATGAAGAAAGATGAAGAAAGAGAGTGAAAGAGTGAGAGTGAGAGAGGTAGATAGAGGATGGATAGATGGATGGTGGGTGGGTGGGTGGATGGGTAGACAGGCACACAGACAGATAGATGAAAGAAAGCGATAAAGAGATAGAGATAGATAGATAGATAGATAGATAGATAGATAGACAGACAGACAGACAGACAGACAGATAGATAGATAGATAGATACAGAAGGATAGATAGATAGATAGATAGATAGATAGATAGATAGATAGACAGACAGACAGACAGACAGACAGACAGACAGACAGACGAGAAAGAAAGAGAGGCAGGCAGGCAGGCAGATGGGCAGCAGATGGACAGATAGAGAGATGGACAGATGAAGAAAGAGAGCAAAAGAGTGAGAGTCAGAGAGAAATATCAACCCACAGGATAAAGGAAGAATTCGCTGCAATGTTTCACCTGGGAATTGGAATCTGATAAAATAACAGAAGCGTACTTCCTGCTTTCCGCTCTGAAATTTTGGAGGTGATACATTCAAGTGCGGATTTCATTCGGACAAAGAGCTCCCTTCTATCGTATTTATGGTCAAGAGAAAATAAAATAGCTACTTATCCCTCCATCCAGGGCATTCGGCTTGCCACAAAAGGATGGTTGTTTCCTCGCAGATGGTTAGGCTCCCTTTGGATGAAATATTGACAAAAGGAACAACATTGCAACATATTCTAGAGTAGCGGGGGGAAATCAGCTCTCTAAGCAGGGTGGAGGCGATTCATTACAGCTTTTACGCATGTCTAGAAAATAGGTCAGAAATCAGCAAATGCTGAACTAAGGCCACACCTAGAGTACTACATCCAGTCTTGGTCACCACAGTATAAAAAAAGATGCTGAGACTCTAGAAAGAATGCAGAGAAGAGCAACCAGGATGATAAAAGGACTGGAAGCTAAAACATACGATGAACGGGTACAGGAACTGGGCCTGGCTACTCTAGTGAAGAGAAGGACCAGGGGAGACATGATAGCATCTTCCAATATTTGAGGGGCTACCACAGAGAGGAGGGGGTCAAGCTATTCTCCAAAGCACCTGAAGGCCAGACAAGAAATAATGGATGGAAACTGATCAAGGAGAGATTCAACCTGGAAATAAGGAGGAACTTTCTGACAATGAGAACAATCAACCACTGGAGAAGCTTGCCTTCAGAAGTTGTGGAGGCTTCATCGCTTGAGACTTTCAATAAGAGATTGGGCTGCTATTTGTCAGAAGTGGTGTAGGGTCTCCTGCTTGAGTGGGGGTGGGGGGTTAGATTAGATTACCTATAAGGTCCCTTCCAACTCTGTTAACCTGTATTTTATTTTCCCTGAAGGATTGCACAATATTACATTTATTATCCTTTATGTAAATAGCCCACTTTAATGTCAGTTGTTAGGTCAGCAGGGAGGAAGCATGAAGAGAAAAAAAAGGAACATTTTATAAAACAGCATGGATCGAATCCTATTTTAGAATTTGGAGTTTCAACATTTGTGGTGTCAGCTGGTTTAGAATGCCTTGGAGACAATATCGAAGCTGTGAAAAGAATGGGAGATAATCTTACAAGGAAAACTGGGGGATTCCAGGTTTAATTCTCACAGTGGCTAAGATTCTGAGCTTGTCGATCAGAAGGTTGGCAGTTCAGCGGTTCGAATCCCTAGCACCACGTAACAGGTATTCCTGCAACATACGAAATGACAACATTGCTTCGTTTCTTGTTCTCTTCTTTTTTTCAAGTTCTTTTCCTTTCTATTTCAACTGACACATAACTAAAAATCAATGATGGGCTGATCTAAGTTCCTTTGCATGCTTTCTACTTCCCCATTTTGGAAGAAATGTCCATCTGAGTTCAGTTCCAAGGGGGGCGGGAAGACACTGGATTCATGGAAGTAGCTTGGAAAGAAGGTTTATTGATGAACAAGATCACATGCCTTGAAGAGCTTAGGTGAAGAAAAAGGGAAGAGATGCTGAGAGTGCCTGGGTTTTATGCCCTCTCTGGGGTTTTGAATTTGAACTTGTATTCTGATTGGTTGTCAGACTCCCATGGGGCCATGCAGGGGCAACTCTGTAGGTTGTTTTTTGAGTCCAAAGCTTGGTTGAGCCTTGCTGGGTGATGGTGTAGTGAAAGGGCTTTGGGCATGAAAGAAGATGTTGGATAACCATTTGTCTGAAGTAGTGTACGGTTTGCTGCCTAGGCAAGGGGTTGGGCTAGAAGACCTCCAAGGTCCCTTTCAATTCTGTTATTCCAATCTATTCTATTCTATTCTATTCTATTCTATTCTATTCTATTCTATTCTAATTCCTACTATGGCTCTGCCTGAAGGAGGTAGATCTTTGCTATGAAGAATAGATTGGCTCTGGCCTTAATGGCCCATTGACAAAGGTGGGGGGCTGAGTTTCTGCCTCCCTTTTAGGGGAAATATTCTAGTCTTTTAATATTTTCTAAAATATCTCATTTTCCTAGGACAGCGGTGGGTGCTAACTTCCTAACACCCAGAAGCCAAATATTGTTTCTTAAAAACTTAGCATTCTCTTCTGTTTCCTCTCAATCCACCCAACTTCCCATAATATTTCAGCAAAACCTAGAAAAGCCCATTTTCCATTTGATATACCAATACCATTAAACCTTTGATCTCTTTCCGGATTTTCTCTCACACACCCGTATAGAAAACAAAACAAAAGCACCTCGCCTTTTCTTTATTTTCAAAGTCTTAATCCTTTTTTTTGTTTGTTTGTTTGTTTACAGGAAGGATGTAATTTTAAAAACTGTATTTATTTATTTTTTTAAAAAAATGCAATCTCTTTGTTTTGGACTGCAAACAGAAAGTTTGGAGGCCAAAGGGGGCGTCACTCGCACCCTGAAGAGAGGATGGTTAAAAAAAGGGATAAGGAAGCTTTTATTATAGGATTTAAAAAAAAAACAGATTCGAAAATCATCGTTTATCGGGCACCCAAGAAACACGGCCAAACAGCAAGTTTATGCAGACCTGCAGAAAATCGGCCTGATTTGCCCACCCCCCACCCCCCCACCCCATTTCTGTCTGGCCCTAATTTACTGTTCTAATCAGCAGACTTATTCCCTGCCTTCTTAGAGGCTCCCACCCTCCTTACGGGTGGGAGTAAATCAAGAGCAGATCTAGCCCTTTGGCTTCCCCAGTATGAAACGCTATAATAATAATAATAATAATAATATATTTATTTCTTAGCCGCACCCTCTCCCGAAGGACTCGGGGCGGCGTACAACAAAACATTCGAAATAAATATGCAAACAAAACAAACATATAACAAGATACACTAAAACATACATACATATATATAAGGAGGAGATCGATTAATAAAAACAATTAAAATACTGTAATTTAAAACCCCTAGAAATTAAATGTAATTAAAATACCCAGTTAAAAAACCCGTCAGGAGCGATATGGTTAAATCAAAGTTGAGCCAGGCCAGCTGCTTGGAATAGGTGGGTCTTAAGCTTAATACGAAAGGAGCGGAGGTCAGAGGTATTCCTAATATCCGGAGGGAGGTCATTCCACAGGGCTGGGCCCGCCACAGAGAAGGCTCTACTCCTAGGCGCCGCCCCACGACATTGTCTAGCGGACGGCACCTGGAGGAGCCCCTCTCTGTGCGAGCGAATTGGTCGCAGGGATGTATGGGGCAGAATACGATCCCGCAAGTAACTAGGTCCTAAGCCATGGAGCGCTTTAAAGATAGTTATCAAAACCTTGAAACGCACCCGATAGGCCACAGGAAGCCAGTGCAGCTCGCGCAGGAGCGGTGTCACGTGGGAGTACCTGGTACTCCCCATAATTACCCGCGCGGCTGCGTTCTGGACCAACTGCAGCCTCCGGGTGCATTTCAAGGGAAGCCCCATGTAGAGAGCGTTACAGTAGTCCAAGCGAGACGTCACCAGCGCATGAGTGACTGTGCGCAAGGCATCCCGGTCCAGTAGGGGGCGCAATTGGCGCACCAGGCGAACCTGGTGGAACGCCCCCCTTGCCACGGCTGTCACATGGTCATCCATGGACAGCCGGGCATCTAGGAGGACGCCCAAATTGCGCGCCCGCTCCACGGGGGCAAGATGGATGCCCCCAATGGCCAATGATGGAGTTAATTGGCTGAACCGGGGGGCTGGTACCCACAGCCACTCCGTCTTGGAAGGGTTGAGCTTGAGTCGGTTGTCATCCATCCAGATCCGTACGGCTTCCACACACCGGGACATCACTTCGATGGCCTCGTTGGGGTGGTTCGGGGTGGAAAAGTACAGCTGAGTATCATCAGCGTACAGATGGTATCCCACCCCGAAACCACGGATGATCTCACCCAGCGGCTTCATATATGTGTTGAACAGGAGTGGCGAGAGGACCGACCCCTGTGGCACCCCACAGGTAAGGGGGCGTAGGGTCGACCTCTCTTCTCCTGTCAACACACGCTGCGTCCGGTCAGAAAGGTAGGAGCCGAACCACCGCAAAACGGTGCCCCGGACCCCCAGCCCCTCCAGCCGGCGCAGCAGGATACCATGGTCGATGGTATCAAAAGCCGCCGAGAGGTCTAATAGGACCAGGATAGAGGAACAACCTCTATCTCTGGCCCTCCAGAGATCATCTACCAACGCGACCAAGGCCGTCTCCGTGCTGTGACCGGGGCGGAAGCCGGACTGGCGCGGGTCTAGATAATCATTTTCCTCCAGATGTCGTGGGAACTGGCAGGCCACCACACTCTCTACAACCTTCGCCAAGAAGGGAAGGTTGGAGACAGGACGATAATTAGCCAGCTCCAAAGGGTCCAGGGAAGGCTTCTTGAGCAAGGGTCTCACCACCGCCTCTTTCAAGGCGGCCGGGAGAGACCCCTCTCCCAACGAAGCATTCACTAGGCCCAGGAGCCAGTCTCGTGTAACCTCCCAGGATGCCAGTACAAGCCAGGAGGGACACGGGTCCAATAAACATGTGGTGGGTCGCAGTCGTCCACGCAATCTGTCCAAATCCTCGATGGCAACCGAGTCAAACTCCTCCCAGATAGAAACCTCAAGACTCGCCATGGGCGTCTCCACTGGATAATATACATAAAATGAGTTACTGCAAATAAGGCTAAGCTTAGCGTTATAAAGCTGTCACCTCCGGGAGTTGCTTTCCTAATAGGCCAACACCCTTCCCTTGTTATCGCATGCAGTATTTTATTTTTCGGTTTCATTCTTTATTTCCCCCCCCCCTCCCATATTTATTTATTTATTTATTCCACCCTCGCCTCCTAAGGAAAGCTGGCCTGGAGATTAGACAGAGATATAATCCGTTATCATACCCAAATCTGCCTTGGATTACCTTCCCAATAAACTTACCAAGAAAACAACCACTTTATAAAGTCTTAGTAATGCCAGAGGTGGGTTCCAAGGCCGAGTAGGTAGTAACTCGACTGTGCATGTGCCTGAACTGGTTCTATCGGCGGTGCCGTAGGAGCTGCCATCTTGTTTTTTGCCTTTGCGCATGCGCAGAAGCAATTGCTTTACTTCTGTCCATAGGTGCATAGCGCACATCAAGTGCATCCCTGAGCGAACCAGCAGTAAAAGAAGCTGCAACCCATCCCTGAGTAAGGCCACACCTGGAATACTGCAACCAATTTTGGTTACTACACTACACTATCCATACTGCAACGTAAAGGTTCCCCTCGCACTGCTAGTCGTTCCTGATTCTAGGGGGCGGTGCTCATCTCCGTTTCAAAGCCGAAGAGCCAGCACTGTCCGAAGACGTCTCCGTGGTCATGTGGTCGGCATGACTCAACGCTGAAGACGCACGAAACACTGTTCCTTTCCCACCAAAGGTGGTTCCTGTTTTTCTACTTGCATTTTTACATGCTTTCAAACTGCTAGGTTGGCAGAAGCTGGGACAAGTAACGGGAGCTCACTCCTTTATGCAGTGCTAGGGATTTGAACCTTTCTGATTGACAAGCTCAGCCTCTTAGCCACTGAGCTACTGCGTCCCTAACCATTCATTACTGACCATTAAAACATACAATGGCATTGAAAAAAATGACTTATGACCATCTTTCACACTTACAAACTTGCAGCATCCACATGGTCACGTGATCAATATTCAAATGCTTGGCAACTGGCATGTACTTGTGCCAGTTTCACTGTCCTGGGGTTGTACCTTATTGGGCTAGATTTCTCTCTTTTCATCCAACCAGACCAGTTTATTCTACTGGCTAAGGCACCAGGTTAGAAACTAAGAGACTGTGAGCTCTAGATCTGCCTGAGACATGAAAGCTGGCTGGGTGATTTTAGGCCAATCACCAGAATGCTATAAGTTCTATTCTCTCTCTCTCTCTCTCTCTCTCTCTCTCTCTCTCTCTCTCTCTCTCTCTCTCCCTCCCTCCCTCCCTCCCTCCCTCCCTCCCTCTCTTTCTCTCTCTCCCTCTTTCCCTCCCCCCTCTCTCTTTCCTCCCTCCCTCCCTCTCTCTTTCTCTCTCTCTCTTTCTCTCTCCCTCCCTCCCCCCTCTCTCTTTCCCTCCCTCTCTTTCCCTCCCTCCCTCTCTTTTTCCCTCCCTGCCCCCCTCTCTCTCCTCACAGTGTTGTTGCTGTTGGGGGGGAGAATAGAAGTAGTATGGAGTATTAAATATGTTCACCACCTTGAGTTGTTTTTAAAACTAATAAAAGCGGGAAATAAATAAATAAACGAAAAAAGTTTTTTTTCTACTTTGAAAACTAGAAGATATTGTCAGGGTTCCAAGTAAAAACCCCAACGAAAGAAGACTCCGAGGCTTGAAGTTCCTCAAAGTTCCATTTCATTAGAGATGCCACATTGTCACATCTGGGAAAACCTGAATCTGAAAGCTTCCAGGTTTTCCCCACCCAAATGAAAGTCCAAGTCCCTGTCCAGCACCCATATGTCAATCCCATGGTTCAATCAATCCACCATCCCAACTGGAGATGCCTCCCAGTCACACCACTCCAGGTGGAGGGCAAGATGTCCTTGACTCTCTGAGAAAGGAATGTTATTTTGACTATATATCTCCCATACTCCATATAATCCCCCCTCCCAGTTTCCCACAGCATCAATTGTGGCAGGCCTGAAGGCCCAATGCAAAAGATGGCTTCCAGGCCTGACAGATATACTTCCATAGACAATTCCTCCCATTTCCAAGTAGAAATTGTTTTACTTGCCACCTGGTCATTCCAGGAAGTTCTAGAGAAATAGGTGGAACCTCAAGAGCTCAGGATCCTCCAAAGATGTCCAACTTTTAAAAAAGAACATGAGAAAAAAATGAATTTCTTTCTCCATGTTGAGTACGTTCTCCAGCTTTTCCATTAACTTATGGAAGCTCTTAGGATTCTGGTCTTTTCTGAGCATTTACCCTGCCATAGATTTTACTTTGGCAGATCTTGCACAATCTTCTTCCCCAACAATTTATGAGGATATGCTTGCTTGGATCCTCCGACTTCTTGATTTGGAGGGGGGAAAGGCCACAGATAAAATTTCCTCCCAATGTCTCGTCTCTGGGACTTAATTGAAATATATAAATCTGCAGGGTGAAATCTGTAGCAGGGCAAGTTGTCCAGGGAAAGAAATATGTCCATCTATACTTGCTGCCATTTTGTAATAAAAGGTGGAACAAGTGAATCTTATGCTCCTTTCATTTAATCCCAGTGCTTTGGTGAAGAACCAGTTTGGTTTCTCCTCCATCCCCTCCTCCTCCTCCTCCTCCTCTTCTTCTTCTTCTTGATTGTGATTCAGCTGCCGTGTCAAAACATTAAACCTTCCTAAATTCTCCTCCTAAATGAGTAAGAACATTGTCAATGATTGTCAATGGTAAATAGAGAACAGAATTCATAGCCTTCTACCACTGATGAAGTTATCTAGTCTCCTCCTCCTCCTCCTCCTCCTCCTCCTCCTCCTCCTCCTCCTCCTCCTCCTCCTCCTCCTCCTCCTCCTCCTCCTCCTCCTCTTCTTCTTCTTCTTCTTCTTCTTCTTCTTCTTCTTCTTCTTCTTCTTTTTCTTCTTCTTCTCTTCTTCTTCTTCTTCTTCTTCTTCTTCTTCTTCTTCTTCTTCTTCTTCTTCTCCTCCTCCTCCTCCTCCTCCTCCTCCTCCTCCTCCTCCTCCTCCTCCTCCTCCTCCTCCTCCTCTGCTTCCCCCCTCCTGCTCTTTCTCCTCCTCCTACTTCCAACTTCCAAAAATCTTTCAGCTACAGGCATTTTCAATCTCTTTCTGTCTTTACATAAATGGCCAGAGTTAATTGGGAGACTTCATCTGCCCTGTTCCTTTTTAAATGTTTAACACCTCGGATTTATTTGAGTTCCATAACATAACATCTGTATTTTTTTAAAAAAAAATGCTAAACTAATCAATCAATGCACACGCGCAATCAATCAACATGCATTCAAGATCAGCACAATCTCAACATTCTAAATTATAGAAATATGTTTAAAAAAACATGGAGAGATGGCTCAGAGAGTTTTGGCGTCTGAAAAACTGGGTCATGAGAGTTTGGGCTAAATAAGGAACTGAGTCTTGGTGAGCATATGAGAAGAACCAGGAGCGTCTGTTGATAGCAGAGGGAGGTAAAAATGAGTCAAGAAGTCATCCAAAACTGCGTGATCCAAGCTGCTCTGCTTTTTATATGCACCTCACATCCTCTTGGCTATCAAAGCATCTGTTGGTGCAGTTGGTATAGCGGACTGTTCCCTTGCTGGTGGAAGACCACTTTTAAGAAGGAGAAAACTATGTTTGTGTTAGCAAAGTCAGTGGGCCTCAGCTGAGTGCAGATGAGTCTTCCCATTTCCCCCATTTTGAAGCGGGATGGGAAAAAATGCATCCCAGGTTGAGCTCTCATTGAGCATTTTGCAAACAAATCCATTTCCCACGCATTGGTGGTCTCCAGCTTTTCTCCAGAGTTGGAAAGGATCTTGGAGGCAGTGGTGAGATTCAAATACTGCATTTTTCAGATTATAAGACGCAAAAGGGAGTGAAAATGTCTGTGCGTCTTATAGATTGAATATTGCAGAAGCTCCGCCTACTCGCTGGCCATTTTTTGGCCTCTGAATGCCCAATTTTGGGGCCTTTTTCAGGCCTTTTTTTCAGGTTATTTTTGAGGCTTTTTCGGGCCCTTTTGAAGTTTTTTTCAGCCTTTTTTTTCTTTTTGAAAAAAACAGCCTGAAAAACCCTCAAAAACAGCCCCAAAAGCCTCAAAAACAGCCTGAAAAAAGCCTAAAAAATGGGCCAAAAGCCTCAAACGTGGGTAGAAAAAAGGCTTGCAAAGGGCTGAGAAAAGACCCCAATAAAGGGCTAAAAATGCATCATGCAGAGGCCAAAAACATTTTTTTTTGTTTTCCTCTTCTAAATTTAGGTGCGTCTTATAGTCAAGTGTGTCTTATACTCCGAAAAATACGGTAATTTAACAACCCGTTATCTGCCCTAATCAGAGGTGGGTTGCTATTGGTTCAGCCCAGATCAGGCAAACTGGTAGTAAGGGCAGCAGGTGGCTCTGTCCATCCACCTGGACGCTTCTACACATGTGCAGAGCCATTGCGCGCAAGCGTTGCTCACAAGCGTGCCCAAACCGGTAGTAAAAAAAAAATTGGCAACCCTCCTCTGGCCCTAATGATTTTTTCCAACAACCAGTTCACCAAAACTGCTCAGAAGGTTAACGACCGGTTCTCCGGAAGGGGTGCGAACCGACTGAATCCCACCACTGCTTGGAGGTCTTCTAATCCAACCCCCTAGACAAGGGGTGTCAAACTTGCAGCCCATTACACGCTGGACCCGCCCACCCCCGTTTTAGCAAAGGGGAGAAAAGTCGTAATGATGACAACATGATGGCATAATTTTGACACCCCTGCCGTAGATCATTTTAGAGAAACGGCTGTCCATTCTCTTCTTAGAAACCTTCAGTGTTGCAGCAGCCACAGTTTCTGAAGGCAAACTGCTCCGCCATTTAACAGCTCTCACTATTAGGAAATTTCTCCTTAGTTGGTTCTTTCCTTGATCAGTTTCCATCCATTGTTGCTTATTCTTGTCTTCAGGTGCTTTGGAGAATAGGTTGACCCCCCCTTCTTTGTGGCAGCCCCTCAAATATTAGAAGACTGCCTTCATGTTACCCCCTAGCCCTTTTCTCAAGACTAAACGTGCCCAATTCCTAGAATCTTTCATCGTATATGTTAGCCCCCTAATCATCTTTGCTTTCCCATATATTACACGGGATGGCGAAAACATAACGATGTATATTTTATATGTAGATTTTTCTATCTTTGAATACTGCTCCCCTGCTTGGAATCCGCACTGCATTTCGGGTGTTAAAATATTAGAGAGGGTCCAGAGGTATTTTACAAGAAGAGTACTCAACTCCTCTGCTCGTAATAAAATTCCGTATACCACCAGGATTGAAATTTTAGGCCTGGATAACTTTGAACTACGCCGTCTACTCTCCGTCCTGAGCTTAGTGCACAAGATAACCTGCCACGACATCCTACCTGTAAATGGCTACTTTCACTTCAACTGCAATAACACAAGGGCTATCAATACATACAAACTAAATGTAATCCATTCTATGTCAGGCCTGCAGTTATATTCCTTTTTAGGATCTTTGGCCTGCCACACTCTCTATTGTTTCATTAAGCTGTTTCATTAGTGTAGTAATTGGGAGGGGGAATAGAAAGGAGTAGAGTTGTGGAATGTGTTGTTGTCATTCCTTTCTAGAAGCCCAAGGTCATCTTTTGTCTCCGCACCTCTGCACCTGACCGGAACTACATGGGTAGAAATGGCAGCGTGGGCAAAGAAGATTGGACCATGTGATGGATTTATGGGTGTGGGGATAAGATCATGAACTTCCAACTGGGTGGAATCCCAGGAAGCTTTTAGATTTGGGATTCCACAGTTTGTTGCCAACATGTCTGTCTTATTAAATTGGAACTTTAAGGATAGCTCTGCCTTGGACTCCGATTTAATTCTGCATGATATTTGGAACGCTGACATTCTAATCTTGATTGCAGGAAAAATGATTTCAGCAATAGAGTAGAAAATGTGTGGAACACCCTTCCTGATCCTTTCGTTAGTTTCTCTGACCCCCAAACCTTTTACTTTAAACTGTCTACTGTGGAGCTTACGTGTTTCTTAAGAGGTCCCTAAGGAGCTGCGCATAAGCTCACCAGCGTGCCCACCGTCCCTATCCTACTGTCCCCATTTATATGTCCTCTTTTTATGTGTTTATGGCTATGTTTTGCTTATTTATATCCACTTATTTGTGGCATTTTTTCATGTGTTTTTCCTACTTGTTTCCTTTTATTTGTTGACAAATAAAATAAATAAATAAATATTCAAGGGGAAAAAAATTGAATTATTTTGGACCGGTAGGATAAAACCACTGAAACAATGGTTAGCAAGTCGATCTCAGGGTGATCAAAAAGGAAGCTGTTTTTTATATTTTCCAATTACCGCTGGTTCTTTTTGCTCTCGAGTGGATTGAAGAAAAAAAATTGGACTCTTTTGGCCTCTCAAACAGCAAGAAATTCTGAATGGATCATCATCTTATGAAAAAAGGAGAAAGCATCACTCTGTGTCAGGCCTCAGATTAAGACCTCAGACCTCCCAAAACTATAGTAGTGTAAGGAGAAACCCATTATGAAAGAAAGAAGATTTTAGACTCTAGATTGTATAGAGGTTGTTTACAATATTAAATTTATTGGAAAGGGTACCTGGGTGAAAATTTGGAATGTAAAGGCACATAGGCTAGTCAAGCAATTGCATAATAAATACCCTGATAAGCCAAAGGGTCACCCTAGGATGGGGGGGGGGGGGTAGGTGGTTAGGCTTTTGATTTTAACTCCCTGTGTTAATCTCATTACAGGACATGATCTTCTGATGGGGGGGGGGGGGGCTGTCAGGCCTGAAAGCTATCTTTTGCATTGGGCCTTCAGGCCTGCCACATTTAATACTGTGGGAAACTGGGAGGGAGGATTATATGAAGTATGGCAGATATAATCAAAGTAACATTCCTTTCTCAGAGAGTCAAGGACACCTTGCCCTGCACATGGAGGGGCGTGATTGAGAGGCATTTCCAGGTTTAGATGGTGACTTATTGGGCCATGGGATGGACATGTGGGTGCTGGGGAAGGACTTGGACTTTCTCTTGGGTGGGGAAAACCTGGAAACTTCGGGTTTTCCCAGATGTGCCAATATGACAACTCTAATAAAATGGAACTTTGAGGAAACTCAAGGCTCAGAGTCTTCTTTCATTGAGGGTGTTACTTGGATCCCTGACATTCTTCTTTTGAAAATAAAACCATTATTATCAAAGGGAAAGGTTTATGTTTATCTACTAGTGGGCTACCCTGTCAATTTTTTTGGTCCACTGGTATGTCAACAGAAAACCAACTCCATACCGATGGTGTTACCTTCTTGGGTCAAGAAACATCTTCCAGAAAACATCAAGCTCAGAGAGTACCAAGAACCACAAAAGTTCAATCCAGAGCTAGATTCTCTTCTAGGAATTTGGTACTGGGTATCCCTGAAAATAAGACCCAGTCTTATTTTCTTTTGGGATCGAAAATAAGCCCTAGGGCTTATTTTCTGGGGATATCATTCCCCCCCCCCCCTGTGAGACCCACTTCTTCTGTTTGCTTGTGGCAGGGCAGGCTGTATGGTGTGTCAGTGTTGCCGCCAGAAGGCATGGGAGATGGAGTTGCCCCACGCTCCACAAACTATCTTACCCCAGGGCCTCTGCAGCCAGCACATCCATGCCCCGACAATTGTTCTTCATCTTGGAACACAATGATATTTGGATTAGAAGACCTCCAAGGTCCCTTCCAACTCTATTATGCTATGTTCTATGAAGGTGAAGAGAGACTTTTAGCATCTTTTTGGTGCTGTTCCCCCTCACCTCCCTCAGTATCATCAGTGACAGGCATGGTTAAATTATACAGCACATCATTAAAACATAGAATTATATTCTGCAAGCTGTTGTGATAGCTACTAATTGGAACAGCTTTAAAGGGGTACTAAATAAATCTAGAAGAGAAAGCTATCAGGGGCAATTAGTCAGGATGGCTTTGTAATTTATCCTAGAGCAGAAGGAGTGCAATTGCAATTCCTGGGAACACTGTGGCAAGAAATGTTTGCAGTCATATTCTTGTGGAAGACATGCGGAAGTATCAGGTTTGTGAATATTACAATATGCTCATCTTTCTTATATTTTGCTAATGCATGTTTTCTAAACCACCCAAAGAACAATTAGCTGCAGGTTTCCCTTCAATAAACCAGTTTTCTCACAAATGGAACAATAATCTTCCTCCCTTCTTCTCTCCCTCCCTCCTCCGTCCTTCCCTTCCTCCCCCTCTGCTTTCTTTTTCTTTCTTTCTTTCCTTCCTTTCCTCCCTTCCATCTTTCCTCCCTTCCTTCCTTCCACCCTTCCTTCCACCCCTGCTCCCTTCCCTTTCCCCTCCCCTTCCTTCCTTCCTTCCACTCTTCCTCCCACTCTTCCTTTCTCGTCCTTCTTCCTTCCTTCCACCCTTTCCTTCTATCCTTTCTCCTTCTCTTCCTTTCCCTCTCCTTCCCCTATCCATCTATCCATCCTTCCTTCCTTCCTTCCTTCCTTCCTTCCTTCCTTCCTTCCTCCCTCCCTCCCTCCCTCCTTTCCTTCCTCCCACACTTCCACTTTCCCTCCTCCTTGCCTTCATTCCTGCCTCCATCCTCCCAACCTTCCTCCCACCCTCCCCCTCTCCTTCCTTCTCTCTCTCTCTCCCTTCCCCCAAAATTCTTTCCCATGTTGGTTCAAGAAGTAAGATTTAGTCTTCCTTCTTGCCCCTGATCCACTTGGTAGAGCAATTCCAAAGATATTCTTTCCCTTTTTATTGTCTCCATATTGCATGGGCTTCATTTTGCGATGGGGAAAAAAACATCCCAGGTGCAAATATTTCAGGGAATGAGTGGATCAAAGCTGAATGCACAACAGCCTCCAACCTCACCTGGGCCGAAGAAAAGCACCCCAAGGAGCAAAGAGGAGCAGGCAAATTGGATTTTACACTCCAGAACATATTCACCAAGGGCTTTCTGAAGCAGATAATCATTAGCAGCACTTCACTGATTTGCAACCGTCTCCTTCCCAGACACTGTAGCTGCCTCTCTGCTTTATTTTTGAAAGCAGAGTGATGCTTTCTCCTCCTTTGTCAGAAGATACATTCAGAATCGCTTGCTGTTCCAGAAGCAAAAAGAGTGCAATTTTTTTCAATCAACTTGAGAGCAAAAAAAAGCAGCGGTAGTAGTAGAACTCAAAAAATAGCTTCTTTTTGATTACCCTGAGATCAACTTGCTAACCATTGTTTCAGTGGTCTTATCATACTGGTCCAAAATAATTCAGGTTTTTTTTCCTGAATATACATCATTATGTTTTCCAGCAGTCAGTATAATATATTGGAAAGCACAGAAGATTAGAGGGCTACAATATATGAAGAAAGACTCTAGGAATTGGGCATGTGTCAGGCCTAGAGCCATCTTTTCTTTTGGATCTTTGGCCTTTCTATTATTCTGTTATGCATTTTCTATTGTGGGGAAATAGTAGGGGGGGGGGATTGTACGGAGTTAGATGATATGTAGCCATAAGCACATTCTTTCTAGAAAGCCAAGGTCATTCTTTGTCTTTGCACCTCTGCACCTGACCAGAACTGGATGGGTGAAACTGCCAGCATGACAGTGGAAGATTGGACCATGGGATGGGCTTGTGTGTGTGTGTGTGTGTGTGGGGAGATCTTGAACTTTCAACTGGGTGGGGAAAACCGGGAAGCTTTCAGATTTGGGTTTTCCCAGATGTGCCAACATGGCTCTCTTAATGAATTGGAACTTTGAGCAATACTTTGCCTTGGACTTCGGTTTTTGGATGCTATTTGGAACCCTGACAGCATGTTTAATCTAATGAAAAGTGTTAGCGGTGACATGAAATCAGTCTTCAGATATTTGAGGAGATGCCACAAAGAAGAGGGAGTCAACCTGTTTTCCAAAGCACCAGAGAGAAGGACAAGAAACAAGAGATGGAAGATAATCAAGGAGAGCAGCAACCTGGAATTAAGGAGAAACTTCCTAATAGTGAGGACAATTAACTAGTGGAATGGTTTGCCTTCAGAAGTTGTGGGTGTTCCATCAGTGGAAGGTTTCTAAGAAGAGATTGGACAGTCATTTATCTGAAATGGGTCTTGGGGGTTGGATTAGAAGACCTCCAAGGTCCCTTCCAGCTCTGCTATTCTGCATTCGGTATTCACATTTTGTGACAGAGAAAAGCTGGAGACCACCAATGCATGGAAAATGGAGTTGTTTGCAAAATGCTCAGTGGGCTGAGATCTTTCCATCCCACTTCAATATGAGGAAAATGGAAAGACTCATCTGCACTCAACTGAAGCCCGCTGACTTTATTAACGCAAACATAGTTTTCTCCTTCTTAAAAGTGGTCTTCCATCAGCAAGGGAACAGTCCGCTGTACCAAATGCACCAAATGAACTGATGCTTTGATAGCCAAGAAGATGTGAGGTGCATATAAGGACTTACCTTGTGGCAATAAGAGTGGCCAAACGTCAGTATTGTGCCACCCTTATAGCGTCCGCAGAGAACCGCCCTGCCGCCCTGTTTCGGGTGACCCGCTCCCTTTTGTCACAGGGGCAACGGGACCCCCCATTGCTGGGCCGGGCAGAGGAATTTGGAGAGTTCCTGCAGGATAAAATCGATCGGATTCGAAGGGGATGGACCCACCTCAGTGCTCCAGTGGGGACGTCTGAGGCTAGTCTTGAGAGACCATGCTGGGAGAAGTTTGACCCTGTTGTCACCGAAGATTTGGACAGGTTGCGCGGGCGACTGCGAGCCACTACATGTTTATTGGACCCGTGTCCCTCCTGGTTGGTACTGGCCTCCTGGGAGGGCTCACGAGGCTGGCTACTAGGGCTGGTGAACGCTTCGCTGGGTGAGGGCCTTTTACCAGCCGCCTTGAAAGAGGCGGTGGTGAGGCCCCTGCTCAAGAAGCCTTCTCTGGACTCAACGGAGCTAGCAAATTACCGTCCTGTCTCCAACCTTCCTTTCTTAGCGAAGGTTGTTGAGAGTGTGGTGGCTCAGCAGTTTCCGCGCCACCTGGAAGAAGCTGATTATCTAGACCCGCGCCAGTCCGGCTTCCGACCCGGTCACAGCACGGAGACAGCCTTGGTCGCGTTGGTGGATGATCTCTGGAGGGCAAAGGATGGGGGTTGTTCCTCCATCCTTGTCCTATTAGACCTCTCGGCGGCCTTCGATACCATCGACCATGGTATCCTATTGCGCCGTCTGGAGGGGTTAGGGGTCGGGGGCACCGTATTACGATGGTTCCGCTCCTACCTCTCTGGCCGGACGCAATGTGTGTTGGCAGGAGAGGAGAGGTCGACCGCGAGGCCCCTTATCTGTGGGGTCCCACAGGGGTCGATCCTCTCGCCTCTCCTGTTCAACATATATATGAAGCCGCTGGGCGAGATCATCCGTGGTTTTGGGGTGGGATATCATCTGTACGCTGATGACACTCAGCTGTACATTTCCACCCCAAACCACCCCAACGAGGCTGTTGAAGTGATGTCCCGGTGTCTGGAAGCCGTACGGGTCTGGATGGATGACAACAGGCTCAGGCTCAACCCCTCCAAGACAGAGTGGCTGTGGCTTCCGGCTTCCCGGTTCAACCAGCATATGCCATCGCTGACCATCGGAGATGATCAATTAGCCCCGGTGGAAGGGGCGCGCAATTTGGGCGTCCTCCTTGATGCCCGGCTGTCTATGGAAGATCATGTGGCAGCCGTGGCGAGGGGGGCGTTCCACCAGGTTCGCCTGGTGCGCCAATTGCGGCCCCTTTTGGACCGGGAGGCCTTGCGTACAGTCACTCACGCGCTGGTGACGTCTCGCCTGGACTACTGTAATGCTCTCTACATGGGGCTCCCCTTGAGGTGCACCCGGAGACTGCAGTTGGTCCAGAATGCAGCCGCGCGGGTAATTATGGGGAGATCGAGGTTCTCCCATATAACACCTATCCTGCGCGAGCTGCACTGGCTTCCTGTGGCCTACCGGGTGCGCTTCAAGGTACTGGTTACCACCTTCAAAGCGCTCCATGGCACAGGGCCTAGTTACCTGCGGGATCGCGTCCTGCCCCATACATCCCTGCGACCCGTCCACTCACACAGAGAGGGACTACTCCAGGTGCCGTCCTCCAGAGAGTGCCAGAGGGCAGCGCCCAGAAGTAGGGCCTTCTCTGTAGTGGGCCCCACCCTTTGGAATGACCTCCCCCCAGACATCAGGACTACAACCGACCTTCGCTCCTTCCGTATGAAGCTGAAAACCTACCTGTTTCGACTAGCTGACCTGGCATAATTCTACAACCTCTCCAGCCCTGGGCATTTTTAATTGGTAATTTTAGTTTTTAAGGGTTAATTTCACTGGGGTTTTAACTTTTTTAGGTATTGTAACTTATTTATTTATTCTTACCTCCTCTGTACGCTATATAATACTTTTGTACGTCGCCCCGAGTCCCTGTGGGGAGAGGGGGCGACTAATAAGTTCAAGTAATAAATAATAAATAAATAAATATAAAAAAGCAGAGCAGCTTGGATCCCAGTTTTGGATGACTTCTTGACTCATTTTTACCTCCCTCTGCTATCAACAGATGCTCCTGATTCTTCTCATATGCTCACCAAGACTCAGTGCCTTATTTAGCCCAAACTCTCATGACCCCTTTTTTCAGACACCTAAATGGAGCCCTCTCTCCATTTTTTTTTAAAAAAGCCCCCATATTTCTATACTTTAGAATATTGTGATTGCGCTGATCTTGAATGCAACAGTGCATGTTAATTGATTAGTTTAGCATACTTTAAAAAATACAAATGTTATTCTATGGAACTCAAATAAATCCGAGGTGTTAAACATTTAAAAAGGAACGGAGAGCAAATAGATGAAGTCTCCTAATTAACACTGGCCACTTATGAAAAGACGAAGTGACATTAAAAACACAAACAGCTGAAAGATGTAGAATATTAGAAGGAAAGAAGTTGATAGTTGAAAGTTGGGAAAGAGGAGGGGGAGGGGGAGGAGGAGGGAAGAGTGGCGAAGGAGTGGGGAAGAGGGGGAGGAGGAGAGGAGGAGGAGGAGAAGAAGGAGGAGGAAAAGGAAGAAAGAAGTAGTAGTAGTAGTAGTAGTAGTAGTAGTAGTAGTGGAGGAGGAGGAGGAGCAGAGGAAGAGGAGGAGATTGAGAAGAAGAAGAAGAAGAAGAAGAAGAAGAAGAAGAAGAAGAAGAAGAAGAAGAAGAAGAAGAAGAAGAAGAAGAAGAAGAAAAGAAGAAGAAGAAGAAGAAGAAGAAGAAGAAGAAGAAGAAGAAGAAGAAGAAGAAGAAGAAGAAGAAGAAGAAGAGGAGGAGGAGGAGGAGGAGGAGGAGGAGGAGGAGGAGGAGGAGGAGGAGGAGGAGGAGGAGGAGGAGGAGGAGGAGGAGGAGGAGGTGGTGGAGGGGAAGGGGAAGGGGAAGAGGAGGAGAAGGAGAAGAAGAAGAGGAAGGAGGGGAGGAGGAGGGGGAGGAGGAGGAGATAACTTCATCATGCTAGAAGGCTGTGGATTTTTCCTTTCTATGTATTTACCAGTGACTTGCCGTATCAGTGTTCTTACTCATCTAGGAGGAGAATTTAGGAAGGTGTAATGTTTTGACAGGGTAGCTGAAGCCACAGTCACAATATTTGTTTGGTGAGTCAACCCCTAGCTATAAAATGCAAAGTCTATGTAGTTTCCTCCCACCCCCATCCCAAAACCAACCCAGATGAATGACTTGTGAGATGAGCAGAGCAATTTCCGCAAAATTGTTTTGACACAGAATTTAAAAAAAAAAAAACTTCTAGGAGCTTCCAGCCAAGAGGCAACTTCCTCCCAGACTAAATTATCTTTTCTGCTTTCTTCTCCCAAGCTTGAAAAACTGTAGCTTTACCAATATTGTTCTGCTTTGGGTTCCTGAAGTCTTATTAGTAGCAGAAAATGGAAGTTGAGTTTTTTTATTTTTATATTAAAAATGGGTTTTGAAGTGAGCCAAAAAATCAGAAATAGATATTTGGGTCTTTTCCTGCTATGAAAGAACTACATGAGTTATTGAGCACAAAAATGAAATTACATGTTTTAATAAGTACAGAATTCATAGCAGTAGATCCAGTGGTGGGATGCTGCCGGTTTAACAACCGGTTTGATGAGTGCGCGCTCAAAGAGCTTGCATGCAGCGCTGAAAATGGAGCATTTAGAATCTCAGCTGTTTACCTTCCAAGTCAGCAATGGTGAGTAGTGTCAGGCCTGCAGCAATCTTTTCTTCTGGACCTTTGATCTGCCACACTTTCTATTATTCTACAATGCATTTTCTATTTTGGGAAAATAGTTGAGGGGGCAGGGATTGTACGGAGTTAGATGATATGTAGCCATAACAAAATTCTTTGTAGAAAGCCAAGGTCATGCGTTGTCTTTGCACCTCTGCACCTGACCGGAATTGAATAGGACGAACTGCCAGCATGGCAGTGGGAGATTGGACCATGTGATTGACTTGTGGGCGTGGGGGAAAGATCATGAACTTTCAACTGGGTGGGGAAAATCGGGAAGCTTTTCAGATTTGGGTTTTCCCAGATGTGCCAACATGGCTCTCTTAATAAATTTGAACTTTGAGGAATGCTGTGCCTCAGACTCTGATTTAACTTTGGATGTTATTTGGAACCCTGACAAGTAGAACAGTGAGGGGGTGGGAATCAGCTGTGCCACGCAATTGAGATAACCTCAAAAGCAGGAAATAAAGGACAGGGAGGGCGGGGGTGGGTGAGAGGGGCAGCTGATTGTCAGAGCTACCGGTTTGCCTGAACCAGTCCGAACCGGCTGAATACCACCTCTGAGGAGATCACTAAACTGGTGCCATTTTCTCTGCCTTACAAGGCAGGTAGGAAGAGCACATTAGAACAGAACAGAGTAACAGAGTTGGGAGGGACCTTGGAGGTCTTCTAGTCCAGGGGTCACCAACCTTTCAGACCTCGGGGACCACTAAATTCATAATTTTAAATCCCGTGGACCATTAATATGATTTTTAAAACGATAAATAGCATTTAGTGCAATATAAAAAATGCACATACTTTTTCTGCAGGCCACCAAAACTTTCTCGTGGACCACCGGTTGGTGACTGCTTTTCTAATCCAATCAGGAGATTCTATACCAGTGTCAGAGAACCTTTTCAGCACCAAGTGCCAAAACATGAGCATGCATACATTGGGGGAGCACTGGAGACCGGAAGAGTTGGGAAGCTGAGCTTCTGGTTTCTGGTGTACAAATGCATGCAGCTCACTTGGTCTTCTGGTTTCTGGCACGCATGCATGCACAAAGATGCGCCGGAAACTGGGAGCTCAACTTCTTGGTCCGTGCATGCACACCAGGGAGATGAACTTCCAGTTCCAATGCACACCAAGACCAGCTGGCTGGCACGAATTGGGCATGCCAGAACCCGGGAGAGCAATGGGAGAGAGCTGGCGCGCCCGCAGAGATGGCTCTACATGCCATTTCTGGCATGCGTGTCATATGTTCACCATCACAGCCCTATACCACTCCTGACAAGTGGCTATCCAATCTCTTCTTTAAAAACTCCAGGGCTGAAACACCCGTAACTTTTGAAGGCAAGCTGTTCTGCTGATGAATTGCTATTTGGAACGCTGACATTCCAACTGCGCTGTGAAGCGGTTTATAAGTCTGAGCGGTATATAAGTTCTTCCTATTTCCTTTCAGGCCAAACCACAGAGAAATTCTGAGAGCATTTAATGGATGTTAAGCACATAAGCAACATCTTCACTGGTATTTTGTTCCTGTTAGTTTGTCTTTCGTATCCTGGGAATTAATCTTGTGATCATCAGCAGTCTTTTAATAGCAGGGCGATATAAATATGCTGATAGGTACTTCTCTTCCCGTAACATGGAAGGCACTTTAAAACACAGATCGCACTAAGAATAATACAGTGCATGCTGAGAAGGGGTTTCAGCTTCGACAGACAGGTTTTTGTCTCTCGTCCTCCCGGATGCCTTATTTCCACATGAACTGAACACTTGCACATTTCACGGGCTAATATCTAGACTGAGCCGCTACATGCTTCCTATTACACACTTCCCTGAATGTGCTGACACAATTTTCAGGTCAAACGTGGCCTTGAAAATGTATACTCTTGTTAAAAATCTTTGTTTCCGCCCCCCTCCCCCAAAAAATGTTAGGCAAAGTTGCATTTTCAAAGGTACCTACATGGAACAGTTGCAAACAAAATGTTATGGCCCCCTCAGAGCCCAGTTAGGAGGAGGAGGAGTTGGACCTGGGATCATCCAATACGGAAGGCATGCCAGGGGCTTAGGATGATGCTGTTCCAGGTCCCTCAGGCATTGGGGGAGGTGGTCAACCAGACAGAGAAATGCCTGCCTGCCTGCACAGACAAAGAGGAGGATCAATTCATTGCATAGAGCTGGAAGAGACCTAGGAGGTCTTCTAGTCCAACCCTTTGCTCAAGCGTTTAAGTTTAAGTTTAAGTTTAACGTTAAGTTTAACGTTAAGTTTAACGTTAAGTTTAAGTTTAAGTTTAAATTTAACGTTAAGTTTAAGTTTAAGGTTAAGGTTAAGGTTAAGGTTAAGGTTAAGTTAAGTTAAGTTTAGTTTAGTTTAGTTCAGTTCAGTTGTTTAGTTTAGTTCAGTTTATCTCTTGGGTCTGGACTCTGTGGACTGGGACCCTAGACCTTGTCCGGTGAGTGTGCTCTTACTCTGGGGCTTTGTTTGTGTTACTGGGGTTTTGTTTGGGAGATGGAGGGTGGCTACCTTCAGTGGAAAAGCTTGCCCAATCAGTGGAATAGCTTGCCTTCAGAAATAGTGGGTGCTCCGTCACTAAAGGTTTTTGATAGAAGAGAAGAAAAGAGTTGGAAGGCACCACTTCAGACATATGGATATCCAACATCCTCTTAAAATTGTTGGAACATTCACAACTTCTGGAGGCAAGCTGTTCCACTGATTAATTGTTCTAACAGGAAATTTCTCCTTAGTTGTAAATTTCTTCTCTCCTTGATTAGTTTCCATACATTGTTTCTTGTCCTTCCTTCAGGTGCTTTGGAGAATAGCTTGAGTCCCCCACTCTTCTTTGTGGCAGCCCTCTACATGGGGCTTCCCTTGGGACGCGCTCGAAGACTGCAGCTAGTCCAGAACGCAATCGTGCGGGCTATTTTTGGGAGTAACTAGGTACTCCCACGTAACACCGCTCCTGCGTGAGCTGCACTGGCTGCCTGTGGTCTTTCGGGTGCGTTTCAAGGTGTTAATCACCATCTTTAAAGCGCTCCATGGCTCAGGACCTAGGTACTTGCGGGATCGCATCCTACCACACACTTCCCTGCGACCGATTCGCTCTCACAGGGAGGGGCTCCTCCGGGTGCCGTCCACTAGGCAGTGTCAACGGGCGACACCTAGGAGTAGAGCCTTCTCTGTGATGGGCCCAACCCTCTGGAATGACCTCCCCCCCGATATCAGAACCACCACCGACTTTCTCTCCTTTCGACGAAAACTGAAGACTCACCTGTTCCGTTTAGCCGGCCTGGACCATTCATAACCTTATTATACCTCTTGGCAGATATATTTTAACCTGGTAATTTTAATTGGGTATTTTTTAGGATTGTTGATATACTGTTTTTATCTGCTTTACCTGTACAGTGTTGTATTGCCTCCTCTTCTATGTTTTTATGTTTGCATGTTTGTAGTCTATTTTATCTATTTCATTTGACTGTACACCGCCCTGAGTCCCTTTGGGGAGAGGGGGCGGTATAAAAATCGAAATAAAGGTAAGGTAAAGGTAAGGATATTGGAAGACTGCTATCATGTCACCCCTAGTCCTTCTTTTCATTAAACTAGACATACCCAGTTCCTGCAACCGTTCTTCATATGTTTTAGTCTCCAGTCCCCTAATCATCTTGGTTGCTCTTCTCTGCACTCTTTCTAGCATCTCCAGATCTTTTCTACATCGTGGCCACCAAAACTGAATGCCGTATTCCAAGCGTGGCCTTATCAAGGCATTATAAAGTGTTATTAACACTGATTAGGCAAACACGGATCTGTAAAATGGGCCCAATTTGAGAAGTTAACTTGGGACCATCATTCCATCCTAATTAACTTTCAGGTTGCCATGAAAAGAAGCAGAAAAAACAAAGTATGTATTTTTAATCCCTTTCAAAACATATTGGTGCAACAAATAAATCCGCAACTCGTAGTTATGGGAATTTTTAGCTAACGGCTGTGTAGAAATGTGCTCACTTAAATACAGACGTTTCAAAATGAGGATCTGAAGCTAAATGAACCTCCCCGTTGCGACCAATTATTGTGCCTCATTGTTTGGCTCCTGTCCACTTTTCAATTTGTGGTCTTTGAATCTCCGGGCCATCAAAATCCCAACAATAGACTCAATAATATCCACACAGCTAATGTGACAGCCAGACAAATGATGGGCCATTGGATAAAGCTCAGTCAAAGATTCTCTATTTGTCAATTCAATGAAATCAATTTGATGGCCAGACATGGAGAGCCATCTTTCCTTATTGGCATTGATTGACAGGCAATGATGTGGGCAGAAAGAAAGAAAGAAAGAAAGAAAGAAAGAAAGAAAGAAAGAAAGAAAGAAAGAAAGAAAGAAAGAAAGAAAGATGTAAGAGAAAGGGAAACTTTATACCGGAACATATCTTAGACTGTGTTACTTTTTTCATTCTTTTTTATATATTTTTTTAAAAAATCACTAATATTTATTGAGGCTGGCTGCTGGTTCTTTACCGTTTTAGACCTCATTTTTGTCTCCTAGGAATCAGAATTCAGTCTGAATGTTGATGAACGATTCCTATTGAAATAGATTGCCAATTTAATCATCCCAGCAGAAATTGTTCCCACTGTAACGGTTTGCAAAGACGTACAATCACTCAAAACTATGTTCAGCTTTTCAGGGCAGTTGACTCTGCTGTCAGTAGGCCTTTTTTTCACAGATTATAGATCCAAAAATGGGAATTATTGCTGCCTGTATAAGCTGTTACGTCTAAGCTGGGTTGACAAAATCAGAAATGAGGAGGCAATAAACCGCCAGGGAAAGCCAAGGGAAATCATCTAAACCATCAAAAAGCAAAAGTTAGAATATTTTGGACATGTAGATGTGACACCTGGAAAAATACGGTATACCTCACTTAATCCTTCAGGGAAAGATTGAAGGCAAATGAGGTCCAGGCAGAAGAAAAACATCATGGCTTCAAAATCTAAGGGACTGGTTTGGACAAAACTCAACAGCACTTTTTTGTGTTGCTGTTGATAAAAATAGGATTGCCAATGTCCGATGACAGATATAGGAGGAGGAGGAGGAGGAGGAGGAGGAGGAGGAGGAGGAGGAGGAGGAGGAGGGGAGGAGGAGGAGAAAGAGAAAGGGGAGGAGGAGGAGGAGGAGGAGGAGGAGGAGGAGGAGGAGGAGGAGGAGGAGGAGGAGGAGGAGAGGGAGAGGAAGAAGAGATTGGGAAGAAGAAGAAGAAGAAGAAGAAGAAGAAGAAGAAGAAGAAGAAGAAGAAGAAGAAGAAGAAGAAGAAGAAGAGGAGGAGGAGGAGGAGGAGGAGGAGGAGGAGGAGGAGGAGGAGGAGGAGGAGAGGGAGAGGAAGAAGAGATTGGGAAGAAGAAGAAGAAGAAGAAGAAGAAGAAGAAGAAGAAGAAGAAGAAGAAGAAGAAGAAGAAGAAGAAGAAAGGAAGGAAAGAAAGAAAGAAAGAAAGAAAGAAAGAAAGAAAGAAAGAGGGAGGGAGGGAGGGAGGGAGGGAGGGAGGGAGGGAAGGAAGGAAGGAAGGAAGGAAGGAAGGAAGGAAGGAAGGAAGGAAGGAAGGAAGGAAGAATAATCAACAGAGAGTAATCTTCATTCTGTTGACTCGGTTATTTTATCAAAAGAATGAAAAATAGGCAAAGAATACTAAATGAAACAAACAGAATTCAGTTGTCCAAATAGTTATTCTAAGAACTTTTAAATAGTTTTTAGAGATTATACAGATTTGGGGGAGTAGTGCCACTTTGAATCTCTGATGCCTACAAACCCAAGACCCAACTTTATTAAGAATCATTTATGACAAAGAATCTGATTTACATATGAGACATCTTCTGTGGCGAGAGGGAGTTCTAGTTCTGTTTTAGGTATGAAAGCTGGCTGAGTCATTTTAGGCCAATCACCAGATGATGATGAGTTTGAATCTTCCTTTAGGCCTGAAAGCTGGCTGGGTAACTTTGGACCAATTACCTGGAGATGGAGAGTTCTAGTTCCTCATTAAGCATGAAAGCTCACTGGCTGACTTTGGGCCAATCACTGGGAGACGGAGAGTTCTAGTCTTACTTTAGGAGAATTCACAACTCTAGAAATTGTCAATTCTCCAACACTGGAAGTTTTTAAGAAGAGATTTGACAGCCATTTGTCTGGAATGGAATAGGGTTCCCTGCCTGAGCAGAGGGTTGGACTAGAAGACCTCCAAGGTCCCTTCCAACTCTGTTGTTCTATTCTATTCTATTCTATTCTATTCCATTCCATCCCATCCCATCCCATCCCATCCCATCCTATTCCATTGAACTCCATGTTTTCTATTCTATTCTATTCCATTCCATTCCATTCCATATTCCATTCCATTCCATATTCCACTCCACTCCACTCCACTCCATTCTACTCTACTCTACTCTACTCTACTCTACTCTGGCTTGAAAGCTGGATGGTTGACTTTGGGCCCGTCACACATTATCAGCACAATTCACCTTACAGGGTGGTCATTATGGGGAAAATAGGAGGATGGAGAAGTACTAGTTATGTTCACCACCTTCAGTTACCTTTAAAGTAATAAAGGCAGGATAAAAGCCAAATCAATCAATCAATCAATATTGAACAATCAAGAAACCAGACACTAGGACTCCTTATTAATATCCTACTGCATTCAGAACAACTTCTAAATTAAAACAAGAAACCACATGTGTACATAAATCTAAGAAAATGAGCCACTCAGGAAGCAGAAGGCTTTGATTTAAGAAAAAGATAAGAAAATTTAAGAAAAGGATACGGCCCTTTAGATCAAGCACACGTTCTTCGTTAATTGTACTGTTGATTTCTGTGTTATCCTAAATTAATGCTA
>NC_138552.1:7337261-7569000 GCF_964273705.1 Natrix helvetica
TCCATCATCTCCATCTCCATCTCCATCATCTCCATCTCCATCATCTCCATCTCCATCCATCTATCTATCTTATCTATCTAGGCACATAGGGGTAAGAGACAAAAAGAGAATGAATAAATGAAAGAAGGATGAAAGGAAAAATGGGGAGAGGAAATGAAATAAACAAAGGAGGGGAGGGAAAGCTGAGAGGAAGGAGGGAGGAAAGGGGGGAGAGAAGAAGAGAGGAGAGGAGGTGAGGGGAAGAGAGGAGAGGAGAAAGGATGGAAAGGAAAAGGAAGGGAAAGGAAAGGGATCTTGAATTAACTTGTAAGGAAGACAAGTACCCCTCACAAAGAACTCTTTAAATGGGAAAGTTAACTACAAGTCATAGGAAGAAAAGTGTTACTAAGTTATTTGCTTCCTTTGGCTACAAGTATAAGTAGACAATTAGCATAAATCTATCTTTGAAGTATTGCAGCTGATGGTATTTTGCTGAGCCATTTGTACCAAGTATCACACTTAATTGCAAATGTGCTGACTTGAAGTAGCATTTGTGCTTGCATGCATACACACTTATGCATACACAATTGCCAAGCTTATACAAGCTTTTTATTTAGCAGCATAGCCTAATTCTTATTTCTTTTCCTTTTTAATCATTCTCTTATTAAAATGTATGATAGTATAAAATACAACAAAAAGAAGGATTAAAAGAAGGGAGAAATGAGGAGGTGCAGGAAAAAAGGATAGGAAAATAAAAAGAAAATATTGATTTTTGATTCATTCGAGCACAGTGAAGTACCTATTGCATTTTTTGCAACCTTAACTTCTTGCACTATATTCAATTATCACAAATCATTTGTATAAGAACACAAATGTTCAATCTTCAAACGCCATTGTGACACCATTTCAAATGTCAGCGGATAACAAAAGCGAACTGTGTTGACTAACAAGAATTTCCAACCAGTTGTTGTTGATGATGATTTATTGCTGCCCCTGAGCCTGTCAGTGGTCCCTACTTCAGATTAATCCTCCCTTAAGCTTATCCTTATTTCTTTTATGGGGGAAGAGGGGCTCACATTTATGTTTCATCAAAAGTACAAAACAATAGCAGAGTTGGAAGGGACCTTGGAGGTCTTCTAGTCCAACCCCCTTCCTAGGCAGGAAACCCTATACTGTTTCAGACAGATGGCTATCCAACATCTTCTTAAAGACTTCCAGTGTTGGGGCATACACAACTTCTGGAGGCAACTTCTGTTCCACTGATTAATTGTTCTAACTGTCAGGAAATTTCTCCTCAGTTCTTAGTTGCTTCTCTCCTTGATTAGTTTCCACCCATTGCTTCTTGTTCTACCCTCAGGTGCTTAAGAGAATAGCTTGACTCCCTCTTCTTTGTGGCAACCCCTGAGATAGTGGAAGACTGTTATCATGTCTCCCCTAGTCCTTCTTTTCATTAAACTAGACATACCCTGTTCCTGCAACCGTTCTTCATATGTTTTAGTCTCCAGTCCCCTAATCATCTTTGTTGCTCTTCTCTGCACTCTTTCTAGAGTCTCCACATCTTTTCTGCATTGTGGCGACCAAAACTGGATGCAGTATTCCAAGTACATCCTGTGCAGAGATGGGATTCAAAATTTTTAGCAACCGGTTCTCTGCCTGGTTGCTGGGTGGGTGTGGCCATGGTGGGCGTGGCCTACTCAGCCACCTGCACCATGGTGGGAGGAGGGTTTGGCCCTCCCCAGGTTCCTCGAGCCTCCAGGAGGGCAAAAATGGCCTCCCTGAGCTCCTCTGGAGGCCAGAAATGGGCCCATTTCCAGTCTCCCCAAACTTCTGGGAGGCCTATTTTTTACCCTGTGTGGGCCCTGTACTTACTTGGTACCCAAAACAGGCTGTGTGGAGACTCCTAGGAGGGGAGGAGTGGGCAGGGCCAGCCAGTCCTTGCAACTACTGGTTCGGCGAACCAAATGTAAAATTAGCATCCAGTTCTCCCGAACCAATTCAAACCGGCTGAATCCCACCCCTGATCCTGTGTCTCTTTATGCTTTCAAATCCATCAAGCTTCCCACCCTACCTCCATATCAGGTTTTGCCTCAGCAAGTCGAGGCCTCTTTTAAATTCCCAGGGAACATGGTAATGGATAGGTTTTATTTTCTGTGGATTCTGTCCTCTTTTTCTTTTTGTTTTTTGGAGTGGCTGTTTTAAATTCAGAGTCATGTTCTTTTTTGGATAAATGGGGTAACAGTTGAAGTCTTGGGCGAATCCTTGGATTTCCAAGCTGAAGATGCAGACCTGACAGATGGCCTGCCTGAAGAGCCCACAGGCAGGCAGATACCTGCAGCTGCTCTAGGAAGCCCTGAGCAAGTGGAATGTGATTTAGAGAACGAGGAGGTAGCTTACTACAGGGTGTATTATCTGCAGAACAGGTCTGTAGGGATGAAGGGCTGAGCAAAGGAAATCAGAATTACAGAATTACAGTGTCGAAAGAGACTTTGGAGGTCTCCCTGCTCAAGCAGGAAACCTTTATATCATTGTACCATTTCAGACAAATATTTGTCCAGTATCTTCTTTAAAGCTTCCGATGATGAATCACCCACGGTTTCTGCTGTTCCATTGGTTAATTGTCCTCACTGTTAGGAAGTTTCTTCTTAATTCCAGGTTACTTCTCTCCTTGATTAGTTTCTAGCTAGGTGGCTCAGTGGCTAAGATGCTGAGCTTGTTGATCAGAAAGATCGGCAGCTCAGCGGTTCAAATCCCTAGCGCCGCGTAACGGAGAGAGCTCCCGTGACTTGTCCCAGCTTCTGCCAACCTAGCAATTCGAAAGCATGTAAAAATGCAAGTAGAAAAATAGGAACCACCTTGGTGGGAAGGTAACAGTGTTCCATGCATTGTTAGCATTTAGTCATGCCGGCAACATGACCACAGAGATGTCTTCAGGCAGCACTGGCTCTTTGGCTTTGAAAGGGAGATGAGCACTGCCCCCTAGAGTCGGGGATGACCAGCACATATGTGCGAGGAGAATCTTTCCCTTATTGTTTTTTGTCTTGCCGTTTGGTGCTTTGGAAAATAGGTTGACCCTCTCTTCTTTGTGGCAGCCCCTCAAATATTGCAACATTTCTATCATGTCTCCCCAGTGGTGTGATTCAAATATTTTTACTACCAGTTCTGTGGGCATGGCTTTGTGGGGGTGGCTTGGTGGGGAGAGGGTCATGCGACTGAGTGGGTGGGGCCAACTCGACGTCACTCATGGCAAGGTGGGGCAGCACATGTTCCTATGTTTTAGTCTCCAGGCTTGAAATCATCTTCGTTGCTCTTGTCTGCACTCTTTCCAGATTCTTCTACGTAGAAGGAAACAGTAGCACCACTAACCAGGCCTTGCCAACTCCTAGACCCAGTGTTTCCCAGCTTTGCCAACTTGCACACGTGTGGACTTCAATTCCCAGAATTCATCAGCCAGCTGTGTTATGTCCTCACATCTTCAAGTCACCATGGTTGAAAAAACACTGCAGTGGAATATTGCTTTTTAGTCTGGCAAATATTTATTTTAGGGACATAGACAACTGACAGCGGAAAAAGACCAAGTGATCCCTTCAGTCTGCTCTTTGAGGGTTTTTTTTAAATTTATTTTCTTTTTAATTTTAATTTATCAATTAATTTATTATTTTTAGTTATTACTTTTATATATTATTTTTTTTAATTTTTTGTACAATGATGGATGTGTTTATCCCAAGCATGTTTAAACTTAGTTATTGTTGAGGACCCCACAGCTGGGGGTGAAATCCAGCAGGTTCTGACAGGTTCTGGAGAACCAGTGGCGATTTTTTTTAGTAGTTTGGAGAACCAGCAAATGCCACCTCTGGCTGGCCCCAGAGTGGGGTGGAAAGGGGGATTTTGCAGTATCTTCCCTTTGCCATGCCCACCAAGCCACACCCACAGAACTGGTAGTAAAAAAAAATTGAATTTTACCACTGCCCACAGGTCTCCTTGTGTCTCCAAACCCCACTCTCTTGGAGCATTGATGATGTTCCCTAGGTGGGTTAAGAAACATCTGCAAGAAAACAACCAAGCTTAGAGAACACCAAAGACCCCATCCTTCTCCTCCTCCTCCTCCTCCTCCCCCCTCCTCCTCCTCCCTTTCTCTCTCCAAACCCCACTCTCTTGGAGCATTGATGATGTTCCCTAGGTGGGTTAAGAAACGTCTGCAAGAAAACCACCAAGCTCAGAGAACACCAAAGACCCCATCCTTCTCCTCCTCCTCCTCCTCCTCCCCCCTCCTCCTCCCTTTCTCTCTCCAAACCCCACTCTCTTGGAGCATTGATTATGTTCCCTAGCTGGGTTAAGAAACGTCCGCAAGAAAACCACCAAGCTCAGAGAACACCGAGGACCTCACATTTCAAACCTTCTCTTCTGCTTTTGCTCATTTTGCCATTTGAGGTAGTCCTCGTTTAGCAACTATCTTAGTTTGCCACCGTTCACAGTTATAACAGTGGTGAAAAAAATTAACTTTGTGACCAGTATTAGCTAACCAGATCTGTTTCTGCAGGTTGGCCTTTCAATTAAGGCAGGGGTGTCCAAACTTGGGAACTTGAAGACTTGTGGACTTCAACTCCCAGAATTCCCCAGCCAGCCATGCTGGGTGTCCAAACTTGGAGACTTGTGGACTTCAACTCCCAGAATTCCCCAGCCAGCTGGCTGGCGTATTCTGGGAGTTAAAGTCCACAAGTCTTCAAGTTCCCAAGTTTGGACACCCCTGAATTAAGGATTTCATAGTTATCCATTCAGATAGTCTGCATTTCAGTATGACCAGGGGTGGGTTCCAGCGTCTTCCACTGCAAGCGCAGTATGTAAAAAACAAGATGGCAGCACCTATGGCGCCACTGATAAAACCAGTTTGGGGGCGTGGCCGGCCGAGTTACTACCTACTCGGCCGAACTGGTCCAAACCGATAGGAACCCACCTCTGAGTGTGATTCTGAGGGAACAAAACATCTAACTTTCTCTACAGAAATTCAGTTGATGTCCAAAATAAAGTCCCCCTAGAAGGCCTGCTCTGTATAAATCGATCGGACTTCCTTTTCCCATTTTGACATTTTTTTTCCTCCTCCTTCTGTTAGAGCAGAAACTTTTGCTCCTGGCACCGCCTGAGGCCGCCCTTGCAGACAATGTGTAAAAAAGAGAAGAGTCAAAAAAGAGCGAGAACGAGAGCAACGCGGTTTGCAAGATAAAAACGCAACCAAGGAAAAATAAAATTGGGAAGGCATTATTCAGACTTCCAAGTGCCAATCTTCTTGTTTTAAGTTATTTGAGACGCTGAGGTAAACCTTTCTGCTGAGGGAAACTGAAATGCTACCACTACAATCCATGGGCTATACAGGTAATCCTTGTATTCGCTTAGTGCAGGGGTGTCCAAACATGGGAACTTTAAGACTTGTGGACTTCAACTCCCAGAATTCCCCAATTCTGGAAGTTGAAGTCCACAAGTCTTAAAGTTCCCAAATTTGGACACCCCTGGCTTAGTGACTATGCAAAAGTTACAACGGGACTGAAAAATGTGACTTATGACCATTTTTCACAGTTATGACCTTTGCAGCATCCCCGTGGTCATGGGATCAAACTATGGACGCTTGGGAACTGGTTTCATATTTATGATGGTCGCAATATCCCGGGATCAGGGGATCCCCTTTTGTGAACTTCTGACAAGCAAAGTCAATGGGGAAGCCAGATTCACAACAACTGGGTGGACTCGCTTATCAACTTCACTGATTCACTTAATAACTTGTGCAAAAAAGGTCGTAAAGTGGAGCAAAAACCCGCTTAACTTATATCTCACTTCACCACAGAAATTCTGATAGTTTGAACAATTAACCAGCACAATGTCTCCAGAAGATGTGGGTGCTTCATCACTGGAGGTTTTAAAGAAGAGCTTGGACAGCCACTTGTCTGGAACGGTGGAAGGTCCCTTGATTGAAGCTGGGGTTAGACTAGAAGACCTCCAAGTTTCCCTCCAACTCTTTGATTCTATTTCTTCTCGGATTTAGGCCAACCACTTTTTTATTCTGGTTTCTTGAATGACTATGGAGAGGTAAGTGAACCACGGATGAGGAAAAACACACAAAGGAGTCTATGAATATTCATGATCCAGCTTTGAATATGGCATTCCTGTAAATTATAAATGCCTGGCAGCAAATCTTCAGAATCTTTCTCTGTATCATATTAAATCAACAGGAAGATTTACGTTTGGATTCCACCCATGAAGAAGGATTAGATAGAGGAGAGAAAAAAACCCTAAGGCCATTACCATAGTTTCAGCTAAATTAAAGTAATGGCTAGAGAAACAGAAGGGTGGAAAGGATATTTCTTGTAAAATAAATGCAGTATCTACGGGCAGTAAAACTTGTAAGTCCAGGATCCAAATAAGAATGCATGAATTTATGCACAGAAATCCTTACAACCAACCTTCATGTGGTTGGAAGAAATATCCATCTGGATCCAGTTCCAAGCTGGGAGAAAGACACTGGAAACATGGATGCTGATAGGAAAGATGGTTTAGTGATGAAGCAAAAGCACATGGTGGTTCTGGGCAGATGACCCCATAGTGTTGAGAGAGAGAGAGAGAGAGCTATTTATACCTTCTCTTGGGCTTTGCACTTGAGCTTCCTGTTCCTGTGCAAGAACACGCATTCTATTGGCTGTTGGAGGGATCATAGCTAACTCTGTAGGTTGTCTGAGTCCCAGGTTTGATTAAAGTTTGGACATAATGTAGAGGCTGTTCTGAAAGAGGGTTGAGCAATTCCTATTATGGCATAATGGCTTTGTCCTGGAGGGTCATGTCTTCATCCCATCACCCTGCAGCAGGAGGTCTTTTGTCTTGTAGATAGGCTGGCCCAGTCCTTCTCAATGGGCACCAAATATGTGCTGGAGTCAGGGAGCTGTTTTCTGTCTTTAAAGCATGTTTCTTCTTTTATCATCCAGGGAAATATAATATGCCGGCTTTTAAAATATTTCTCAAAATGTTTCATTCTTCTACGAGAGGGGTGGGTGCTAACTTCCTACAATGTCAAAGAGCAAACAATAGCAATGCTGAGCAGAGTTATCCCATAGAACCATTTTCCAAAATATGGAGGAACATATTTCTTTGCACACAATAGACCTGAGCTACGGAATTTCCCAGAGAAAGAGGCGATGATACTCATAATTTCTTCCTGATCTGAATTCATAAAAGATCAGATTAATTTAGGAATTCAGGTAGTCCTCGATTTACAAGAATCTGTGCTGTTGTCAGCGTTCCAAATAACATCCAAAAGTAAACCCATCCAATCCAACCAGGTCCCATTCAATTCTGGTCAGGTGCAGGGGTACAGAGACAAAGGATGACCTTGCCTTTCCAGAAACAATGTTGTTATGGCTACGTAGTATGTAACTCCTTGCAATCCCCCCTCCCAATTTTCCCACAATAGAAAATGCATAGTAGAAAAATAGAAAGTGTGGCAGGCCAAAGATCCGAAGAAAAGATGGCTGCAGGCCTGACAGTCGTATTTGAAGTTGGGCACTGAAAAAAGTGACTTATGATTATTTTACACACGTATGACTGTTGCAGCAGGGTCACGTGATCAAACTTTGGATGCTTCTTATGGTGGCAGCGTCCCGGGGTCATGTGATCCCGTTTTGCTGCCTTCCATCAACCAAAATCAACCGGGAAAACGAGATTCACTTAACAAACCTCTTGTCAACTCTGAAGCTGGCCTAGCCGAGGCCATCTTGGAGGCTTCAGTGCTGCCACAATGGTGCTGAGGGATAGAGGGGGGGGGTAGAGATAGTTGGAGTTTTCTAGCCAAAACAAAATGGTTTCTCCTGAGAACCAAGGACATTCCCACAGGTGGCTGAAGAGAGGAGGAGTGAAGTTTCCATTGAAACATGTGACTGTTTGTTTGGGAAAAGGGGAAGAACTTTTACTTTTAATTAGGTGAAAACTGCGGGAACCTTTAGAATCGGTTTTCACCAGCTTGTGCCAATGTGATATATCCAATAGACTATTCTTTGAGGAACTTGCTTGCCTCCGAGTTCTGTTTGCTATGGGTGTATTACTTGGAAACTCGACACCTGTTACTAACTTAACAACTGCAATGATTCACTTAGAATTGAGCAAGAAAGGTTGTAAAATGGGGCTAAATTCACTTCGGTCCAAAGGATTAAATCCCATCCAAATATTAGAACTGGTATGGACAATTAGTTGGGTTTGAATGGAATCTCCGGACAATTTTTTAAATGAGACAGACAGATAGACAGACAGACAGATGATAGTAAGTAGGTAGGTAGGTAGGTAGGTAGGTAGGTAGGTAGGTAGGTAGGTAGGTAGGAAGGTAGGAAGGAAGGAAGGAAGGAGAGAGAGAGAGATGGATAGATAGATGGGCAGATGGACAGACAGATGGATGGATAGATACACTGGCAGAGAAAGATCAATAGACATTAGATAGATGGAGATAGATGACAGGTGGATAGAGATAGATTATAGACAGACAGACTGATGATAGAAAATAGACAGACAGACAGACAGACAGACAGACAGATGATAAAGGATGGGCGGAGAGACAGACGTCTGGTGCTCTTTGAGATTGCTTGTTTCCTTGCAGATGTCTCATTACCTAACTAGGGAACATCATCAGTGCTAGACGTTTCCTCAAACCTCCTTCCCTTCTAGCACTGATGAAGTTACCAAGTTTGGGCAATGAAACATCTGCCAGAAAACAACCAAGCTTACAGAGCACCAAGGACCCTTCCTTTCAACCCTGAGCTACAAATAGTCTCCTTGATCAATATCTGGATCCCCCCCCCCTCCGCCTGCCTTGAGTGAGTTCAGAGAGAGACAAAACCACCATCTGGCAAGAAAGCTGTACCTGCCTTGCAGTGAGCAGGATATGTGCTATATATACAATATATATACAATATATTGTATATATACAATATATACAAATACAACACAAATATAAAAAGGCAACATTAAAAATAAAAATATGGTTTTCTGCCTGCATGGTCTTCTGTGATGAGCCGAAGGACAGAAAGAGGGAGTAGTGACCTTCCTCCCATATTTAGGCATACCAGGGGTTGTAACACAAATACATACCTATTTCCTTGGCTCAACTGATAAGGAAGTGAGCCCGTGGCTATATATATCCTCCAGCATCCTTTCTAAATCTAGATTCTTATAAAATATAATGTGTTCTCTGGCTTATCACAAGGAAGTCAAGAGCTGGGGGAAATATGCAATTTTTTGTTGGTTTGTCTTTGTTGGTTTCTTTTTAAGACAGATTGCAGGATTAGAAGCAAGTTGGGAGTGTGATTTAGCAGCCCTTTGTTAATGGGTTTCATCCCTGCAGATTAATGACTCCATCCACACAATCATGGGTGGGTGGATAAGGGGGGGAGGAGGAGTGATCATTAATTATTGGGCAAAATAAGCTGGCCATTAATTATTGGGAGAAAGAAGGTTGCCAACTGGCTCAGAGAAATATCATGAAAAATGAAGGGCCTTCTCTTCCATCTCCTGTGCCAGTCTGACATGCCAACCTCATGTTTGCTTTGGTGGGTCAAGATAAGCTGGCATCCACACTAAAAGCTGCAGGAGAAATGTATTTATTTGTATACTTTATTGTCACTGTACCTCGTACAATGAAATTAAATGCCATCTTCGGTGCACATTATAGGTAGGAAAACTATAAAAATAAAACAAAAACACACATCCTTCACATTCTATATAATTGAATTGAAAACCCCTGATACTTCATTAATATGGCACTATACAGTAGAATTCAATATAGTTACTTCTCTGGGGTAGAAGCTGTTTTTCAGCCTATTTGTCCTGGTTTTTATTGTCCTGTACTGGCTGCCAGATGATAATAATTCAAAAAAAGGATGCCCAGAATGAGATGGATCTTTAAGAATGTTTTGAATTTTCTTAAGGCAGCGGGAGCTATAAAGCTCTTCCAAAGATGAAGAGAGGAACTCTTCAATGGGTGGAAACTAATCAAGGAGAGAAGCAACTTAGAACCGAGGAGAAATTTCCTGACAGTTAGAACAATTAATCAGTGGAACAGAAGTTGCCTCCAGAAGTTGTGAATTGCCCAACACTGGAAGTCTTTAAGAAGATGTTGGATAGCCATTTGTCTGAAATGGTATAGGGTTTCCTGCCTAGGCAGGCGGTTGGACTAGAAGACCTTCAAGGTCCCTTCCAACTCTGCTTTTTTATTGTATTATTAACTATGTTTGCCATCTGATGAAGTGAGATACAATCCTGGGTTATAAAAACAGAGGCATAGAATCAAAACCGTGTGTAGTACCACTTTAAAAACCTTTAGTAAGGCCACACCTGGAATACAGCATCCAGTTTTGGTCACCAGATTACAAAAAAGATGTTGTGACTTTGGGAAAAGTGCAGAGGGAGAGCAACTAAGATGATTAAAGGCCTGGAGGCTAAAACGTATGAAGAAAAGTTGCAAGGTCTGGCTAATCTAGAGAAAAGAAGGACTAGAGGAGATATGATAGCAGTATTCCAGTATTTAAGGAGCTGCCACAAAGAGGAAGGCACCAATTTATTTTCCAAAGCAGAAGAAGGCCAGAGAATAAACAATGGATGGAAAATAATCAAGGAGAGAAGCAACCTGGAACTAAAGAGAGACTTTCTAGCAGGGAGGACAATTAACCAGTGGAACATGGTTGCTGTGAGTGCCCCATCATTGGAGGAAGAAATTGATCATTCCCTTGCAAAATCGATAGTTCCATCTTTGCCATTTTTGAGAAGCTACGGACCTGCAGGTTCAAAACTCAAGAGTTCAGCTCTCTTTTGATGCTCTATAATGAAAGAGGTTGCAGTTCCATCGATGTTCGGCATGTTCTTTGTATTAAAAACTGCCTAATGCACAGCTGACTGAGTTCAATACGGCCACCGTGATTAATGCCTCTTTAAATATGATCAGGTGGAAAATGCTTGCCTGGCCTGATAGCTCATTAAAAGGAATCAGGTGTGAGCATCTCAACAGCCAACTGGGGCCAAAAGCCTCCCGAAGTTTGCAAGCACCATCTGGGACTTCTTAGGCTCTTCCAATATCAAATAGGAGCAGGTGTGCTTGGAAATTAATTCATTTGAACAGAGCTGAGACCCCCTTCTCTGATTGGTTCCTGGGCCTTCTTCCTGTATTTCCTTCTAGGAAAAAAAAAGACAAATTTCTTTGTGTTGGGTTTCCAGTCTGGGTGAAGGTGGCTGGCACAATGGAATACTCGGTCATTGTTGTTATTTGCGAACAGGGGTGGGTTGCTGCAATTTTGTTCCACGGGCATGCGCAGTTGCCCCAAAACAGGTCTGTCCATGCACAGAACATTAAAAAATGGGGGGGGGGAACATGCCACGATGACCAGGGAACCGGTTTGGAGGTGTGGCAGGCGTGGGTCTCTGCCAGTTCCGGCGACCCAGGCTGACAAACCGCTACCAGTTCAACCGAACCAATCCAAACCAGTAGGAACTGTGAGATATTAAAACCCAAATTTTCATGCTCACAGTTCAAAAGATAAGTCTGGTTCACAATTCAAAAGTTTCTATTGCAAAGAAATTGAAAAAGCGGTTGCAAGCGTGGCCTCCCAGACTCTTCCCAATGGCTTGAGGACCAGGAGCGCACGGATAGACTTCAAGCAATACAATTTATACCTTTCTAATCATTATGAGTGAGCCTAAGAAGAACCCCTCCCCCCTTTCCAAAATCCTTCTTTGAGGTTAATTTGCATTTCAAGAGGACAGCGTGACTTTTCCTGCAGACCCCTTTATCTTATCTGTGCCACTTGGTTATTTCATTGTAGGCCGCGGATGTTATCATCTCACCAATTGGTGTCCTTGTCTGTATTTAAATAGTAAAGGAATTTTAGCAAGTCATCCTCTATTTACTGCTGTGTGCTTAATTTACAATCAAGAAAAACAGCGCCAAGAGTCTTACACCTTCGTGTTACATTTTACCCTTTATATGAAAGAGTAACTTATTATTTATTTATTTCCTTCAGAACCCACCTCTGCGTGCGAAGTCATGTCCAACCCATCGTGACCCCATGGACAATGTTCCTCCAGTCCTTTCTGTCCTCTACCATCCCCTGGAGTCCATTTAAGCTCACGCCTACTGCTTCGGTGACTCCATCCAGCCACATCCTTCTCTGTCGTCCCCTTCTTCTTATTTATTTATTTATTTATTTATTTCTTAGATTTTTAGACCGCCCCCTCTCCCAACAAGGGACTCGGGGCGGTGTACAGTCAATGTAAATAAAATACAATCATAACAATGAAATACATTTAAAATACATTTGGAGGGGGAGATAGACTGTACAAGAAATAAATTATTCTAAAACCCTAAAAACATCCCAATTAAAACCCGAAACCCAATTAAAGTAAATCCCCGGGAGGTAAAACTAAGAAAGTGCCAGACCAGCTGATTGAAATAGGTGAGTCTTTAACTTTTGACGGAAGGAGCGGAGGTCGGTGGTAGTTCGAATGTCAGGGGGGAGGTCATTCCAGAGGGTTGGGCCCATCACAGAGAAGGACCTACTCCTAGGTGTCGCCCGTTGGCATTGCCTAGCGGACGGCACCAGGAGGAGCCCCTCCCTGTGTGAGCGGATAGGTCGCAGGGACGTGTGTGGTAGGATGCGATCCTGCAGATAACTTGGTCCTATGCCATGGAGCGCTTTAAAGATGGTGATCAATACCTTGAAACGCACCCGAAAGGCCACAGGTAGCCAGTGCAGCTCGCGCAGGAGAGGTGCTACGTGGGAGTAACGAGTACTCCCCATAATAACCCGCGCGGCTGCGTTCTGAACTAGCTGCAGTCTCCGGGCGCGTCCCAAGGGAAGCCCCATGTAGAGGGCATTGCAGTAGTCCAGGCGAGACGTCACCAGCGCATGAGTGACCGTGCGCAGGGCACTCCGGTCCAGTAGGGGGCGCAATTGGCGCACCAGGCGAACCTGGTGGAACGCCCCCCTTGCCACGGCTGCCACATGGTCCTCCATTGACAGCCGGGCATCAAGGAGGACGCCCAAATTGCGCGCCCGCTCCACAGGGGACAGTTGTTCGCCCCCTATGGCCAGCGATGGAGTCAGCTGGCTGAACCGAGGTGCCGGCACCCACAGCCACTCGGTCTTGGAGGGGTTGAGTTTGAGTCTGTTGTCCCCCATCCAGACCCCGACGGCTTCCAAACACCGGGACATCACTTCGACAGCCTCGTTGGGGTGGTTTGGGGTTGAGATGTACAGCTGAGTATCATCAGCGTACAGGTGGTACTCAACCCCAAAACCACGGATGATCTCGCCCAGCGGCTTCACATATGCGTTGAACAGGAGAGGCGAGAGGACCGACCCCTGTGGCACCCCACAGGTGAGTGGCCTCGGGGATGACCTCTGCCCCCCTGTCAACACACATTGCTTCCGGTCGGAGAGGTAGGAGCCGAACCACAGCAAAACGGTGCCTCCGACTCCCATCCCCTCCAACCGGCGCAATAGGATACCATGGTCGATGGTATCAAAAGCCGCCGAGAGGTCTAATAGGACCAGGATAGAGGAACAACCCCTATCTCTGGCCCTCCAGAGACCATCAACCAACGCGACCAAGGCTGTCTCAGTGCTGTGCCCGGGTCGGAAGCCGGACTGGCGTGGGTCTAGATAGTCAGATTCGTCCAGGTGTCGTGGAAATTGCTGCGCCACCACATTCTCCACAACCTTCGCCAAGAAGGGGAGGTTGGAGACTGGACGATAATTAGCTAGTTCCATTGGGTCGAGCGAAGGTCTCTTGAGCAAGGGTCTCACCACCGCCTCTTTCAAGGCGGTTGGTAAGTATCCCTCACCCAGTGAGGCGTTCACCAGGCCCAGGAGCCAGCCTCGTGTCACCTCCCAGGCTGCCAGTACCAGCCAGGAGGGGCACGGGTCCATTAAACATGTGGTGGGTCGCAGCCGTCCACGCAACCTGTCCAAATCCTCGGGGGCAACAGAGTCAAACTCCTCCCAGAATGGTCTCTCAAGACTCGCTGTTGGCGGCTCGTCTGGTCCACTGACGGAGGTCCACCCGCTCCAGATCTGATCGATTTTGTCCTGAAGATATTCCCCAAATTCCTCTGCTCTACCCTGTAAGGGTGTCTCCCGCGCCCCCTGAGATAAAAGGGAGCGGGTCACCCGAAACAGGGCGGCAGGGCGGTTATCCGCGGACGCAATAAGGGCAGCACAATGTCTACGTTTGGCCACTCTTATTGCCACAAGGTAAGTCCGCAAATAGGCTCTTACCTGTGTTCGGTCAGATTCGGAGTGTGAGGACCTCCACCTGCTCTCTAGACGTCTCCTGTGGCGCTTCATCACCCTAAGCTCCTCAGTAAACCAAGGAGCCCTGGTGGGTCGATGCCGCAGGAGAGGTCGCAAAGGCGCAACCCGGTCCAAGGCCCCAGTCGTCGCCCTATTCCAGGCAGTCACTAGGTCCTCGGAGCGGGCGCGGGACAAGGCTACAGGTATTGGCCCAAGCTCCGTCTGGAATCTATCCGATTCCATCAGGTGCCTGGGGCGGTACCAGTTTATAGGGTCTGGTTCCGCCTCCTCGCGGTGGGGGATAGCGCCAGGGAAGTCCAGCCGGAGGGATGAGTGGTCTGACCATGACAGGGGCGTGATGACTAAATCCCCTATTCCCAGATCACTCGTCCACTGTTCAGATACAAAAATGAAGTCCAGTGTGTGGCCCCCTTCGTGAGTGGGGCCCTGCACTAATTGGGTCAGGTCCATGGCCGTCATGGAAGCCATGAACTCCCGAGCCACCTCAGAAGCCGCTCCCGTTGACGGCAAGTTGAAGTCCCCCATGACCAGAAGTCTGGGAGTCTCAATTGCCGTCGTTGAGATTAGCTCGAGGAGCTCGGGCAGGGCTGCTGATGCATAGCGAGGAGCCAAGTATACAATCAGCAAGCCCCACTGCCTCCCTGGGCCCCAGTTCACACCAAGGGACTCACACCCGGGTATCTGAGGGACAGTGAACTCCCTCGGCTCTAAACATTCCCGAATAACCACCGCCACCCCACCACCCTTACCCAGGGCCCGGGGCTGATGGAATGCCCAGAAACCTGGTGGGCACATTTCCGCGAGGGGTAAACCACCCTCGTGGCCCAACCAGGTCTCCGTTATCCCAGCAAGGTCTAGCTCCCCCTCTGAGATCAACTCATTAATGAGGGGGGCCTTGTTGGTAACAGACCTTGCGTTGCAAAGCATCAGCCGCAGGCCCTGGCTCTGTAGCACCTGTCCACCTAGACTGCAGGGGTTGGTACAAGCGACCGGGCGTAACCAACAGCCACGGTCTCCCAACCGACCTTGGGATCTTATCCTGTCCTCGCATCCCTTCCTCCCCACGACCGTTGTAATAGGACAACCCTCTGCTTGAATGACCTTTACTTCCCCCCCCCACCGCATCCCCGTCCTTCCTAGACTCACCTATTTGTCCGGCGCTGGCTCTCCTCCCGGTCTGAATAGCCCTCCCCCCCACCCTGGAACCCCCTAAAAAAGATAAAAAACATTTTACTAAAAATCCCCTTAGCTTCCGGTTCCTGCACCTCTCGGGGTCCACGAACCCGTCCTCAAGGCGGGCCCTTGAAAGAGCCAAGGGCCAAACCTGCGAGAGAGGGGCCTCCCGCAGGCGGAGCAAATCTAGCCTCGAATAAGTTATTATCAAAGTTCCAATAGGGGTTAAGGTGCTGTAGATGGTAAGAATAAGTCAGTATGGGGGGAAGGTTGAAGGCATTAGTCCCATAAGTCAATGTGGGAGGTAAGAGGCATTGTCCTAGATAATTCTTCAGTAAAGAGTGGGGGGGGAGAAAATGTCCAAATGATGGGATTAGACGGATGCGACGATAATGGTAAGAATGATAGAAAAATGGGTGATAGCCCTAACTGTAAGGTTAGTGAAAACCCTCCGTAGTCTTAGATGGTCCTAGGTGGGGATAAGCTCAGGAACAGAGGTTCTTCTTTTGCCCTCCATCGTTCCCAGCATGAGGCTCTTCTCCAGGAAGTCCTTCCCTCTCATTAGGTGGCCAAAGTATTTGAGTTTCCTCTTCAGGATCTGGCCTTCTAAAGAGCAGGCAGGGTTGATCTCCTCTAGGACTGACCGGTTGGGTCGCCTTACAGCCCAAGGGACTCGCAGGAGTCTTCTCCAGCACCAGAGTTCAAAGGCCTCCATTCTTTGGTGCTCAGCCTTCCTTACGGTCCAACCTTCACAGCCATACATTGCAACTGGGAAAACCGTAGCCTTGACTATACACACTTTTATTGGCAGGGGGATGTCTCTGCTTCTTAGTATGCTGTCTAGATTTGCCATAGCTTCCCTCCCCAGGAGCAAGCGCCTTTTAATTTCTTGGTTGCAGTCCCCATCTGCGGTGATCTTAGAGCCCATGTTCATTAAACCCATATTTTTAAATGTGGGTTATGTAGGGTCCTTGGTGCTCTCTGAGCTTGGTGGTTTTCTTGCAGATGTTTCATTACCCAACTAAATAACTTCATCAGTACTAAAAGGGAGTGGTTTTTTTGGAATGGTGGAACAGGAGGACTGTGGGGTCCTTGGTGCTCTCTGAGCTTGGTTGTTTTCTTGCAGATGTTTCATTACCCAAATGGGTAACATCATCACTGCTAGATGTGGATTTGGAAGGAGGAGGAGGTGGGTGGGTGGGGAAGCACTGTGGGGTCCTTGGTACTCTCTGAGTTTTTTTCTTGCAAACATTTTGTTACCAACCTAGGTAACATCATCAGTGTTAGAAGGGAGTGGAGTTCGCTCTCTGTTTATATACAATCACTATCAGTGTTAGTTAGCGGTTCTTAGTTAAGCTGTTCTTTGCTGAGTTGGTACTTCTTGATAGTATTTTTTTAGCTTGGTGCATCTATGGTGCAAAAATCCTAACAATTAAAATGCAAAGAATTTTATCAGAGACTCTGTGCTGCCATTTACTAATTGCCTGCATTGATGGGTAATCAATAATAGTGTGAAGGCCACACTTAGAGCACTGCATCCAGTTTTGGGCACCACACTATAAAAAAAGATGTGGAGACTCTAGAAAGAGTTCAGAGAAGAGCAAGCAGGATGATTAGGAGACTGGAGACTAAAACATACGAAGAACGGTTGCAGGAACTGGGCCTGGCTAGTCTAGTAAAGAGAAGGACCAGGGGAGACAGGATAGCAGCCTCTAGGTTGAATCTCTACTTGATCAGTTTTCATCAGTTATTCCTTGTCTGGCTTTCAGGTGATTTGGAAAATAGGTTGACCCTTCCTCTCTGTGGCAGCCCCTCAAATATTGGAAGACTGCTATCATATCTATATACAATATAGGTGATACCTTGCTCAGTAGTAGTAACTGTGAAAGGGATCTTGGAGTCCTAGTGGACAACCATCTAAATAGGAGCCAGCCGTATGCAGCAGCTGTCAAAAAAGCCAACACAGTTCTAGGCTGCATCAACAGAGGGAGAGAATCAAGATCACGTGAAGTGTTAATACAACTTTATAATGCCTTTTTTAAGGCCACACTTGGAATACTGCATTCAGTTCTGGTCGCCACGATGTAAAAAAGATGTGGAGACTCTAGAAAGAGTGCAGAGAAGAGCAACAAAGATGATTAGGGGACTGGAGACTAAAACATATGAAGAACGGTTGCAGGAACTGGGTATGTCTAGCTTAAGAGAAAGAAGGACTAGGGGAGACATGATAGGGAGTGTTCCAATATCTCAGGCGTTGCCACAAAGAAGAGGGAGTCAAACTATTCTCCAAGGCACCTGAGGGTAGAACAAGAAGCAATGGGTGGAAACTAATCAAGGAGAGAAGCAACTTAGAACTGAGGAGAAATTTCCTGACAGTTAGAACAATTACTCAGTGGAACAGAAATTGCCTCCAGAAGTTGTGAATGCCCCAACACTGGAAGTCTTTAAGAAGATGTTGGATAGCTATTTGTCTGAAATGGTATAGGGTTTCCTGCCTAGGCAGGGGGTTGGACTAGAAGACCTCCAAAGTCCCTTCCAACTCTACTCTTGTATTATCTCCCTTGGTCCTTCTCTTCACTAGACTAGCCAGGCCCAGTTCATCGTATGTTTCAGCCTCCAGTCACCTCATCATCCTGGTTGCTCTGCTCTGCTCTCTTTCTAGAGTCTCAATGTCTTTTTTATAGTGTGGTGACCAAAACTGGATGCAGTACTCTAGGTGTGGTCTTACTAAGCATTTATAGAGTGGTATGAGTGCCCCACGTGATCTCGATTGAATCCCTCTATTAATGCAACTTTTAGGACTGCATTGACTTTTTTGGCTGCCACTGCACATTGTTGGCTCACATTTAATTGGTTGTCCAATAAGACATCAAGATCCCTCTCACAGTTACCGCTGTTAAGTTACTGCCATTAAATTCATTCATTCTAAAGCAATTCATCCATTATAACTTGGCGTATACTAAGTTTTGCACCTGGGTCAGACAAAATCATTCCCATGGTAGTGTTAAATGTTTTATATAGAGTGTTAGCACTTCTGGTGGTGTAGAAGCCCTGAGGATACCACCAACAGCTAAGAAAACAAACAAATAGATCGTACAACAAATCTACTCAGAGTTCTCACTCAGGTTCAAATTCGAGCACGGGTAGGATTCTACCAGTTCGGACTGTTTCAGGTAAACCGGTAGCTCCAACGATCAACAAGGAGCAAACCGGTTTGCTCTGACCATCAGCTGGGCCCGCCCACCCACCCTTGTATTCTACACTGTATTTTCTGAGTATAAGATGCTCCAAAGTATAAGACGTACCTAGCTTTTAGGGGGAAAAACAAGGGGGGGAGGGAAATCTGCCTCTGCCTCCCAGCAATTTTCCTCCTTGCAGCAAACTGAAAACAGTACAGACAATATACACTTTTTGTAGTGTTACATTTCAGACTATACTTGTACAGATGCTGTTAAAATGGATGTGGCTTTCTGGAAGTATAGTTATTCTCTGCTATTTAAAAGAGGATACAATCGCACTGGGCCTCTTCAGATCAAGCATTTATTTTAAAAGCTTCTTCATTTTGTTAAGTTGTCTAGAACAATAATAAAGCAGTCTTTAAAAAATAAATCTAATAATTTGAACATTCTATAGACATTTATAGTTATTGACTTACCTCCTTGCAGCAAACAGCAAACAGCTTGATTAGCACAAGAAAAAAATTCTGCTTCTGCCTCCCAGCAATTTACCTCTGTGCAGCAAACAGCAAGTTTCACTTTCAGTTTAAGCACCTCCTATCATCAGCTGTTTCAGGCTGCAGGGATTGTCATAGCCTATAGGCTGTTTCATAGCCTATTGCAGCCTCCACAAGCCCCATTTTTTCTGTTTGCTGCAAAGAGGTAAATTGCTGGGAGGCAGAGGCCAAAGGGTGGGAGCCAGTGGGTGGGCGGGGCTACAGTCAGTGTATAAGACACACCTAATTTTTCACCCTTTTTTAGAGGGGGGAGCGAATGTGCATCTTATACTCCGAAAAAATATGGTACTTATATCCTCTCAGTTGAGTCGTTCAGCAGACCAGATTGCTGCGCCTCATCTGTTTTCCTCCCCAGCGGTAGTGCAGAAGGTAAGTTTTCTTCAAAACTGTGCACCCACACGCAGCGAAATGAGCAATCACTGAACCAGTTGTTAAACTGGTAGGATCCCACCATTGAATTTGAGTATTTTGAACAGCTTTCTGAAGAAGATTTTAATGCTGGAATATGTGGAAGGAAGGAGAAGAAGCGGACAACCAGCACCAAGGGGGATGGATTCAGAGGGATGACGGTACATTGAAGGATCTGAAAGACTAGGTGAAGATCATAGAGAATATGTGTCTAGGTCAAAGGCAGTGGTGGGATTCAAAAGTTTTTACTGCCGGTTCTGTGGACGTGGCTTGATAGGCGTGGCTTGGGCATGGCAGGGGAAGGATACTGTAAAATCTCCATTCCCTCCCAATCAGCTGGGACTTGGGAGGCAGAGAATAGATGGGGGCAGGGCCAGTCAAAGGTGGTATTTAGCGGTTCTCCAAACTACTCAAATTTTCCGCTACCGGTTCTCAAGAATTGGTCAGAACTTGCTGAATACCACCTCTTGTCAAGGGTCCCCAAACTTGGCAACCTTAAGACTTGTGGACTTCAACTTCTAGAATTTGCCAGCCAGCATGAGAAATCCCCAGCTGACTGAGGAATTCTGGGAGTTGAAGTCTACAAGTCTTAAAGTTGCCAAGTTGCCAAGTTTGGAGATCCCATACCAGGTGATTGGTAAGAATCAATATTGACTTGGGGGCAGATGATGAATGAATTCTTTCTGTCATGTGTTTGCTATTCAACACAACAATCACGGCCACCACATTTCTACAATATATTTCCTGACATACACAACTTATTATTCTGTACTACTTTCCCTTGAATGTGGATATATTATCAAAGCCGGGCTGGAGTTGTGATTTACCGAATATATCACAATTGACTGGACTAGCATAAATGATTGAAACGTCAGCCATGGATTATTAACTACAATGACTGGGATATTTTATTTGTTTCTGAAACATTGAGGCAACTCTACTCTAGAATGGTTCTGCGGGGCTTATCTCAAATCAAAACAATAAGAAAAAGCAATTAAAAGTAATAAAATCCCATCTGTCCAGACACACGGGACTCCCTCTTACCAAACAAAAGACGATCACCTATAGCAGTGATGGCTAACCTGTTTGTCCTTGTGTGTCAAAATTGTGTGTGCGCGTGCGATAGTCCACACCCATAATGCAATGTGCTCTGCCCCCTGTGCATGTATGAATAACCCCCTGTACATGTGCACATGACACCCCCCCCCCCCCCAATGTGGCCTACTCAGCCTTCTGCACCATAGCTGGGGGGAGTTTTCACCCTCACGAGGCTACGGAGCCTTTCCTTGAGCCTCCGGGAGGACAAAAACGAACTCCCCCAGGATCCAGAGGCCCTCTGGAAGCTGGAAACAGGCCTGCCGTTTCTGGACTTCCAGAACTTCTGGGAGGACCATTTTTCTCCCTCCCCAGGCTCCGGAGGCTTTCTTCGAGCCTCTGGGAGGGTGAAAACGGCCTCCCCCCCCAGCCTACGTAGGCCCTCCCTGAAGCCTCCTGGCAGAAAAAACAGAAGGGGGGCACTGCAACCCCTGTGCTCCCCCCGCCCCATGCATGTCCATGTGCCTCCTGCATGCATGGCAGAGATCCAAAAACCAGCTGGCTGGCACCGAGGTGGGTTCCTACCAGTTCGGATCGGTTCAACCGAGTAGGACAGCGATGGCGAATCTTATTTGGCTCGCGTGCCATAAGTGGGGGGGAGCGCAGGGGGGGAGTGTGCGGGCGTGCCGCACCCATAATGCAATGCGCGACACCCCCTCAGTGCGCATGCGTGCACTACAGGCGCAACACCCCATTTTTTGCATGCTTTTTTCGCCCTCCCTAGGCTCCAGAGGCTTTATAGGAGCCTGGGGAGGGCGAAAACAGCCTCCCCCCCCCCCGGAAGCCCTCTGTAGGCTTCAGGGACCTTCAGGAGGCTTCCCTGAAGCCTCCGGAGCAGTCAAAATGACCCTCCGAGCAAACCGGAAGTCCTTTCCTGAACTTCCAGTTTGCCCATAGGGCCGGTTTTTTGCACTCCGGAGGCTTCAGGGAAGCTCATGAAGCCTCCGGAGGGCCTCCGGGAGGGCGGGGGAGGCTCTTTTCGCCCTCCCCAGGCTCCTATAAAGGCTCTGGAGCCTGGGGAGGGCAGAAAATGGCTTTAGAAAAGGGTGAACTCAGCTGGCCAGCGCGTGCATGTGCGCTGGCCAGCTGATAGGGCAGCGCCTCGCGTGCCCTGACAAATGGCTCCGCGTGCCACCTGTGGCACGCATGCCATAGGTTCACCATCACTGGAGTAGGAAGTAACTTGGCCGCCCATGCACCCAAACCAGTTCTATTGTCAGCAGTGTCGCCTTGATTTTTGGTTCTGCGCATGTGCAGAACAATCTCCATCCCACAGCTTTTTCGCGCACCAAACCGGCAGTCATGCTGGTAGCAAGCCAGGCCCATGACCGCTGGCCAGCTGATTTTTTGGCTTTGCTTTTCGGCAGTTTTTCGGGAACAGATTTCCAGTTTGTGCATTGGGCTGTTTTTCTCCCTCCGGAGGTTTCAGGGAAGCCTCCTGAAGCCTCTGGAAGGAGAAAAAGTGCCCAACACGCAAACCGGAAGTTCGGGAAAGGACTTCTGGTTTGCGTGTTGGACCGTTTTTCTCCCTCTGGAGGTTTCAGGAGGCTTCCCTGAAACCTCCGGAGGGCGAAAAGTGGCCCAACATGCTTCCCGGAAGCCCTGAGCCTTCAGTGAGGTCTGCGCACATGTGCACGGGGGGGGGGGAGGTTTTGCGCGCATGTGTGGGATGGAGAACATTGCATTATGGGTGTGGGCACGTTCAAGCAGAAGACTCTATAGCATTTCAGACAGAGGGTTGTCCATTCTCTTCTTAAGAACCTCCGTGTTGAAGCCCCCAAAACCTCTGGAGGCAAGTCGTTCCACTGATTAATTGTTTTCACTGTCAGGAAATTTCTCCTTAGTTCTGGTTGCTTCTCGCCTTGATTAGTTTCCACCCATTGTTTCTTGTTTTGCTTCCTGATTCTTCGGAAAATAGGTTGACTCCCTCTTTAAATATTGGAACACTGCTATCCTGTCACCCCTGGTTCTTCTTTCCATTAGTCTAGAGTTACTCAATTCCTGCAGCAATTACCGATATTGCTGCCAGAACAAGCTACGTGAACTAGAGAGGAAGTTATCGAGAGTTTGAGCTTGGTTTGAAAAGAAGATTTCATCTTTATCTAACCTGTGTTCTCAGGCAAGGCATCCTTATTCTCCCGTCTGTCCACTTTGGCTGAAAAGTCGATTTTTCTCTTAGGTTGGACGGACCTTGTCAATTTAACCAGAATAAATGGTGGCTCAGCCTGTTCGTGCGTTCCAACCTCCTTTTGCACAAATGAGCAGCAAAGCCTGTCCACACGTTGCCAAAGAAATGTCTAATGTCCTGCAGCTACTGCTGGTGACCCGGGGAGAAGATAGAATGTGATTTGAACATTGCCTTAATCTTTGATCCTCTACTGAGATGGAATCTGTTGATTATAAAGGAAGACTGCCCTGCTGTGTACCTGTAGCCTTCTGGTCTATTGAGCATTGCTGGTGAAGCAGAAGATTGCAGCATCGGTTTTCGTTTTGTGATTCAACCTGTTGGAAACAAACCAAGGGGATTCTTAACCTCCCCACATGTCAATCGTCCCACTCAGTCATCTACCAAAGAAAGATGCTTCTGACCATTTGTTTTGCCAAGAAGCTTAAATGGTTACAGGAATTCTGTAAGCTAAATCTGAGTTTTTCCCGTGCAACTAACACAAAGGAAAGTTTCCTCTTTGTTTCTCGTCCTGTCCAGCAAGAAGCAACCTGGACTTAAGGAGAAACGTCCTAACAGTGAGGAAAATTAACCAGTGGAACAGCTTGCCTCCAGAAATCGTGGGTGCTTCATCACGGGAGGCTTTTGAGAAGAGATTGGACAACCATTTGTCCAGAATGGGGTAGGGCAGTGATGGCTAATCTTCTTGTTGTTGTGTGCTGAAAGCATGCATGTGCCCACACCCATAATGCATTGTGGGTGTGGGTGAACCCCCCCTCACTCCCCGCTCCCCTGCACATGCATGTGCAACCCACTTGCTTCCTCCCTGCTCCCACACATGCACACATGACACCCCCATGCCCGTTTTGAGCCTAATAGGCTTCCCTGCAGCTCCTGGAAGCAAAAACGGACAATGGGGGGGGGCGTGCCACACCCTTGTGTTCCCCCACCCCCAAGCAAGTGTGCTACCCCCCCTGACTCTGCATGCATGCAAGTGTGTCTCCCACATGCACCCCGCCCCCTCCACATGCGTGGCAGAGACCAGAAAATCAGTTGGCTAGTGGGAGTTATACCCACATGCATGGTGGAGCTGAGCTGCAGCAACGACTCACATGCCCGCAGAGAGGGCTCTGTGTGCCACCTGTGGCACACATTCCATAGGTTTGCCATCACAGGTGTAGGGTCTCCTGCTTGAGCAGGGGGCTGCAGTAGAAGACCTCCAAGATCCTGATGGGCTGGATGTCAGGCCTGCAAATATATTCCTTTTTTAGGATCTTTGGCCTGCCACACTTTCTATTAGTGTAGTAGTTGGGAGGGGGGAATAGAAAGGAGTAGAATTGTAGAATGGGTTGTTGTCAATCTTTTCTAGAAGCCCAAGGTCATCTTTTGTCTCCGCACCTCGACATCTGACCGGAAGCAACTGGGTGGAGATGCCAGCATGGAAGAAGAAGATTGGACCATGTGATGGATTTATGGGTGTGGGCATAAGATTATGAATTTTCAACTGGGTGGAATTCCAGGAAGAAAACCAGAGTTGGAATTTCACAGATGTGCCAACATGTCTGCTTTATTAAATTGGAACTTTAAGGATAACTCTGCCTTGGACTTTGATTTAATTCTGCATGATATTTGGAACGCTGATACTGGATGCTAAAGCAAGGTCATGGCACACACTTGAAAGTAAATCAGGAAGACTGTAATTGGGATGTGTGTGTCTGCCTGGCAAGAACAAAGAATGCTTATCCACAGAAAATATGCATGTGTAAAGATTGTAACAATTATGGGTCTTTAGAAAGTTGATAAAAATAACAAGGATTAGACAACTTGCAGACCTCAGCCAAAAGTTCACAATGGAGATGGTGTGCAGCAAATGAAATGTCTATTAGATAACTCCTGGGGCATTCATTAGCCATGGCTTAGGAATGGGACAGCTATAGACTAATAGAACAAATTGTAGAATTATTGCTAAAATGTTTATTAGAGGTTATTTCTTATTATTTCACCTTGTCCCGCCTTCTCCTTTAGTGAAAATGGATAAAGCTCACTTAATCCTTTGTTCTTGGTTCTTGGCCTTTTGACCAGGAACCCTTTTCCTTGGAATAACTCCAATAAAACGCAATCAGAAAACCTGCGCCTCGTGTCTGGTGTCCATCATTGGCTTCGGCACCAGGCTCAGACCCGAATTGGGGACAACAGTCCCTTCCAGCTCTATTCTGATTTTCTCCCCCCCCCGCCCCCCATTCTCCCAGTTATCTGCAAATGTCCAATCAGATGCTTGTATTATTGCAGGGGTGTCCAAACTTGGGAACTTTAAGACTTGTGGACTTCAACTCCCAGAATTCCCCAGCCAGCCATGCTGGCTGGGGAATTCTGGGAGTTGAAGTCCACAAGTCTTAAAGTTCTCAAGTTTGGACACCCCTGTATTGTTGTTTAGGAAACAGGTGTTCAGTTCCCAGCTGTGCATACCATTACTTGATTTTGGCTGGCTGGAGCTTCTCACATGCCTCAGCTGGGCTTCCATCCTCCCCTTTCCTTACATTCCAATTGTCCTCCCTCTCCCAACTATGCTAATGTCAGGCTGTCAGCTCATGAAGCTTGGATAATGGAGATTACAGCCATGACACACACACACCAATGGCTTTTCTTTCTACTGTATGAGCCTCAGAAAAGGCACAGTTGCTTTGAGATGCTGCTGATAGGTGCTACCTGCCCATCCCAACTCACTTGGAGGCATGTTTCTCTCTCTGAATTCAAAGTTATAATCTCTTCACTGCTAAAACCCTCCTCATGATCTTTAACTAGGTGAAATGGTGCATCGTAAGTTAATAAGGCATTTGAAATGGGCTGAATTGCAGAATGCAAATCCCCAAATCTGGGAATTTATAAGGAAAGGGAATTTGGAAAATTGTGGCTGCTTGGGTGTTACTGGTTGCTGCTGTGGTCATGTGATTTTCATTTTCAATATTCCATGAGAGTTTACAGGGAGAAACAGAACACATTTCTGCAACTCTTTAAAGTAGCTACATCTTTTTTCCCAGGAAGTGTAGGGGGAATCTGCAGAATTCTAGGCAAAGATCTGGCTGCTTTTAAGAGCTGCAAATTTTTGTGTCCCAAAACAGATCGCTTGGAACCCAATCCAAACCACTGCGCAGTAAAATTCTATCTTTCTCATACTGATCAGCTATTCCCATCCTTTTGTTAAACATTAATATTAAAAATATTGGACCATAAGAAAGGCTGAGCACCAAAGAATGGAGGCCTTTGAACTCTGGTGCTGGAGAAGACTCCTGCGAGTCCCTTGGACTGCAAGGCGATCCAACCGGTCAGTCCTAGAGGAGATCAACCCTGACTGCTCTTTAGAAGGCCAGATCCTGAAGAGGAAACTCAAATACTTTGGCCATCTAATGAGAAGGAAGGACTCCCTGGAGAAGAGCCTCATGCTGGGAAAGATGGAGGGCAAAAGAAGAAGGGGACGACAGAGAAGGAGGTGGCTGGATGGAGTCACCGAAGCAATTGGAGTGAGCTTAAAAGGACTCCAGAGGATGGGAGAGGACAGGAAGGCCTGGAGGAATGTTGTCCATGGGGTTGTGATGGGACGGACTTCGCAGCTAACAACAACAACAATATTAAAAAAATACCCCACCTTTTTTAAATTAAAAATTGCATTTGCTGTATTTGTTCGGCTGTGTATGTCTCTCTGTGTTAAAGCCCCTAATGCTGTTTTTTTAAAAAATCTGGTTGTGGATGGTTACTCCTTTGTTTCTATTTGATTTAAGAGGTGTGAAATCAACCTTGGGTGGGAGCAAGGCTTTTTTTCTTAAAAGCAGGGGGGAAAAACAAAACCCCACCTCCAGGCTTTGCAATACCTGTCAAAAGAGTGCCTCTCTTTTCGTCTTTAGAAAAGAAATACGGCAAGAGTTCTCTATTAAAATGGGTCTCTGGGGCCTCATTTGGCCTCAGCCTTTAGTTTCATTCTGCTTCGGAGCTATTGACACAAGGGTTGCTCTTCTTTTTATTCTTTCCTGTATGTTTTTATTCCAAAAAGAAAAAGTCAGATTGTGTCCTTGGGTACAGGAGGAAGGAGGAAAGCAACGTTAGAACGAGCAGAGTATTTAAAGGGAAAGAGAGGCAATTTTTTTGCAAAGGTGGTGAAGTCGGACTGTGTGTGGCCAAAGATCTACAAGTAGTCCTTGACTTATAACAGCGTTCTGACCTAGGCTTCCTGAGAAAGCATTTAATCACAATCTTAGTCCCAAAAAACCCTCTTGTATTTATTTGGCTGTGAATTAGGGTCATTCACAGCCCCAAGGCTTCACAAATACCATATTTTTCGGAGTATAAGACGCACCTTTTTTTCCTCAAAAAAGAGGCTGAAAATTTGGGTGTGTCTTATACACTGAATACAGCATTTTTTTGCCTCCCAAAGCTGAGCCCCCAGCAGCACTCTATAAACCTCCTTAAGGCAATGCATGCAATTTTTTTGACAAAAAAGGAGCCGTTTTTGCAAAAAATGGGCCATTTTTTGCTCGTTTTTTGCCCCCCCCCCTCCAGGAGCACCCTGCAAGTCCCCCCAAGGCTATTCATGCCTTTTATTTGGAAAAAAACAGGCCCGTTTTTGGGAGGTTTGCAGATTGCAAAAACATCCCCCCCCCTTTTGGAAAGCTCTTTAACTGATGAGAATTACATTGATCAAGTGCTGTGCCAGAAGAAACACTTACCTATCTACTATATTTCTCTCTATCTCTATTTCTCACACACACTCTCTCTCTCCCTACCTATCTACTGTATTTCTCTCTCTCTATCCCTCTACCTACCTACCTACCTACCCCCCTCTCTATTTCTCTCTCTGTCTCTATTTCTCTCTCTCTCTCTATCCCTCTACCTACCTACCTACACACTCTCTCTCTCTCTCTCTCTCTCCCTACCTATCTACTGTATTTCTCTCTGTGTGTCCCTCTACCTACCTACCCCCCTTTCTCTATTTCTCTCTCTCTCTCTCTCTCTATCCCTTTATCTACCTACCTACCTACCTACCTAACTATTCTCTCTCTCTCTCCCTACCTACCTACTGTATTTATCTCTCTTTCTCTCCCTCTCTATCCTTCTATCTACCTACCTACTTTTTTTAAAAAAAATGCCTCTTCAAAACCTTGGTGCATCTTATACTCTGGTGTGTCTTATACTCTGAAAATACGGTAATCTGTGAAGATTCCAACAGATGTCTGCTCGAGTTGCCACAGTCTTTCAGGAGAATGTTGACAAGCACCCACCTTATCTCCCTTGAAATGCTGTCAGAGACCTAATTGCCAACTAATTTTGCAAGGCCAAACTTAGCACAGAGTCAAAGATAACTTCTCAGAGCTTGAACCAACCAGAATAAAATAATAGCTTCCTGCAAAGTGTCACATCCTGTTTGCTCCTCTTTCATATCTTATGGGATGGGCCAATCATCCCCAAGCCTTGCTCCCAAGTCGCCCCTGTTTTCTTAATTGTTCTTGCCTTCTGGCAGCTCTGCGCATGCACACACTGGGAACAGGCTCCAGCTGTTCTTCTGCCTCGCTGATGTCAGACTCCGGAGGCAGCAAATAACTACGTGATGACCTTGGTTCCCTCTCTGCCTCTGATGCAGAGCCCTCATCAGAGCCTTCCCCAGACTCCAGGACTGACCCATGTTCCTCCCCAACCTCCTCACTGCCTGACACTGCTGCAGGCCACCAGCGGGCCACAGCAAACAGTTTGTGTAGTGTCCAAGAATGAGAAGCGAAACGTCTTCAAAGAAAAACAAAAAAGTCCAGTTGCCTCTTGGAAAAAAGCACCCTTGGGACAACCATGACCTGGATGACTGAGAATCTCCACAGACATGTAGCTTTAAGCCCTGTTACAGTCCTTGCACACCCAGAGCTCCTGTGTCCCAACTCCTAGAATTCAACATAAGAACTTTCATCAAGATCATCTATGTTGAGAAAAGGTTAAGCCGCAGAACGTTTTCTTGGTTTGTTTGTTTTTTAGTTCTCCCTACTCATCTGTTTATGGAGTACTTGAAGGAGGATTGCAATTGTAGGAAGTTAGCACTCCACCCTCCTAGGAAAATGAGATATTTTTAGGAAATATTAAAAGGGCCGAATATTTCCCCTAAAAGGAAGGCAGAAACTCACACACACCCCTTTGTCAATGGACCATTAAGACCCGAGCCAGTCTACTCTATATAACAAAGATCTACCTCCTTCAGGCAGAGCCATAGTAGGAATTGCCCAAAGCCCTTTCATTACATCATCACCCAGCAAGAGTCAACCAAGCCTGGGACTCCAAAGACATCCTACAAAGTTACACCTGAATGGGAGTCTGACAACTGACCAGAACACAAGCTCAAATTCAAAAGACCAGAGAGGGCATAAACTAGGGCACTCTCAGCATCTCTTCCCTTTTTCCTCCAGGATCTCAAACCATGGGGTCCTGTCCACCATTAAAACCTTCTTTCCAAGCAACTTCCAAGAATCCAGAGTCTTTTTCCCCACGTGGAACTTAACCCAGATGGACATTTCTTCCAATGCAGTGAAATTGAAATGGACAGGATGCTTGTTCCTTCCTCACTAAAAAAAAAAAAAAAGGAGAAAGGATTGATTTAACATGCTGTTTGCCTGAAAAATTTGCAGACGACATAAAACTGTATGGGCTATAGATTATACCCTAGGAAGCAGAAATAAAGTTCAAAATTATCTTGGTAGGCATGAAGATAAGAGAAAGAAATATCACAAGGAAAACAGCGAGGTTGCTCGCTCAGGAAACCAAAGTTAATCAGAGAACATCTGGCTTGGGGACACTGCTTGCAAATTATCTTGGAACACAAGTTGATTGCAAACTGAATAGAAGCCTTTTTTTTTGGGTTGCCCAAAAAAAAAGGCAGATGCGGTTTGAAATTGCACCAACAGGGACATAATTGCCAAACCTCAAGTCGTTCCTCAATCATAAATTTAAATTTTTTTTTTACTGTTTTATATTTTAACTAGCTGCGTTTTATAGTTTTCAAAAACAATTTTTATGTGTTTTCTTTTCATCTTTGATTGGGAGCTGCCGGAGTTGGCTGAAAGATGGGTGGCTATATAAATGTTTTAGGTATCATTTTGGGGGAGGGGGTGCATTTTATTCTGGTTTAGAGTAATTTCCCTCCCCCCAACACTTTCAGTTCTGTTCGCCACCAATAGTCAACACTTTTCAAAGGATGGGATATTCAGAGGTAAGCTTGTAAACAGTTTACGCCAATGGTTGCAGCAATGGCCAAAAAGCCAATGCAATTCTAGACTGCATTAATAGAGACACAGAATCAAAATCACATGAAGTTCTAGTCCTCCTCCTCCTCCTCCTCCTTCTCCCTCCTCCTCCTCCTCCTCCTCCTCCTCCTCCTCCTCCTCCTCCTCCTCCACCCCCCTACTACTACTACTACTACTACTACTACTACTACTACTACTACTACTAATTTGTGTATTCCCATGGGTGCTTTATAATGCCTTGGTAAGACCACGCTTGGAATAATGCATCCAGTTCTGGTCACCACAATACAAAAGAAACATTGAGACCTCTGGAAAGAGTGCAGAGAAGAGCAGCAAAGATGATTAGGGGACTGGAGGCTAAAACAGATGAAGAACGGTTGCAGGAACTGGGTAGGTCTAGTTTAATAGAAAGAAGGACTAGGGGAGACATGATAGCAGGGTTCCTGTATCTCAGGGGTTGCCACAAAGAAGAAGAAGTCAAGCTATTCTCCAAGGCACCTGAGGGCAGGAGAAGAATCAATGGGTGGAAACTAATCAACCAGAGAAGCAACCTAGAACTGAGGAGAAACTTCCTGACAGTTAGAACAATTAATCAGTGGAACAGCTTGCCTCCAGAAATTGTGAATGCCCCAACACTGGAAGTCTTTAAGAAGATGTTGGATAGCCATTTGTCTGAAACGGTGTAGGGTTTCCTGCCTAAGCAGCAGGTAGGACTAAAAGACCTCCAAGGTCCCTTCCAACTCTGTTCTGTTCTATTCTGGATTGATGTTGAGCTGACCACACCCACCCTCGTCATGCACCCCCCCCCAACCCCCCAGAGCAGAGGTGGTATTCAGCAAGTTCTGACCAGTTCTGGAGAACCAGTAGCAGAAATTTCAGAGAACCGGTAAATACCACCTCAGGCTGGCCCCGCCCCCATCTATTCTCTGCCTCCCGAGTTCCAGCTGATCAAGAGGGAATGGAGACTTTACAGTATCCTTCCCCTACCATGCCCACCAAGCCACGCCCACCAAGCCATCCCTACAGAACTGGTAGTAAAAGTTTTGAATCCCACCACCACCCCAGAAGCCGTACACAACCTTGATGCAAACCTCAATGAAATTGAGTTTGGCACTGCTGCTCTAGCAACTGACTTAGAGGAAATGGATCTGCCTTAAAAGCAGTAGCTAGAAATACTGCAGAACAGAGAAGAGATCTGTGGTACGGGAATCCAGCCTCTGAGCTGGGCTGACTTTGAGACACCCATGTTTGATCTGCAATTTGTTTTGCTTGTTTACAAAATTTACGGTATATGACCACCCAGGTTACTCACGGTGACTTCAGGGGGCTTAGAGAAATAAAACTATATATGTTGTATTTGTGCTGATAAATAAATAAAGGGAGACTAGTATAGATCTATTTCAACCTATTTAGGTCTCATCAGCTAGCATACCAGGGGTTGTAACACAAATATAGATAGATAGATTGATGGATGGATGGATAGATAGATAGATAGATAGATAGATAGATAGATAGATAGATAGATAGATAGATAGACAGACAGACAGACAGACAGATAGATAGATAGATAGATAGATAGATATAACAATAACACACACACACACACACACACACACATATATATATATGTTGTATTTGTGCTGATAAATAAATAAAGGGAGACTAGTATAGATCTATTTCAACCTATTTGGGTCTCATCAGCTAGCATACCAGGGGTTGTAACACAAATATAGATAGATAGATAGATAGATAGATAGATAGATAGATAGATAGATAGATAGATAGATAGATAGATGATAGATAGATAGATAGATAGATAGATAGATAGATAGATAGATAGATAGATAGATAGGGAGGGAAAGAGGGGGAGGGAGAGGGGGGAGCAGGGAGGCAGGCAACAGCTATAGATTGAAAGGAATAATACTAATGGAGCATTTTCCAGAGCCCACTTTCTCCATCCCTTCAACCTTACCTCTCTTTTGAAACAAAACAGGTTTCTCTACAAAACTCAGATTCCCACCCCCCAATCCAATTGTTAGCAAGTATTCTCCGCTAAGCCAAGCAGAGTGCTTTACAGCCTAATTAAATATTCAACCTCAATGCTCCTTGATTTCCATTCAACCACAGCCTTCCCGTTACCCCCTCCCTCTTCCCCCTTCCTTCATACTTCTCCCTTGCCCAGCTGGTGTCCATTGCTAATGGACTGCTCTCTGAAAATGCTCCCGCTGATCTTTGCCTCCGAAACCTCCAGCTTAATCTTCCATCTTATTAACACCCAAACGTGAAACGCCCTACCAACGAACAGCCATCCATCCGACCTCGCATTGTTTACTCCAAGCTCCATATGAAAAGCGTCCTTTAATCCTTTCCTCATAAATCACAAACTCTGGGGTGTTTCATAATATTTCTTTGCTCTGCTTCGAACTCGCTTCAGTTTCACATTTCGCTCCTTCTCTTTCTCCCTCTCCAGCTTGTTCTCCCCCTAATCTCGAAGACAAAAGGTCTTCATGCTACTTTCTTTCCACAACCACAATGTATTTTGGACATTAATACGATTGAGTGCATCCAGATGTCCTTCATGAGAAGAGTATTCCCACTCCTCTACTCACAACAGAATCCCTTATGCCATCAGACTTAAACATTTGAGCTTGGACAAACTAGAACCGTGATGGTGAACCTATGGCATGCGTGCCACAGGTGGCATGCGTAGCCATGTCTGAGGGCAAGCGAGGCGTTACCCTGTTAGCTCCAGCACGCATGCGCGCGCTGGTCAGCTGATTTTCGGTCTTGATTTTCAGCCGCTTTTAGCCCTCTGGAGGCTCTAGAACTTCTGGTTTGTTCCAGACCTTCCGGTTTGCGCATTGGGCAGTTTTCCGCCCTCCGGAGGCTTCAGGGAAGCCTCCTGAAGCCTCTGGAGGGAGAAAATCGCCCTAACAGGCAACCTGGCAGTCTGTTCCAAACTTCCGGTTTGCGTGTTGGACCGCTTTTCACCCTCCCCTGGCTCCTAGAAAGCCTCTAGAGCAGTGGTTCTCAAACTGTGGGTCGGGACCTCTTTGGCAGGTTGAACGACCCTTTCATAGGGGTTGTCTAAGACCATCAGAAAACACATAGTTTCGATGGTCTTAGGAACGGAGACACCAATTTTATGGTTGGGGCTCACCACAACATGAGGAACTGTATTAAAGGGTCGCGGCATTGGGAAGGTTGAGAACCACTGCTCTAGAGCTTGAGGAGGGTGAAAAATGGACTACCGGGTACACCGGAAGTCAGAAAATGGGCCATTTCCATCCTCCGGAGGGCCTCTGGGTGGCGGAGGAGGCGGTTCTCACTCTCCCCAGGCTCCAAGAAAGCTGTGTAAGCATGCACGGGGCAGCGGGTGGCGGTTCATGCATGCATGCACTTGGGGCATGGTGTGGGGGTCATTAAATTATGGGAGTGGGCACGCCTGTGTAACAGCATGCGTGCATGTGCTTTTTTCACCTGGGGGCGAAAAAGATTTGCCATCACTGACCTAAAACTACGCCGCCTGCAGTCTGACCTAAGCGTAGTATACAAAATTGTCTGCTACAACATCCTACCTATCAATGACTACTTTAGCTTCAACCTCAATAATTCACGGGCAAACAATAGATACAAACTCAAGGTAAACCGTTCCAAACTCGATTGCAGAAAATACAACTTCAGCAACAGAGTGGTCAACGCCTGGAATGCTCTAGCTGACTCCGTTGTTACATCCTCAAACCCCACAACTTCAACCTCAAACTGTCTACTATGGACCTCACCCCATTCCTAAGAGGTCCGTAAAGGGGGCGTACATAAGTGCACCAATGTATCTTCCGTCCCTGTCCTACTGTCTCCGTTTATTTGTACCCATTTCCTGTGTTCATGTCCATGTTTATACTTATATCTGCTATCTTGTACATGTTTGACAAACTAAATAAATTAAATAAAATAATAAATTAAATTAAATCTCAAAGAGAAAAGATCTTAATGCTACTTTCTCTCCACAATCTGCCAGGATTCTATTCACCGAAATCAGGTACAGATAGTTCTCCACTTATGAACAGTTCATTTAGTGACCGTTTGAAGTTACAAACAGCACCGGAAAAAAACAACAGCCTTAGGACCGTTTTTATATCCTTAGGACTGCTGCAGCCCAGCTCACCTTCCACTACCGTGATATCAAAATTCAGATGCTTCATAATTGACTCATATTTATGACGGTCACAGTGTCCCGTGGTCATGTGATCCCCTTTTACGACATTCTGATAAGCAAGTCAACCAGGAAGCAAGATTCACACAACCACTGTGTTACTAACTTAATTCACCTAACAACTGTGGCAAGAAAGATAGATGTAATTTGTCTGCAAGAAGTTCACATTAAAACTCAACGTAGTAAACTATTGGAATACCCCAAGATTGGAAAGTTTATTCTTCACTAAGAAAAGAAAAGAAAAGAAAACAGGGGTGGTTTCATATATCAAGGAAACAATAAACGGCAAACAAATTGATACAGATGAAGAAGGGAGAATTTTGATGGTGGAGTTAGTAATAAATCAAAGAACGATACTTCTGATAGCAATTTATGTACCAAATAACAAATAAGAAGAATTTTATTAAAAACTAGCTGAACACCCATGCTTCGGGACAAAACTATGCGATCAGACTATGCAGGAGGAATTCGGTTCACTCCAGTTCAATCCATTGGCTCAGTGGTGGTCGGTGATTGAAACCCATAAGGGAAGATCTCTCCCACTGCCTTGAGTCCAGAAGCAGTTCCATAGGTGGAAGGCATAGACATTTTGGTGAGGTACCAATGTTTATTACTGTAAGGAGCCCCAGACTGCTCCTGAATGAAGGAGTGGAATGTCTTCCAGTTTGAACTGAGGTAACGGAATGTAAGGCAACTGGCAGTTGGAACAGAGGTCTTTTCAGGTGGGAAGGGGGAGTAGAATGTCTAATTCCTTAGCATCAGAATGTGTTAATATAAGGCAACTGGCAGTTGGAACAGAGTTCTTTTCAGGTAGGGAGGGGGAGTAGAATGCCTTAGCATCGGAGTGTGTTAATTACTGTATAAGAAATACTAATGATCTGATGGTAATTTTGACAAATCCTTTTTTAGCGAGCACCTAGAAGCCAAGAGGAACGTACGTGCCAAATTTCAAGTTTGTAGGCTTTACGGTTCTGGAAATTTCATGATGAGTGAGTGGTATTTGCCTTTTATATATATATAGAAGATAATTGAAATAGACTATTCAATTCAATTTATTTGATTTCTAGACCGCCCCCTCTCCCCAAAGGGACTCGGGGCGGTGAAAATATATGTATAATAGGAGACTTCAATGCAATTGTAGATACAGAATTGAACCATAGGAATAGTAAAATAGTAGTAAAAAAGTAAGGAGGACTCTTCCTGGGACTTTCTTCAAAATGGCAGATGAAATAGATACACAGATCAACGGATTCATATTTATGACGGTCACATTGTCCCACAGTGTGATCCCCTTTTACGACACTCTGACAAGCCAAGTCAAGGGGGAAGCCAGATTGACTTAACAACCATGTTACTAACTTAATTCACTTAACAACTTAACAATGGAGCGACATTCACTTGACAAGTGTCTCGCTTAGCAACAGAAATTTTAGGCTCCGTGATGGTCGTAAGTCGAGGACTATCAGAATGAAATGCACATCCAGGAATCTGAGTAGCTTTTTGGCATGGGGATACAGAGATGCTGATGAAATAATGAAAGCTTTTGGATGATCCATTCTGCCTGGATATGTTTCGTTGGTTTCCTGGCTTGGGTATCCTAGCTTTAATGCAAAAGAGGAAATGTATTTGAATGCCCTGGGACAATGATAAATGGGCTCTAAAAGATGTTGACTCTCTAGTTTCTATCCAAAACAACTATCATGCCCCAGCATATAACTTTTATATATTGTTGCTGCTCTCTCTCACCCCCTCTAGTGGTCGGAGGGACCAATATGCCCCAACATAGGATTTTTTATATACTGTTGTTGCTCTCTAGTCCCATCTAGTGGCTGGAGAGACAAATACCAAGTATATTGTTTGAAGCTGACCCCACCCCATTACACATCAGCCCACACTCTCAAAATAAGTGCATGCTGGGAAAGCTATGATAAATGGGCTCCAAAGGAAGTTGACTCTGTGTTAGGGTTCTAAATACCATGCAGAATTAAATCATTGTCCAAGGCAAAAACATCTTTAAAGGTCCAATTTATTCTACAGGCAAGTTAGCACCTCTATGGAATTCCAACTCTGATTTACATCCTGGAATTCCACCCAGTTGAAAGTTCATGATCTATCCCCACACCCACAAATCCATCACATGTTCCAATCATCATCTTCCACGCTGGCATCTACACCCCTCTGCTTCCGGCCAGGTGTTGAGGTGCGGAGACAAAAGATGACCTTGGCTTCTACAAAAGAATGTCAACAATCCATTCTACAATCCTACTCCTTTCTATTCCCCCCTCCCAACTACTACACTAATGAAACAGCATAGAAAATTATAAGAAAGTGTGGCAGGCCAAAGATCCTAAAAAGAACATAACTACAGGCCTGACACTCTGTTGTTTCTATCCAAAACAACTCTCCATTTAGGAGAATATTTGTAGCTCAGGGAAACTCTGGGTCCTCTCTGAGTTGGTTGTTTTCTTGAAGATGTTTCATGAGCGAACTAGGTAACTTAATCAGTGATAGAAGAGAGTGGAGTTTGTGGAGAGGAGGAGGGGGAGGAGAAGGAACATGATGATGACTAGGTGGTCCTTGGTGCTCTCTGAACTTGATTGCTTTCTTGCAACTGTTTCCAGACCCAACTAGGTAACCTTATCAATGCTAAAAGGAATAGGATTTGAAGTGGGGGGGGGGGGAGGAGGAGCCTGTGATGTTTTTGATGCTCTCTGTAAGGTTGATTGTTTTCTTGCAGACATTTCAATACCCAAACTAGATAATTGTTGTAGCCCATCAGCAGAGTTGGCAGCAGATTCGTACAGTGAGGAGGTTGGGGAGGAACATGGGCCAGTCCTGGAGTCTGGGGAAGGCTCTGTGTCGGAGGCAGAGAGGGGGCAGGGCCATATGCCAGTTAGCAGCTGCCTTCAGAGTCAGACATCAGGGAGGCAGATGAACAACTGGAGCCTGTTCCCAGTGTGTGCATGTGCAGAGTTGCCAGAGGAAGGGAACAGCTAAAGAACAGGGGTTGACTTGGGAGTAAGGCCACAGGTGGGTGATGAATGGCCTCTCCCAGAGGAAGTAAAAGTGGAGCGATATGGGAGTGGAGTTTGCAGGAGACAATTAGTTCAATTAATTGGCTCGTGACTCTCCGAGACTCCTTGCCAAGTTTTGCAGAGATCGGCCTTTCAGCTCTCCAAGCCACATAAGGTCTGTGACTGGAAATCCTCCATCGAAAGACTTTGCTGGATGCAAATGAGCAGAATTCACAGGAAATTAATAAAAGGGTTTTTTTGTGGGGGCAAGGAGTCTGCTTCATGCTATTGGGAAGCCTCAGTCAGAACAGAAATAGTGGACAACCATTTAAATATGAGCCAGCAGTGTGCAGCAGCTGCCAAAAAAGCCAACACAGTCCTAGGCTACATCAACAGAGGGATAGAATCAAGATCACGTGAAGTGTTAATACCACTTTATAATGCCTTAGTAAGGCCACACTTGGAATACTGAATTCAGTTCTGGTCGCTACGATGTAAAAAAGATGTGGAGACTCTAGAAAGAGTGCAGAGAAGAGCAACAAAGATGATTAGGGGACTGAAGACTAAAACATATGAAGAACGGTTGCAGGAACTGGGTATGTTTAGCTTAAGAGAAAGAAGGACTAGGGGAGACATGATAGCATTGTTCCAATATCTCAGGGGTTGCCACAAAGAAGAGGGAGTCAAACTATTCTCCAAGGCACCTGAGGGTAGAACAAAGAGCAATGGGTGGAAACTAATCAAGGAGAGAAGCAACTTAGAACTGAGGAGAAACTTCCTGACAGTCAGAACAATTAATCAGTGGAACAGAAGTTGCCTCCAGAAGTTGTGAATGCCCCAACACCGGAAGTCTTTAAGAAGATGTTGGATAGCTATTTGTCTGAAACGGTATAGGGTTTCCTGCCTAGGCAGGGGGTTGTTATAGTTTAGTTTATAGTTTATTTAATTTATAGACCGCCCCCTCTCCCCGTAGGGACTCGGGGCGGTGTACAGACCATTCATAATCAAAACAACAAAAAATAACATAAGACATAGAACAGAAACAACACACACACACTGTCTGTATATAAAATCCCAAAACCAATTTAAATACTTAAAAACAATTTTAAAACCCGTTTAAAACCCCAATATAAAATTTAAAAAGCCATCCAGGAAGGTTTGAATAGATGTTAAATACAGTTACGATTATAATTGTAGTTAGGCCAGACCAGCTACTCGAAACAGGTGGGTCTTGAGTTTCTTGCGGAAGGAGCGGAGATCAGAGGTGGTTCTAATATCGGGGGGGAGGTCGTTCCAGAGGGTTGGGCCCATCACAGAGAAGGCCCTACTCCTAGGCACCGCCCGCCCGCACTGTTTAGCGGATGGTACCCGGAGGAGGCCCTCTCTGTGAGAGCGGATTGGTCGCAGGGATGTGTGGGGTAGAATGCGATCCCGCAAATAACTAGGTCCCGAGCCATGGAGCGCTTTGAAGATGACGATCAACACCTTGAAACGCACCTGAAAGGCCACAGGTAGCCAGTGCAGCTCGCGCAGGAAAGGTGTTACATGGGAGAACCTAGTACTCCCCATAATAACCCGCGCGGCTGCATTCTGGACCAGCTGGAGCCTTCGGGTGCATCTCAAGGGGAGCCCCATGTAGAAGACTAGAAGACCTCCAAGGTCCCTTCCAACTCTACTATTGAAAAAAATATATCATCAGTGCTAGCAACCAACCAACATCCTCAGAGAGCCCCAAACACCCCTCTTACATCTGTGTCTTAGATTTCTCCTATCTAGTATTGGAATAAAGGACTTACCTGGTTACTTTCCATCCCATTAATTTCAGCCCCCTCTTCCAAGCAGTCTAATCTTGGAGAATCCTCCTCTCTTGTGCCTAGGTTTACTAGCTTCCCTTCTAAATCCCTTGCAAACTTGATAAGCTCAACTCCCTCTGCCATGGCATTGCGACAAATGTTGACCGGCACAAAGCCTGCGAAAGAGCCTGTCACAACTCACTTTAAAATTCAAAGCGGAGCAATTGCAATAAATTTCCTCCGTGCCACGGTGGGTGTTATCCTCTTTTATCCTGTATGACAGATGAGATGGTGAGTAGCTCAAAGCTTTATTAGCCAGGCTGAGCAAGGAGTTAACTCTTGATCCTCGCCTGATCTTCTGTCTGAGGTGCTCTGCAACATATAAAGTCGTGAGAGTGGCCATGACAATGTCATCAAAGCCCCACCTGTTTAATTTACAGATTAACAGAGTTGGAAGGGACCTTGTAGGTCATCTAGCCGAGACCCCCACCCAAGCAGGAGACCCTACACCATTTCTGATAGATGGCAGTCCAGTCTCTTCTTGAAAGCCTCCAGTGATGAAGCTCCCACAACTTCTGAAGGCAACTTATGTTCCATGGGTTGATTGTTCTCCCTGTCAGAAAATTCCTCCTTGTTTCTAGGTTGAATCTCTCCTTGGTCAGTTTCCATCCATTATTCCTTGTCTGACCTTCAGGTGTTTTGGAGAATAATTTGTCCCCCTCTTCTGCGTGGCAGCCCTTGAGATATCAGAACACTGCTATCATGTCTCCCCTGGTCCTTCTACTTACTAGACTAGCCATGCCCAATTCCTGCAACTGTTCATCGTATGCTCATCATCTTGGTTGCTCTTCTCTGCACTTTTTCTAGAGAATGTGTGACAATTGTTTGGATGACACCATCACTTCATCATGACTTTTTTTAAAAAAACATATCCGGTTGACACCTGTGTATATTGCCTATGGCCCAATCCAGGAGGTATCAAAAAATCAACAGGGCAATCAAAGGATAACACAATGGTTAAGACGCTGGCCTAGAAGCCAGGAGACTGGGAGTTCTAGTCCCACTTTAGGCATGAAAGCCAGCTGAGTGTTTTGAGGCCAATCATCAGAAGGCTGAGTTCTAGTCCCATCTTAAGCACAAATGTTGGCAGGTTGACTTTGGGCAAACACCAGAAAATTGTGAGTTCTAGTCCTGATTAAAGCATGAAAAGCCAGCTGGATGACTTTGAGCCAATCACCAGGAGACTGTGAGTTCTAGTCCCACTTTAGACATGAAAGCCAGCTGGCTGAGGTTGGACCACCCGTCTCCCCCCACTCTCTCTCAGCTCAATTCCACATCTTTTGAGTGGGAAAGATGCTGCTTGCGTGGAAAATAGGATGCTGGAAGATGTAGTGTGAATATCTGCTGCTTTTAGTTACTTCTAAAGCAATAAAGTTTGGATAAACATCCAATGAATATCTGATAAACAAACAAACAAACAAATAAATAAATAAGAAAGAGAAAGGAAGAAAGAAAGAAAGGAAGGAAGGAAGGAAGGAAGGAAGAAAGAATGAAAGGAAGAAAGGAAGAAAGGAAGGAAGGAAGGAAGGAAGGAAGAAAGAAAGAAAGAAAGAAAGAAAGAAAGAAAGAAAGAAAGAAAGAAAGAAAGAAAGGGTTTGCTCCAATTGCTCTACTGCAGCCACCATCTTAACTTTGTTGATACCTCCTACAGATTCTGCTGTGCCATTTGGTAATTTCATCTGCATTAAAGCCACCGTTATGGACAGTTAAGCATTCTGATTAAGCCAAGCTTTAAATGAAACTCTAATGGCACCAGTAACCTCACCAACCTTCGCTCGGGTTAGTTTCTCCCCTGGATCCCACACAGTTAGGACTCCAATCTCAGCACACCGCAGGTTGGTTTTGAACGTGTGTGTGTGTGTGTGTGTGTGTGTATTTGTTTGTTTTGCAGTTTTACTGGATGTTCTGCCCAGCTCTTGTGGCTAATGACTGCCGACGTTGGAGAGAGAGAGAGAGAGAGAGAGAGAGAGAGAGAGAGAGAGAGAGAGTGCATTGTAATTAATTACAGTTATTAGCCTAATTACCACGGCAAAAATAAAACTCGCCACGCGTGGGCTTCAGAAAGCTGTTTTGTGTAGCGCTGGTTCCCAACGAATGGGAAGGTTAGCAAATGAATCAACAAATATGGTTTGTGTTTTAGAGGTTTGGCTGTTCCACATAACAAATATTGCATGGCAGATGCATGGTTCTGATCTCTCGTAGCTTGGCCAAGTCTCCCCTTTCGGGTTTTTTTCATCCATTTCTTTGTTTCAGGAGTCACAGGAGTTTGAGGGGAGCTGAAAGGAAAATCTGCAAAGCCCAGAGCATCGCTTGCCTGCTCATCAGGACCTGTCATCCAGGTCAATGGTCCAAGGAACCAGAGAAGATTCTGTTGGATAAGAACAGGGACATCCCAAGACATTTTGCTGCCCTGGGTAAAAATGTAGCAGATGATTCAGACACGAGTAAAAATCCCTTAGGTAGGTGGGTGTGTGGGTGGGTGGGTGGGTGGAAGGATGGATGAATGGGTAAAGAGGTAGATAATTAGAGAGAGAGAGAGAGAGAGAGGGGTAGGTAGGTAGGTTCAGGATAGAAAGATGGATAGATAGATGGGTAGTAGGTAGGTAGGTAGGTAGGTGGGTGGGTGGGTAGATGGGTAGATGGGTAATAGGTAGGTAGATAGATAAATATGAGAGAGAGAGAGAGAGAGAGAGAGAGAGAGAGAGAGAGAGAGAGAGAGAGAGAGAGAGAGAGAGAAACAGACAAAGGTGGGTGGGCGAATGGATGACTGAATGGATGGATGGGTGGATAGGTAGATACAGAGAGAAGGGGTAGATATGTAGGTATGTAAGTAAGTACTCTAGTTAGGTAGAGGATGGGCTGTCAGATGGGTAGATATGTAGGTTGGTAGATAGGTAGAGGATGGATAGATAGATAGATAGATAGATAGATAGATAGATAGATAGATAGATAGATAGATGGAAAGAGAAAGAAAGAAGGAAAGAAGGAAGGAATGGATAGGCAGACAGACAGATAGATGATAGAAATGATCAATTGATTCGATGGATAGAGATAGTCAGACAGAGAAACAGGGATGGATGGATGGATAGATGATTAGATAGGTAGATGATTAGATAGGTAGGTAGGTAGATAAAGGGGGGATATGTAGGTAAGTAGTGTAGGTAGGTACGTGTAGCCAGACAGTTAGAGATAGATAGGTAGATAGATAGAGAATAGATAAAGAGATGAGAGAGAGAGAGAGACAGACAGACAGACAGAGACAGAGAGACAGAGATGGGTAGGTGGGTGGGTGGATGGATAGGTAAGTAGATAGATAGAGAGGTAGATGGGGGAGATAGGTGGGTAGGTAGTTAGGAGATAGATAGAAAGGGAGGGAGGGAGGGAGGAAGGGAAAGTAAGTAAGTAAGAGGTTATACATAGGCAGACAGAGACAGATAGATGATGGTTAGCAATGATACATAGATAGGTAGGTAGGTAGGTAGGTAGGTAGGTAGGTAGGTAGATAGACAGGCAGGCAAGCAGGCAGGCAGGCAGGCAGAAAATGGATGGATGGATAACAACTGATGGATTTCTGAATACTGAGTTATTACCTTGTTCAAGGATGAAAAATCAATGCTGCGTCCATCATTTTATATGACAGCTGGAGGCAATGTCCACATTCAAATTGCAAGTCGTGAAGGCATATCACTTGTTGCTTGTTTTTGTTACGTTTAGCTTGTCTGGCTGCCCGTCCCATTATTGTGACTCTGGGTGGTGAACAAGAAATCAAAACCAGAAAGAAACAGAACTCAATTAATTAAAAGGAAATTAGTATCAGCAGCAGTTGAGAGTTGCTATGAAGAGGATTCTTTGCCATCTGAAGATATTCTTCTCCTCTTTCCATGCACATGTCTTTGGCCCCCCTCCCCACCCACCCCTCTTCATTTACTCACTTGTTTAGAGAGAGAAAACTCAAAAGCAAGGTCCAGGTAGTCCTTAACAGATTAACAGAGTTGGAAAGGACCTAGTAGGTCATCTAGCAAGCAACAGGCCCTACACCATTTCTGACAGATCTCTTCTTGAAAGCCTCCAGTGATGAAGCTCCCACAGCTTCCGAAAGCAACTTCTGTTCCATGGGTTGATGGTTCTCCCTGTCAGAAAATGTATCCTTATCTCTAGGTTGAATCTCTCCTTGATCAGTTTCCATCCATTATTCCTTGTCTGGCCTTCAGGTGCCTTGGAGAATAGCTTGACCCCCTCCTCTTTGTGGCAGTCCCTCAAATATTGGAAAACTGCTATCATGTCTCCCCTGGTCCTTCTCTTCACTAGACTAGCCAGGCCCAGTTCCTGCAACCATTCTTCATATGCTTTAGCCTCCAATCATCTTGGTTGCTCTTCTCTGCACTCTTTCTAGAGTCTCAAAATCTTTTTTATAGTGTGGTGACCAAAACTGGATGCAGCATTCTAGGTGTGGTCTTACTAAGGCTTTGTAGAGTGGTATTAGTGTCACTGCATTTATTGGTTTTCCAGCTTCTGCTTATATTCTGAGTTAACAGCAGACTGAACTATTTCTTACCTGCAAATGATTTACTGCGCATGTCAGACATTACACCACACATTCTTTCCTTTACTTTCTCTTCTGATCTTCTGTTCGCCTGCGAAGGTGGCAGGCACATAGCTCTTGCCAAGATGTGATTAATTCAGTTAGCAAACTTTTGTATTTTTACTTTCTTTTATATTAAAGTGTTTTTATTGGAATATCCTTCGGTTTTATTTTCGCTTATTCAAAAGTATGCTCAAGGAGAAAGCCATGGTCCACGCTTCGTTAATTCAGGGTGGAACTTCCCCCTGACAATTAGTACCTCATTTGATCTTGATTGAACCCATTTGTTAATGCAGTTTAGGATTGCATTGGCATTTTTAACTGTTGGGTCATATTTAATTGGTTGTCCACTAAGACTCCAAGATCCCTGTCACAGGTTAATGCTTTTAAGCCTGGTTTCACCCCGTCTATTTGTGTACTTTGGGTTTTTCTTGACGAATCCTTGACTTACAATAGTTTGTTTTGTGACTGTCCAAAGTTACAACAGCACTGGAAAAAGAGACTTATGGCCATTTTTCAAAATTCTAACCATTGCAGAATCCCCATAATCACATAATCAAAATTCAGAACCTTGGCTAAACAAACTGTACACCACATATTCATTAAACATGATAACAGTGTCCCAATATTTGAAGGGATGTCACAGACAGGAGGGACTCAAGCTATTTTCCAAGACACCTGAAGGCCAGAAAAGGAATAAAATGGATGGAAACTGATCAAGGAGAGATTCAACCTAGAAATAAGGAGACATTTTCTGACAGTCAGAACTATCAATCCATGGAACAGAAATTGCCTTCGGAAGTTGTGGATCTTCTTCATGGCTGTCCAATCTTTTCTTTTTTATTATTAATTTTTTTTATTTTTTATTTTCAAAACAAACACAACACAAAAAATCTTCCCTCTTTACATACTGTAGAAAGTGTAACAGTTGGTTACAAAAGACTTTCGTGCATCTCTTCCACAGTCATCAAGCATAATTCATATTAACTCAAGTATTTTAACTCAGATATTTATACATGTTACCATCATCATACCTCCATTTTCATTTGACTACAATTGTTTAAATGTCCTTCATCATAAAATATACCAAGATTTAATACATAGCCACATACTGGCATTTCATTTACTATTTCTAAAATCCTCCAATAACACTGAATCCTTATGTCCTGTTCTAGCTAAACATCCATAATATTTAGTAACAAAATTTTCTAATCCTCCTTTCCAAATCACTGTTTACAACTTACACCCAGTTTCCTTATGTTGTACCCATACATATATATGTTGTTATCATTATCCCTCCTTTATTTGACTGTGTCTTTTATCATAACATTTCCCCCTAATAAACAAAACTTAACTGAATCTAACTTAGTTCTTTTTTATTAACCTTTATATATAATCAAAAATATTTCTAATCTTCCTTTCATGGGTACCATTCAATATTCATATCCAATTATTACTTATCATAACACTATACATGTATACATTATTATCATTATCAATTATTTATTTAACTATATCTATTGTCACTAAATTTCACTAAGTTTAACTAGTTTTAAATTATACACTTCCATCTATCAGCCTGTATCTTTCCAGTAGCAAAACAGTCTCAAGTCTTCTGCCATTTGTGGTATCAGTCCTCTAATCATCTCCTTAATCAAATTTGTATGGACTCCTCTTAGCAACTCATTGCTTATAAAATCTCTCATGTAATTTCGATGCCCTTCTTCTGTTTCCTTAATCAGCTTATCTTTAATTGTCAGTAGTGTTATCGATGATGTTGCTAATAAAATTTCTCTCTTTAAATCCATAAATTCTTTTGTTTTTTCTTCTTCTGTATCTTGCCATCTGGGGTAGAGTTCCCCTCCATTTAATTTCTCTTTCAATACTCCACTATTTTCATTTCCAGACACAAACCAATCACCATAAATATCGGCAGATTTAATTTCTTTATGGTCATTTTCCTCTTCGGTTTTTAGAATTATAATCTCCACTTTTTCCACTTGATAAACATCTCCAATTTCTTCGTCATATTTTACTGTTAGATGCTCTAAGTCTTCCAACTTCTTCTCCATCCTCTCAAATGTGTTTGATAATTTCTGAATTTCTAATAATATCTTTTGCAGGCTTAACGTTTCTTTCTGCTGTTGAAGTTGTGCCATTATCTCCAGCTAACAAACACTGCTGCTCTAGCTTGGAAGATTTTTACAAGATTAAGCATAGATTCACAATAATGTTTTATTTTCACTTTTCTCTGGTTAAAGATATACTGCAAAGGGACATCTGTATGCTTTTCTTCTTATCACTCTCTATGAACAAGCAGTGAGACCTTTAAGTGCCAAGCCAGGATAATCAGTGAGAAAAGTAAGAGTGTTTCATTTCCAATACACAAACCTCCAGCCTCTGAGTAGCAGTGTTATTGTTGCAATTTTCTTTGTTTCTTTTTGTATCTTTTTTGTATTTCAAGTTAAAAAAAGGTCCGATTCTTGAATGAGTTAGAAAAACACTCACAGGAATGAAAGAGGAGAATTTTAGTCCATAGGTTACAAATAATAATAAAAGAAAAAAATAGAAGAAGAAAACTTAATCCATTCATTTTAAAAGGCTTGCATAAATTCCATCCATGAACATAGCATTTAAAAAGTAGATAACCCACTGTCCAAAACTTAATTCCGCTGCTTATTTTTTCTGTTCTCCAATTTAAATGAATTTTAAGTTTTTTATAGGCAGTCTCTTTTAAAACAGTAAAAATTCCTCACCAGCTGGAAACACTTTCTCTTTCCATATCCTTCTGTTTTGGAGTCGCCCCGACTTCATCAGCTTTGACTGGATTTTTTGGTCGCTGGTTTGAAAAACTTCTCTTGCATTGATCAGGGACTTTGCGATGTCCCTGAGATCAGCAAGACATATTCTTCCTGTTCACTACCTCTGCGGGACGGTTTAGGTCTGATTGGACCACCCAGTGGCAAAAGTATCGGCTGCGGTCTCAGAGCATTGAGACCGCACGTCCGTATCATCGCGACGTTGGATCCTCCTCCCTGTCCAATCTTTTCTTGAAAACCTCCAGTGGTGGAGCACCTGCAACTTCTGGAGGCAAGCTATACCATTGACTGATTGTTCTCATTGTCAAGGAATTCCTCCTTTGTTCCAGATTGGATCTCCATCTGATGAGCTTCCAACCATTGTTTCTTGTTCTGTTCTCAGGTCCTTTGGAGAATAAGTTGACCTCCTCTACTCTGTGACAGCTCTTCAAGGACTGGAAGGCTGCTATCATGTCACCAATAACCTTTTTCTTTGTTAGACAAGACATAACCAGTTCCTGCCACCATTCATTGTACAGTTTGTCAGCCCTGCAGCCATCTTTTCTTTTGGATCTTAGGCCTGCCACACTTTCTATTATTCTATTATGCATTTTCTATTGTGGGAAAATGGGAGGAAGGATTGTATGGAGTTGGATGATATGTAGTCATAACAAAATTATTTCTAGAAAGCCAAGGTCATCCTTTGTCTCTGCAACTCTGCACCTGACCGGAACTGGATGGGTGGAAACTGCCAGCATGGCAGGGGAAGATTGGACCATGGGATGGACTTGTGGGTATGATCAAGATCTTGAACTTTCAACTGGGTAGGAAAACCAGGAAGCTTTCAGATTCGGGTTTTCCAAGGTGTGCCAACATGACTCTCTTAATCAATTGGAACGTTGAGGAATCATTTGCCTCTGACTCAGTCTCTAGACCCCTTATCATCTTTGTGTTCTTCTCCTCACACATAGTATCTTTCAGCACCCTTATTGTATCATGGTGACCAGAACTGGATGCAGCACTTCAAGTGTGGCCTCACTAATGCAGTATAAAATGATGCTATTACTTCTAGTGATCTTGGTACTCTCCCTAGGAATGTATTGGTTTCTTTGGAAGCTGAAGCACATTCCTGGCTTAACCTAGGATAGATAAAGGTAAAGCTTCCCTAACATCTATGTGCTAGTTGTTCCCAACCCCAGAGGTCAATGCTCATCTCCATTTCAATCCCAAAGAGCCAGTGCTGCCCGAAGACGTCTCCGTGGTCATGTGGCCGGCATGACTAAACACCGAAGGTGCACGGAACGCTGTTCCCTTCCCACCAAAGGTGGTTCCTATTTTTCTACTTGCATTTTTTACATGCTTTTGAACTGCTAGGTCAGCAGAAGCTGGGACAAGTCACGGGAGCTCACTCCATTACGCAGCACTCGGGATTCGAACCGCTGAACTGCCAACCTTTCTGATCCACAAGCTCAGCATCTTAGCCACTGAGCCACCACATCAACCTAGGATAGCAATGGCTTTTTTGGTAGCGGATAAAAAATATTTTACCAGTGACAAAAGTGATAAAAGTTCTTTACAGTCTTTCTTCAGCATTCAAAAATGCAAAGAAGTGACTCTTCTGCTGTTACAGCTCCCTTCAAAACCCACAAATATTCCTAAAATATATTACGCTTCATCCACAACAATCCATCCCAGCTTGTGAAAAGTCAAAACCTTGTGCTTAATTTTATTTAATTTGCATCCTCTGTCCGTCTGCTGAGCTTGGAAAGGTAAACAGAGATGTGATATGAAATAACCTGATTGTGGAGACTCAGCAGCTGACAAAATGGAAATTGCCTACAAAATCAGCACATATTTGGCCGAATAACCATTTTTTGTTTTCAGGATTGAAGGCCAAAGTTATTGCCAGTTCCCAGTTCCATGTCCTAAAAGCCAATTGGCCTAGATATTAAATCTATTTCCAGGTCTCCCTTCAATCCACTGGAGGCAACAGATTAGCCTAGAGCAGGGATCAGAAACGTACGGCTCCTTGTACTGGTCGGCTCCACAATTTATAGAGGGGAACCAGACTTCCAGTTGGCAGAGGAAAAAGGATGCCGTGCTAGGAGGACACTCTATGGTGGGGGAACCAGACTTCTGGTTGGCTCCAGAATTGAAGGGTGGGGCTTCTGGTTAGGACCTTTGTGGCTCTTTGAGTGTTTAAGGTTGCCAACCCCCAGCCTAGAGGACATAATACAATACAATAGTAGAGTTAGACAAGGAGCAAGCAATTGTGTCTTCCAACAATTGATCACTGTGAAGCCCCCCCCCCCCCCAATCCTTCAAAGCCAAACACAACCCTGATGTGCAATAATGGTTTTCTCTTACCTTCGCTACCAGTTTGGAAGTGGGCGGACTCATGCAGTATGCTTCTGTGCATGCGCAGAGCGTCCATGATGACGTCTAGGCGGGTGGAAGGAGCCTCCCGCCGCTACTGGTTCGCCCGAACCGGAGCAAACCAGCAGAATAATACCTCTGCTTGACTCTCTGAGAAAGGAATGTTATTTTGACTATATATCTCCCGTATTCCATATAATCCCCCCTCCCAATTTCCCACAGCATTCACTGTGGCAGGCCTGAAGGCCCAATGCAAAAGATGGCTTCCAGGCCTGACACGGTGACATCTAAGCTAGTAGTTTTCATCATATCTTCTGGCAGTAGATCCCAATGCACCCTACTCAGAGTTAAACTCTTAATCTAACAAGGGTTGCTGGGATTAATGCATTAATATCCCACCTTTATTACTCAACTAACTCAACCAACTTTATTACCTAAAGTGGGACTGGAACTCACAACCTCCTGGTGATTGGTTCAAAATCACCCAACCAGCTTTTAGGCCTAAAGTGGGACTAGAACTCACAATCTCCCGGTGATTGGTTCAAAATCATCAGGCCAACTTTCATGCCTAAAGTGGGACTAGAACTCACAATCTCCTGGTGATTGGTTCAAAATCAATCAGCCAACTTTCATGCCTAAAGTGGGACTAGAACTCACAGTCTCCTGGTGATTGGTTCAAAATCACCCAACCAGCTTTTAGGCCTAAAGTGGGACTAGAACTCACAATCTCTTGGTGATTGGTTCAAAATCAACCAGCCAATTTACATGCCTAAAGTGGAACTGGAACTCACAGTCTCCTGGTGATTGGTTCAAAATCATCCAGCCAACTTTCATGTCTAAAGTGGAATTAGAACTCACAATCTCCCGGTGATTGGTTCAAAATCAACCAGCCAATTTACATGCCTAAAGTGGAACTAGAACTCATGATCTCTTGATGGTCATCCCAAAGTCACCCAATCAACTTTCATGCCTTAGACAGGACTAGAGTTCACAGTCCCTGGTTTCTAGCCCAGTGCCCTAGGGGGCGTTGGAGTCAGGGTCAGCATCAAGGCAAATTGAGAGCTCTGAGGGGGAAGAAGGGGTGGAGCTGGCAGAGAGCAAAAGAGGTGGAACCTGGGCCATCCGTCAGCCCTCAGATGAAGATCAACAGCCCCCAGGTCGGAGAAAGAGAAGAAACAGCTGGGTCCAGTGTCTGATGCATGGATGCTCAGAAGGCAGAGGAGAGGAGAGCAGTGGAAATCTATGGGCCGGTCCTTGGGACGGAAGAGCCACCACTGCTAGTGAAGCCTCACCCCAGCTCTGGGGATAAAAGGCAGGGGGCAGAGATGAATAGATGCGGCGGACAACTATTCATCTTCCAGCCAAATGAATTTGTTATCCTGCGAGAGAAACTCCTAATAAAGAATCTTTTGAGTTCACGTCAGAAGGTTTGTCATTTTTTGGGAGCTGTGTCAGAACACCTCATTTCAGCTCAACCCCAATAGCCATTGAAAGCTGAGTGATGGCCTCAAGACAAAACTTTCCCTGAGAACTTAGCAATGGTCATTGCTTTCCTGGATGCATTTCCTTGGATAAGTGGACTCTCCAAATTCTCTTTAATGCTGCTGACCGCAGCACGCATACATCTCTGAATGCTGAGTCATCCTCCCCTTTTGCTGACACCGTTATCCTTTATGGATTGCCCCCAACCCGGAGAGACACTTAAGTCGATAAAGTAGAAACTCCTTACAGCTCATGTCAACCAGGCTGGGGTGGGGAAAAGGAAGGGCAGCGTGGCTTTGATTCAAAAAATACGTACACCTTGATTTAACTGTTTGTTCAGTCTAATAGTTCTGAGTCTTAATAGAGTGTAATGGGCTTAGCGGGTGTAATTAGAACCCTGTTAGCTAGACAGGTCCATCATCCCCAGGCAGCTTCTGCCAAGATAAACTCTGCGTGCTCAGCAAAGGGACTTGAAGATTAGAGGTTGCCAAGAATGGGCAAAGATAAATCAAAAGGCGGCTTCACAAAAAGTAAAAACAGAAAGAATAATGCAGAATAACAGAGTTGGGAGGGACCTTGGAGGTCTTCTAGTCCAGCCCCCTCTCAGGCAAGAGATCCTATACCAACAGGGAGGACTAGAAGGCCTCCAAGGTCCAACTTTATTATTCTATTCTAGTTGTCTAGTTTAATGAAAAGAAGGACTAGGGGTGACATGATAGCAGTGTACCAATATCTCAGGGGCTGCCACAGAGATGTGTCAAACTATTGGTGTGTCAAACTATTCTCCAAAGCAACTGAGGGCAGGAGAAGAAGCAACGATGGAAACTCGTCAAGGAGAGAAGCAACCTAGAACTAAGGAGAATTTTTCTGAGACCTAGAACATTTAATCAGTGGGACAACGTGCCTCCAGAAGTTGTGAATGCCCCAACACTGGAAGTTTTTGGGAAGAGATGGGACAACCATTTGTCTGGAGTGGTGTAGAGTTTCCTGCCAAAGTAGAGGATTGGACTAGAAGATCTCCAAGGTCCCTTCCCACTCTGTTATTCTATTCTATTCTATTCTATTCTATTCTACTCTATTCTACTCTATTATTCTGTTCTGTTCTGTTCTGTTCTGTTCTACTCTACTCTACTCTACTCTACTCTACTCTACTCTACTCTACTCTTAACACTGAACCCAATCCAAGCATTGTCCCTTTGCATTTGTTGATGCCTTCTCCAGGGCTTGTTGAACAAACCAGAGTTTTCACATCCAGCTTCCATCCTTCTTTCATACAGAGGAGTCCAGAACTGGCAAATGCCTGTTTTCAAACTACTAGCAAGGCCATTGTGAAGAAGGAAGGAGAGATTTCACCTAAGAAATATAATTCATCAGAGCTTACTTCCTTGCTCTGCTGTCTGCGTTGCTACAAGGTCTCATAGCAACCACTGTAAGAGCTTCCAATAAAAATGCAACTTGTTTCCTTCCTTCCCTCCCTTCTCGATATTCCTTTATTATCCTCATCTTCCTTTTTGAATATCTATAAGATATGCATCACTTGGGAACTATTCACCTTTATGCAACCTGAGACTTTACTTTGTCTCATATATATAAGCGGGAATCGAACCTGGGCTGTATTACATATCAGGCAGTTGTATTAGCCACTAAGCCACAGGCTCTCCTCCTTTATCAGCTAAGCCAGGAAAATAGGTATGTGTTATGGCACAGCATGATCCGGTTGAGCTGCTGATGGACTCGGATAGTGAGGAACCATATGAGTCTGACCTGGATGATGTGGAAGACCCTGTGCAGGGTTCAGACTCAGAGCAGGGACCAGAGAGGCTGGTTGGCCACCAGGAGGCGCCTGAGGCATGGAGCAGTGGGGAGGATCAAAGGCAGTTTGTCCTTGATGCTAGATTGAGAAGGACTGAGAAATGGAAGCAGCAACTCCGTAGACAGACTCACAGAAGATGATTAAGCTCAGGTGGTTGTGGATTGGCCCCTCCCAAGAGAGTTTATAGGTGAGGCGTTGGGAGGGGACATTTGCAGGAAACAACCGTTCGAATTAGTAGTTAAGAAAATCTATCTGAGTATTCTTGCCGTGTCTGTTTGTTTGGACTATCTGCGTTGCTTCATTTTGAATTATCTGGGTTGCTCCATTGAATGTGAGTTGTCTGGGCCTTCAGCCAAAGGATTCATTATCTCAGTAATTAAACAGTGGCAAACAGCCAAGTCTGTGTTCTGGTTTATTCACAGGCGTGGGAAGCTATCGAAATAGAGAAACACCCCCACAACATGAATAAACGTGACGATACCTCCCGCCTACCAGACATCTGGAAACCAGCCCTGGTAAACAAACGAGCCCCACCCACCACCCAGGCCTATAACAACTCTGTAAAGTGGGATGGTCTGGGAGAGAGGGACTGGCCTAATGTCACCCAGTTGGCTTTCATGACTAAGGCAAAACTAGAACTCACAGTCTCCTGGTGATTAGCACAAAATCACCCAACTGGCTTTCATGCCTAAGGTAGAACTAGAATTCACTGTTTCCTGGTGACTGGCTCAAAGTCCCCCAGCTGACACTCACGGCTAAGGCAATGTTGGAAGAAGAATCTATCTGTTTCAGTGCCAAGCTGAAAGAAAGACACTGGAGACAAAATGCAGGCTGGAGGCTGATTGGAAAGATGGTTTAATGATGAAGCAGAACCACATGGGTGATTCTAGGCAGTCCACCACATGGAGTTGAGAGTGAGAGGTTTTCATACCTTCTCTTGGCCTTTGCACTTGAGCTTCCTGTTCCTGTGGAAGAACATATATTCTATTGGCTGTTGTAGGAGTTATGTAGAGGTCATAGCTGGCTCTATGGGCAAAGTACAAATCCAAGTGTTTGTCTGAGCTACGATTGGTTGAAGTTTGGTCTGCTCTGAGATGATGCAATGAAGGAGCATGTTTTCCAAAAGGGTGTTGGGCAATTCCTATTATGGCTTAATGGCTTTGTCCTGGTTTGGATCTTGACTGAGGGCTAATCCTACCATTCTGCCTTTGTTCAGTTCTTGCTGCGGGGAGTAATGGATTACCAAATCTGCATTTCTAAAAGCTGCCCCAGTTTAGTATCTGCTTGGGGCAGAAAGGTGGAGCTCTGAGTTTCTGTCTCCCTTTAAGATTTTTTATTTCCCTTTTAGGGGAAATACTTTATCCTGCCTTTTTTTATTATACCTCAAAATATTTCTGTCAGGGTTCCAAATAGCATCCAAAAGTAAATCGGAGTCCGAGGGAAAATGTTGCTCAAAGTTCCCATTTATTAAGAGAGCCATGTTGGCACATCTGGGAAAACCTGAACTTGAAAACTTCCTGGTTTTACCCACCCAATTGAAAGTTGAAGCTTTTACCCCCACACCCACAAGTCCATCACATGGCCCAATCATCCACTGCCATGCTGGCAGTTCCAGTCAGGTGCAGAGGTGCAGAGACAAAGGATGACCTTGGCTTTCTAGAAAGAATTTTGTTATGGCTACATAGCATCTAACTCCGTACAACCCCCCCCCCTCCCATTTTCCCACAATAGAAAGGGCATAGTAGAATGATAGAAAGTGTGGCAGGCCAAAGATCCAAAAGAAAATATGGCTGCAGGCCTGACAATTTCATTCTTCTAGGAGTGGGTTGGGGTTGGCTTCCCACAGGAGGATTTAAATTCATGGTCTCCTGCTTTCTACCCTGCTCTTAACCACTAGAAATATAACATTCTGCCTTTGTTGTTGTTAGTTGCAAAGTTACGTCCGACCCATCGCAACCTCAATGTTGCCTCTTTACCTATAAGTTTAACTGTATGTTTAAGTGTATGCATGCATGGATTTCAGCCTTTTTCCTTCCTATTTTCCTGATAACAGAATAACATGGAAGAGACCATGGAGTCTTCTAGTCGATTCCCTGCTTAAGCAAGAGACCTGATAGCATTCCGGACAAATGGCTATCCAGTCTCAAAGCTTGTGCGTACTTATAAGTACAATTGTTGGAAGAAATATCCATCTGGTTTAAATCCAAGCTGGGAGAAAGACACTGGAAACATGGAGGCGGATTGGAAAGATGGTTTCATGAGGAACAGAGCCAACCGAAGTTCTGGGACAGTTGACCAATTGGTTTTAAGAGTACATGAATTTTTATAAGTTTCAGAGATGCTGCTGGCGGGTTGTGCAATGTCTGAAAATGCCCTTAAGAGATTTGTGCAATGTAGTGAGCTCTGAATCTTCTGCTAAATGGCAGTGGGTTAATCCTATTATGTCCTGAAGGATCATGTCCTGTTCTTCTTAATCCCATCACCCTGGAGCTGAAGGTCTTTTGTTTTGTAAAATAGGATGGCCCAGTCTTTCTCAATGGGCACAAAATATCTGCTGGAGTCTGCTTCCTGCCTCTAAAAAAACATGTTTCTCCATTTCTCATTTAGGGAAATATAACATTCTGCCTTTGTTGTTGTTAGTTGCAAAGTTATGTCCGACACATCGCAACCTCAATGTTCCTCCAGGCCTTCCTGTCCTCTACCATCCTCTGGAGTCCATTTAAATTCACTCTGACTGCTTTGGTGACTCCATCCAGCCACCTCATTCTCTACCATCCCCTTCTTTTGCCCTCCATTGTTCCCAGCATGAGGCTTTTCTCCAGGGAGTCCTTCCTTCTCATTAGATGGCCAAAGTACTTGAGTTTCATCTTCAGGATCTGGCCTTCTAAAGAGCAGTCAGGGTTGATCTCCTCTAGGACTGACTGGTTGGATCACCTTGCAGTGCAAGGGACTCGCAGGAGTCTTCTCCAGCACCAGAGTTCAAAGGCCTCCAATCTTTGGCGCTCAGCCTTCCTTATGGTCCAACTTTCATAGCCATCCATTGCAACTGGGAAAACCGTAGCCTTGACTATATGCAGTTTTGTTGGCAAGGTGATGTCTCTGCTTTTTAGTATACTATCTAGATTTGCCATAGCTTTCCTCCCCAGGAGTCCTTTTTAAAAAAAATAAAATTCCTCAAATTTCATTCTTCTAGGAGAGTGTGTGTGGCTTCCCACATAAATATACAGTACTTGTTTCAGGTCTTGGAAATGCAAATAACCCCAAACTGAATGAGGGTCAGTTGTGAAACATGGAGAAAGAAAAAGAAAGAAAGAAAAGGAGACCCAGATCAAGGGGCTGAAATAAGAGACTTCAAAATCCAGGAAGAAATTGCTTTTTCGATGTTTGGCTTTAAGAAGAACAGGCTATGAGACACCAGGATGGAGCTCATCAAATACCCCAAAGAATCTCACACAGAAGAAGGTCAGGACCCCGCCTCTTTCTTTCCCACAAAGCAAAATGGGGATTTGGTCGGGGGGGGGACCAGTTACCAAGGAAATGAACACCGCAAACTCGACGCCAGACAGTTTTCTGTCTGCAATGCTTCCCTGGTCAGAGATTAGAAGAAAGAGGATGGAAGGATTCTGTGCTTTTGTTATTAATGCAGAGGAGGGAGGGAGGGGAGAAGATCCATCTTTTGTAACTATTGCAAGGAAAATTGTGTGGGATAGTTATTCAGAAGCCTCAGGATGTCTCTGTAGATTGAACTTTCTTTGGCCCTCCCTACTCTTTCTTTCTTTCTTTCTTTCTTTCTTTCTTTCTTTCTTTCTTTCTTTCTTTCTTTCTTTCTTTCTTTCTTTCTTTTCTTTTTTTCTTTCTTTCTCTTTCTTTTCTTTTTTTCTTTCTTTCTCTTTCTTTCTTTCTTTCTTTCTTTCTCTTTCTTTCTTTCTTTCCTTCTTTCCTTCCTTCCTTCCTTCTTTCTTTCTCTCCCTGCCTCCCATTCTCCTTCTATTCTTTCCTTCATTCTTCCTTCCCTCCCTGCCTCCTATTTCCCATCCTTCCTTCCTTCCTCTTTCTTTCTTTCTTTCTTTCTTTCTTTCTTTCCTTCTTTCCTTCCTTCCTTCCTTCTTTCTTTCCTTCCTTCCTTCCTTCTCTCCTTCCCTCCCATTCTCCTTCTATTCTTTTCTTCCTTCCTTCCTTCCCTGCCTCCCATTTCCTTTCCTTCCTCTTTCTTTCTTTCTTTCTTTCTTTCTTTCTTTCTTTCTTTCTTTCTTTCTTTCTTTCCTTCCTTCCTTCCTTCCCTCCCTGCCTCCCATTTCCCATCCTTCCTTCCTCTTTCTTTCTTTCTTTCTTTCTTTCTTTCTTTTTTTCCTTCCTTCCTTCCTTCCTTCTTTCTTTCTTTCTTTCTTTCTTTCCTTCCTTCCTTCTCTCCTTCCCTCCCATTCTCCTTTTATTCTTTTCTTCCTTCCTTCCTTCCCTGCCTCCCATTTCCTTTCCTTCCTCTTTCTTTCTTTCTTTCTTTCTTTCTTTCTTTCCTTCCTTCCTTCCTTCCTTCTCTCCCTCCCTCCCATTCTCCTTCTATTCTTTCCTTTCTTCTTCCTTCCTTCCTTCCCTGCCTCCCATTTCCTTTCCTTCCTCTTTCTTTCTTTCTTTCTTTCTTTCTTTCTTTCTTTCTTTCTTTCCTTCCTTCCTTCCTTCTTTCTCTCCCTCCCTCACATTCTCCTTTTTTATTTCCTTCTTCCTTCCGTCCCTCCCTCCTTCCTTCTCTCCCTGCCTCCTATTTCCCTACCTCTTTCTTTCTTTCCTTCTTACCTTCTTCCTTCTTTCTTTCCTTCCTTCCCTCCCATTCTCCTTCTTTCTTTCCTTCCTTCTTCCTTCCTTCCTTCCCCCCCCCTCCCTCCCTCCCTTCCTTCTTTTTTCTCGGTAGGATGACATTTTCATCTAGTTATCTATCCCAGAAATAAAACCAATTTATGCAGGCTAAGCCTTCCTTTTATATAAGCAGTGCATAGGGGAAGCTGAACATTTCTTCAACTGCATAGCATGCCATTTTATTCTGAATTGGATTTGCAATTGTGAATGCTCTTTCTGAAAACACAATGGTAGATATATATTCATCAGTGTTCACCATTTCGCCAGCCCCAGCCTGCTTCTGCATTTCACATGTTCATGAATCTATTTTCTGTAGGCAAAAAAGAGGCTCCTATTTCAACCTGTTTCATATAGAAAAAGCCCTTCTATTTACAGGAGATGGGGAGAGAGAGGGGGGAGGGAGGGAGGGAGGGAGGGAGGGAGGGAGAGAGTGAGAGAGAGAGAGAATGAATTTACCATAATCGTAATGGCAGGGGAGAATTTTTGATGTAGTCTTGCAGAAGCATGAATGCAAAACTTGCTGTTATGACAACAAGTATTCAGTTTGCAGACTATGTACTGTGAAGTCTGAATATGGGGTACCCTGTAAAGTAAGCGATTATTATTATTATTAGTCTCAGAAAAGGAGGAAAGCAGGAGAAAAGCAAAGAAGGGCAGGAGGAAGAAGAAGAAGAAGAGAAGAAAGAGGAGGGGGAAACGAGAAGAAAGAAGAAGCATGAATGCAAAACTTGCTGTTATGACAACAAGTGTTCAGTTTGCAGACTATGTACTGTGAAGTCTGAATATGGACCCTGTAAAGTAAGAGATTATTATTATTATTATTATTATTATTATTATTATTATTATTATTATTATTATTATTATTAGTCTCGGAAAAGGAGGAAAGCAGGAGAAAAGCAAAGAAGGGCAGGAGGAGGAAGAAGAAGAAGAGAAGAAAGAGGAGGGGGAAACGAGAAGAAAGAAGAAGGGAAGGCAGAGAGAAAAGGAATGCAAAAATAGGAGAAGTTGTAGGAATTGGGTATGTTACAGGAAGCTGCAGAGGTTGCAGGAATTATATATGTCTAGTCTAATGAAAAGAAGGACTAGGGGAAATATGATAGCAGTGTTCCAATATCTGAGGGGTTCCTACAAAGTCAAGGGAGTCAATTTATTTTCCAAAGGACCAGAAGGCAAGGCAAGAAACAATGGATGGAAACTAATCAAGGAGAGAAACAACCTGGAATTGAGAAATTACCTAACGGTGAGAACAATTAACCAGTGGAACAGCTTGCCTCCAGAAGTTGTGGGTGTCCCATCACTGGAGGCTTTCAAGAAGAGACTGGTCAACCATTTGTCTGAAATAGTGTAGACCAAGGGTGTCAAAGTCACGTCATCACAGCGGTGTCATGTGACATAATGTATCACAACTTTTTTTCCCCTTCACTAAATTGGACGTGGGTATGGTCAGTGAGTGATGCACCCGGCCCGCAGACCATGAGTTTGACAGCCCTGGTGTAGACTCTCCTGCTCATGCAGGGGGTTGGACTAAATGACCTCCAAGGTCCCTTCCAACTCTGTTATTCTATGTTCTAAGAAAGTGACCCAGGCTGGAATTGAAGCTGCCCATTCAGAAGCATCGTAGCCAACTTTAATAGCAACATGTAAAAGAACCTTCTCCCAATGGCCCAAAAGAGATTGAGGGAATTCCATTTGTTGATCAAGATGGACGCCATCAACTTTCAAGAATAAAATAGAGTTGGAAGGACCTTGGATGACTTCTAATCCTACCCCCTGCTTAGGCAGGAAGCCCCATACCATTTCAGACAAATGGTTGTCCAATCTCTTCTTAAAAACTTCCAGTGTTGTAGAATTCAGAACTTCTGGAGGCAAGTTGTTCCACTGGATAATTGTTCTGTCAGGAAATGTCTCTAGGTTGCTTCTCTCCTTAATTAGTTTCCACCCATTGCTTCTTGTCCTGCCCTCAGGTGCTTTGGAGAATAGTTTGACTCCCTCTTCTTTATGGCAGCTCCTGAGATATGGGAAGACTGCTATCATGTCTCCCCTAGTCCTTCTTTTCATTAAACTAGACATACCCAGTTCCTGCAACCGTGTTTTAGCCTCCAGTCCCCTAATCATAGTTGTTGCTCTTCTCTGCACTCTTTCTAGAGTCTCCACATCTTTTCTACATCGTGGTGACCAGAACTGAATGCCGTATCCCAAGTGTGGCCTTACCAAGGCATTATAAAGTGGTATTAACACTTCACGTGATCTTGATTCTATCCCTCTGTTGATGCAGCCTAGAACTGTGTTGGCTTTTTTGGCAGCTGTTGCACATAGCTGGCTCCTATTTAAATGGTTGTCCACTAGGACTTCAGATCCACAAAAAAGAAACATGTCACTTTCTACAGCCTGTGTTATACTTTATGCTTGCGTTGAGTTTCTTAATAATCCTGGGAAGATCCTGGGAAAGTCTGGTGCCATTTGAGGGTGGCAAAAAAAAGCTGATCGAAATGTTAAGCCACTGAATTTTCATACCTCTGTTGACCTTTCACAGCATCTTTTTAGCTCTTCTATTCTCAGTTTTCAAAGTGTGCTCCAACATATCCAATAATCTTATTAGAGGAGAAAAGCTCCTTAAGAAATAATGTGATTAGTAATCTCACAGCAGAGGGCAATTATTTATTCTTCCAAAAATTAATTGATTTGCACCCAAATTGCAAAATTTGTTATTTGTGCATTCTTAAAGAGTATTTCAAGTGGGTAGAAAATAGGAAAAAAATGGTGAAGGGTCCAAAACAGAGCCAGTTTGATATAATGGTTAAGGCACCAAGCTACAAACCAGGAAATTGTGAGTCCTAGTTTTTCTCCTTAGGTATGAAAGATGGTGGGGGGATTTACAGCCAATCACCGGGAGGCTTCTGTGTTCTCTTTCCACCTCAGCATGAAAGCTGATTGGGCCAATCCTGAGAAGAGAGGGAGTTCTAGTCACACCTTTGGCATGAGAGTTTTTTGGCCAATCACTAGGAGACAGTGAGTTCTAATCCTGTCTTATCAATAAAATGCACCTGGGGGACTTTGGATCAATCACCAAGAAGCTGTGATTCTAGTCCTGCTCTAGGCATGAAAGCCAACTGGGTGACTTTAGGCCAATCACCAGGAGACAGGGAGTTCTAGTCCCGCCTTAGGCATGAAAGCCGGATGGTGGCTTTGGGCCAATCACCAGGAGATGGGGAGTTCTAATCCTGCCTTAGGCATGAAATCTGGCTGTCCTACACTCTCAGCCCAAGTGCCCTCACCAAATTGTTGTTATGGGGAAAATAGGAAGAGGAAGGAACATAAGGTATGTTTATTACCTTGAGTATTTATAAAAATAAATGAATAAATAAATCCCCCTTTGATCCTAGGAACTGAAGTAAATGAGATAGAACCAACAGTCTAACCACAGTGAAAGTCAGAGAAGAAGAAGAACAAAGTGATTTTTAATAATATTTATATATATATTTTATTATTATTATTATTCAAAAGGAAATAATAGCCAGTTAGGAAACACTGAACAACTAAATGGCAAGTGGTGATCTCTGAGAAAAATTATAATATACTAATTAAGATCCAGGCATTATGTGGCGTGAAATCTGGAAGGATTTTATATGGATTTGCATACAAATGTAGAGACAAAAACCTCATATTTTGCTGAATAAGCCTGGTCGAAAAGCTCTAGAGAGTAAATAAATATTAGGGGGAGCTTTTTCTTCCTGCATTAAGGGAAAACAATCCTTTTATAGTAGAAGTATCGTAATATCCACGAATCTGATATAAAGTGGAATGAACACAATTTTACTTAAATTCAGACCTTTTATAATAATATCAAAGCACCAGTTTGGTTTAGTGGTAAACCCATTAGGTTAGAAAGCTGGAGAATGTGGGTTCAAGTCCCACCTTAGGCATGAAAGCTGGTTGGGTGACTTGGGGCCAATCAAAACCAGGAGACCGTGAGTTCTAGTCCCACTTTAGGCATGAAAGCTGGCAAGGTGACTTTGGGCCAATCACCAGGAGACAGTGAGTTCTAGTCCTGCCTAAGACATGAAAGCCAACTGGGTGACTTTGGGCCAGTTACATTCTCTCTGCCCATCTCACCTCACAGGGTTTTTGTTGTAGGAAAAATTAGGAGGGGGAAGGTGTGAGTTATTTGTAAAAATAGTAAAGGTGGGATACAATAAAATAAAAATAAATCAATAAAATGGGAGACGAAATGGATTAAAATGTGGAGACTCTAGAAAGAGTGCAGAGAAGAGCAACAAAGATGATTAGGGGACTGGAGACTAAAACATATGAAGAACAATTGCAGGAACTGGGTATATCTAGTTTAATGAAAAGAAGGACCAGGGGAGACTTGATAGCAGTGGGGTTGCCACAAAGAAGAGGGAGTCAAGCTATTCTCCAAGGCACCTGTGGACAGAACAAGAAGCAATGGGTGGAAACTAATCAAGGAGAGAAGCAACTAAGAACTGAGGAGAAACTTCCTGACAGTTAGAACAATTAATCAGTGGAACAGATGTTGCCTCCAGAAGTTGTGAATGCCCCAACACTGGAAGTCTTTAAGAAGATGTTGGATAGCTATTTGTCTGGAACGGTATAGAGTTTCCTGCCTAGGCAGGGGGTTGGACTAGAAGACCTCCAAGGTCCCTTCCAACTCTACTATTGTATTGTATTGTATAAAATTGTATATATCTCTCTACACTCCTCTCTGGAAGGAGGAGTGGGGGGAGGAAGGAGGAGAAGGGAGGACAATGGAGGTGGAGGAGGAGGAGGAGGAGGAAGAAGAAGAGGAGGAAGAGGAGTATTCAAGATACCATCCATTGTTTCTTGTCTTGCCTTTTGTTGCTTTGGAAAATAGAGTAGAATAGAATACCAGAGTTGGAAGGGACCTTGGAGGTCTTCTAGTCCAACCCCCTGCCTAGGCAGGAAACCCTATACCGTTTCAGACAAATGGCTATCCAACATCTTCTTAAAGACTTCCAGTGTTGGGGCATTCAGAACTTCTGGAGGCAAGCTGTTTCACTGATTAATTGTTCTAACTGTCAGGAAATTTCTCCTCAGTTCTAAGTTGCTTCTCTCCTTGATTAATTTCCACCCATTGCTTCTTGTTCTACCCCCAGGTGCCTTGGAGAATAGTTTGACTCCCTCTTCTTTGTGGCAACACTTGAGATATTGGAAGACTGCTACCATGTCTCCCCTAGTCCTTCTTTTCATTAAACTAGACATAATAATAATAATAATAAATTTGGATTTATTAGCCGCTCCCTTTCCAAGCAGGACTCGGGGCGGCGTACACTAGAACATATATAAACAAACATATATACAAAGACATACATGCACGGAGGAGGTAATAGATTACAACATTTAGATAATTAAAACCATTAACATACCCCAATAATAAAAACCCAATATACAATAAAAATTTAAAATTTAAAAAAAGACAGTCAGGAGGAATATGAAAAAATTACGGTTGAGCCAGGCCAGATAATTGAAAGAGGTGGGTCTTCAACTGTACACGGAAGGAGCGGAGATCGGAAATAATCCTGATGTCACGGGGGAGGTCATTCCACAGGGCTGGGCCCATCACAGAGAAGGCTCTGCCCCTGGGTGTCGCCCCCCGACACTGTTTGGAGGACGGCACCCAGAGAAGTCCCTCTCTGTGTGAGCGAATTGGTCATAGGGATGTGTGGGGCAGGATGCGATCCTGCATGTAACTAGGTCCTGTGCCATGAAGCGCTTTAAAGATCATAATCAAAACCTTGAAACGCACTCGGTAGACCACAGGAAGCCAGTGCAGCTCGCGCAGGAGAGGTGTTACAGGGGAGTATCTAGTCCTCCCCATAATCACCCGCGCGGCCGCGTTCTGGACCAACTGTAGTCTCCGAGTGCATCTCAAGGGAAGCCCCATGTAGAGAGCATTGCAGTAGTCCAGGTGAGACGTCACTAGCGCATGGGTGACTGTGCGTAAGGCATCCCGGTCCAATAAGGGGCGCAATTGGCGCATCAGGCGGACCTGATGGAACGCCCCCCTCGCCACGGCTGTTACATGGTCATCCATGGACAGCCGGGCATCTAGGAGGACGCCCAAATTGCGCACCTGTTCCATGGGGGCTAGTTGCACGCCCCCAATGGCCAGAGATGGAAACACCTGGTTGAACCGGGGGGCCGGAAGCCACAGCCACTCCGTCTTGGAAGGGTTGAGTTTTAGTCAGTTGCCATCCATCCAGACCCGTACGGCCTCCAAACACCGGGACATCATTTCGACGGCCTCATTGGGGTGGTTCGGGGTGGAAATGTACAGCTGAGTATCATCAGCATACAGATGATATCCCACCCCAAAACCACGGATGATCTCGCCCAGCGGTTTCATGTATGTGTTGAACAGGAGAGGCGAGAGCACCGATCCCTGTGGCACTCCACATGTGAGTGACCTCCGGGTCGAACTCTGCTCCCCTGCCAACACACGTTGCGTCCGGTCAGAGAGGTAGGAGCCAAACCACCGTAAAACGGTGCCCCTGACTCCCAGCCCCTCTAGCCGGTGCAACAGGATACCATGGTCGATGGTATCGAACGCCGCCGAGAGATCTAATAGGACCAGGATAGAGGAACAGCCCCTATCTCTGGCCCTCCAGAGATCATCAACCAATGCGACCAAGGCCGTCTCCGTGCTGTGCCCGGGTCGGAAGCCGGACTGGCGCGGGTCTAGATAATCATTTTCCTCCAGGTGACGTGGGAACTGCTGTGCCACCACACTCTCTACAACCTTCGCTAAAAAAGGAAGGTTGGAGACAGGACAATAATTGACTAGGTCCGTTGGGTCCAGGGAAGGCTTCTTGAGCAGGGGCCTCACCACCGCCTCTTTCAAGGCGGCCGGTAGAGACCCCTCACCCAACGAGGCGTTCACTAGGCCCAGGAGCCAGTCGCGCGTAACCTCCCAGGATGCCAGTACAAGCCAGGAGGGACACGGGTCCAATAAACATGTGGTGGGTCGCAGACGTCCACGCAACCTGTCCAAATCCTCAATGGCAACCGAGTAAAACTCCTCCCAAAGCGGTCCCTCAAGACTCGCCACGGGCGTCTCTACTGGACCACTGAAAGGGGCCCATCCCATCCGGATTTGAGCGACTTTGTCCTGTAGATATTTCCCAAACTCCTCTGCTCTGCCCTGTAAAGGGGCTTCCCGCGGTCTCTCAAACAAAAGGGAGCGAGTCACCCAAAACAGGGCGGCAGGGCGGTTATCTGCGGACGCAATAAGAGCGGCACAATGTTGACGTTTGGCCGCTCTTAATGCCACAAGGTACGTCCTCAAATAGGCTCGTGCCTGTGCTCGGTCAAATTCGGAACGGGAGGATCTCCAACGACTCTCTAGGCGTCTCTTGTGGCGTTTCATCACCCTTAGCTCCTCAGTAAACCAAGGGGCCAGGGTGGTTCGTCGCCGCAGGAGAGGCCGCAAAGGCGCCACCCGGTCTAGGGCCCCGGTAGTCGCACTATTCCATGCGTCCACCAGGTCCTCAACTCGGGGGCGGGTCAGATCCACAGGAGGTGGCCCAAGCTCCGTCTGGAACCTATCTGGTTCCATCAGGCGCTTGGGGTGGAACCATCTAATGCCTTCCGGTTCCGCCTCCTCGCGGTGGAGGGTAGCTCCAGGGAAGTCAAGCCGGAGAAGTGAGTGATCCGACCATGACAGGGGAATAATGGCTAGATCCCCTATTCCCAGATCACTCGTCCACTGGCCAGAGACAAAGACAAGGTCCAGCGTGTGGCCTCCCTCGTGAGTAGGGCCCTGAATTAACTGGGTCAGGTCCATGGCTGTCATGGAAGCCATGAACTCCCGAACCCCCTCAGACGCTTCTCCCATCGACGGCAGATTAAAATCCCCCATCACTAACAGTTTGGGGGTCTCAACCGCCACTGATGAGATCAGCTCGAGGAGTTCAGGCAGGGCCGCTGACGTATAGCGAGGAGCCAGGTATACTATCAGCAGGCCCAACTGCCTCCCTGGGCCCCATCTCACGACAAGGGACTCACACCCAGATGTCTGTGGCACAGTGAACTCTCTCGGCTCTAAGTCTTCCCGGATAATCACTGCTACCCCACCGCCCCTTCCCTGGGCCCGAGGCTGGTGAAATGCTCGATAACCTGGCGGGCACATTTCCACGAGGGGTAAACCACCCTCGTGGCCCAACCAGGTCTCGGTTATTCCTGCGAGGTCCGGCTCCCCCTCCAAAATTAGATCGTGGATGAGAGGGGCCTTATTGACAACGGACCTCGCGTTGCATAACATCAGTCTCAGGCCTTGGGTCTGTAAATCCTGACCACCTAGTATGCAGGGGTTGGTACGAACGACCGGGAATGACCAAAAACCCCGGTCTCCCAACCGACTACGCGCTCTTGATCTGTCCTCGCACCTGCCCCTCCCCACGACCGTTGGTATCAAGGAGCCCTGCACAGGAATGCTATCCTCCCTCTCCTCCCCCACTCCGCTCCCTCCTCCTTCGACCACACCTAGGTGCCTGGCTCTCCCATCCCTTCTGACCTGTTCCCCCCCCCACCCCTGGAACCCCTTACAACCTTTAAAAAACAATTAATTAAAAAACCCCTCAGTGTGCGCTTCCTCCACCTCTCTGGGTTAATAAACCCGTCCTCGAGGTGGGCCCTTGAGAGGGCAGGAGGCCATAGCTGCGAGAGGGGGGACTCCCGCATTAAAATAAGGTCAGACCTCGTATACATAATAAATGATAAATAATAAATACATAAATACACCGGGCTTAAGATGGATACTGGGTGCTAAAGGTGTTAAATAAGTCTACCCGTTAAAAATCATAACAGAACGGCAACCAAGATTATAAGATGAGAGGGATGAGAGAGATGGATAAAGAAATAGGTAGAAGTGGTTAAAAATAAGTAGGGCCTATAATCTACAGTTCTCAATAGAAGGGAGTTAGGCAGTTCTTAAAAACCGTAAGAGAGTGAGCAGATAATCCATAGCGGGCGGGGGGGCTCAACAGCTCCCCACAGTCCTTCCATGCCCCAGATGGTAAGGGGTTGAGCCGTCCTCAAAGTCTGTACAAAGACAAGCGGATAATCCATAATGGGAGGGAGGTGGTGTCGGCGGCTCCCCGTGAACCTTTCGAGCCCCAGCGTCGCCTAAGCGCCATTCCAGGCGGCCTCTGTTGTTCAATCCACACCTTCTGCCGGCCTCCGGCGCCCTCCAACAACTCCGGCGACTCCGATGTTTCAATGTTGCAATGATTACAATGTTGCAATGTTTCAGCCCAGCTCAAACCTCCCACGACCTCCACTGGGCTTCTGGTAGGCTCGGGGCTCCCAGCAGGTCCAACGGGTCGGGGACTGATGTTTAGAGCCCCCGATGATCTTCCGGGCCGCCTCTGCCACCAACGCCTCCCTCCGCCTTCTCTCGAGTGAGGACGCCATCGTGTCCCCGTCGCTAGCCGCTCAGGGCGCTCAGGGCGTCGCTGGTCTCACCTCAGGCTGTCGCAGCTGCCGTGGCTTGCAAACGCTTGCAAACGCCCGCAAACGCCGGCCAAGCAGATCGTAATCGCCAAAACGCCAGCTCCAGCAGCCGCCGACGCCTGCAGTCTCCCGGAATAAGCCGACGCGCACGCACGCCGACCGCCATTTCCCGGCTCACTACTGATTTCCAAAAAGCACCGGTTTGCTTCTTCCACTCTCCTGTGCCGTCCGGCCACCCTGGGGGACCACTAGGGTCCTGAAATAAGCCAGGGTGGTCCCTGGGTAAGTTCGTGGTCCTCCAGTTCGTCTAAGGACCAACAGCACCCAGCCCGATCAAAAAGAGCCCCGAAAAAGCACGGAGCTCAGAGGCTGACCGCCATCCTCCTGGAAGCTCCTCCTATTCTGGCAGTTCCTGCAACCGTTCCTGCAATCGTTCTTCGTATGTTTTAGCCTCCAGTCTTGGAGCTTGACCCCTTCTTCTTTGTGGCAGCCCCTCAAATATTGGAGCATGTTTAACACGTTAATTTAGGCTTTTGCATATTGTGAGCCACCCAGACACTGGATGAGATGCGCAGCCAAACAAATCAAAATAATAACGCCTCTCATTTTCACTTTAAAAGATGGAACCCTTTTGCTGCTTTTCACAGAATCTGCCATTGAAACATTACCAAAAAGTGGATTTCCTGCCCCGAAATGGATGAAGGTCTCATTTCAAACTCCCTTTCTTCTTTCATTTAATCTCTGGAAATCTCCTTTCATCTAATTTAAAAGACGGGGCCCTATTAAGCAGCCTTCTTCGTCATTTGTATCCCAGCAGAGAGAGATGCTGTTTTATAACTTGTCCAGGCAAATTTATTTAGGAACCTACCGAGTGCAAATAGAAAGTACAGCATCTATTTATTCCAATGGCTTAAGGAAATTAACCTGGATTGTCCATTTCGTATCTCAAAGTTAGCAGCGATGTCTACACTGAGTCCCATCAACTTTAATAACAGAATAACAAGAGTTGGAAGGGACCTTGGAGGTCTTCTAGTCCAGCCCCCTGCACAAGCTGGAGAACCTATACCATTTTAGATAAGTGACTTTCTAGACTCTGCTTAAAAACATCCAGTGATGGAGCGCCCATGATTTCTGGTGGCAAGCTGTTCCACTGGTTAATTGTCCTCACTATTAGGAAGTTTCTCTTTAATCCCAGGTTGCTTCTCTCTTTGATTAGTTTCCAACCATTGTTTCTTGTCCTGTCCTCTGGTGCTTGGGAGAATAATTTGATCCCTCTTCTTTGTGGCAGCCACTCAAGTACTGGAACACTGCTATCATGTCCCCCCCCTAGTCTTTCTTGTCCCTACACCTAAGGTAAAGGTTCCCCTCACACCTATGTGTTAGTCATTCCCAACTCTAGGGGGCGGTGCTCATCTCCTTTCCAAAGCCGAAGAGCCAGCGCTGTCTGAAGACGTCTCCGTGGTCATGTGGCCGGTATGACTAAATGCTAAAGGCGCACGCAACGCTGTTACCTTCCCACCAAAGATGTTTCCTATTTTTCTACTTGCATTTTATATGCTTTCAAACTGCTAGGTTGGCAGAAGCTGGGAAAAGTAACAGGAGCTCACGCCATTACACAGCGCTAGGGATTCGAACTGCTGAACTACCGACCATTCTGATCGACAAGTTCAGCATCTTAGCCACTGAGGCACCACGTCCCTTTCTCTACACTAGCCAAACTGAAATCCCGCTGCCGTTCTTCATATGTTTTAGCCTCCAGGCTTTTGATCATCTTAGTTGCTCTTCTCATATCTCTATTTATATCATTAATATCATTGGGTTGATGACTTCATGGCACATGTGACATCATTGGGGTTAGGCTTTCATTGACGATGAATGAAGTTCTACCTCCCAAGAATATAGGGACAAATTCAAGGCCACTCAATGATGTCAAAATATGATTGAGTGATTGACATAATAGTTCTTTTAAAAACTGCCCAAATTACTATTAAATGTTGTCTTCCTTCAAGGAACAAAGCTACCAAGGCAGGAATTCATGGTTCCCAGACTTGGGGAAACCATTGTATCAGCAAAATTCTGTTCCTTCCAAGGTGCCTCAAAAGGTTTTGGATCAAACTTAGAAGGCAAAGCCTTGGAGTTTACATTCTGGAATTTTTGATGTCTGTATACTGCAGTGGATAATCTCCTATATGCATGTGACTTTATCTTCAACTGCAAAATAAATATGATATTTTTCCCTAGTGATGTCTGTAAGACTTCTCCTAAGTTCACCAAATCCTGAATAAGTAGTGAACTATCTAGAAAGCAGAGATTTATAACTCTGCCTGAAGCAGAGTCTGACACTTCACAGAGCTGGCCCCCATTTTGAAAAAGAGAAAAAAATTACAAATTGATAGGTTAGATTTCAGGAAGGAATTATCTTTTGTTTGTGTGTGTGTGTGTGTGTGTGTGTGTGTGTGTGAGAGAGAGAGAGAGAGAGAGGGACAGAGGAGAGAGAGAGAGAGAGAGAGAGAGAGAGAGAGAGAGAGAGAGAGAGAGAGAGAGAGAGAGAGAGAGAGAGAGAGAGAGAGAGAGAGAGAGAGAGAATCAATCCTACCGAGAAGAGAAGAGAATTATTTTTATTGGCCAAGTGTGATTGGACATACAAGGAATTTGTCTTTGGTGCATATGATATCAGCGTACATAGAAAGACAAGATACATTCGTCAAGAATCATAAGGTACAGCACTTAATGATAGTCATAGGGTACAAATAAATAATCAGGAAACAATCAATATCAATATAAATTGTAAGGATACAAGCAACAAAGTTACAGTCCTGCAGTCATAAGTGGGAGGAGATGAGTGATAGGAACAATGAGAAGACTAATAGTAATAGTAATGCAGCCTTAGTGAATGGTTTGACAGTGGTGGAGGAATTATTTTTTTAGCAGAATGATACCATTTGGGAAAAACTGTTTGTCAGCGTTCCAAATACCATGCATGAAATCACTCAGAGACCAAGGCAGAATCATCCTTAAAGTTCCAATTTAATCATACAGGCATGTTGGCACGGCTGTGGAATTCCAACTCTGATTCTCTTCCTGGAATTCCACCCAGTTGAAAGTTCATGATCTTATCCCCAAACCCCATAATCCATCACATGTTCCAATCATCATCTTCCACGCTGGCATCTACACCCCTCTGCTTCCGGTCAGGTGTTGAGGTGCGGAGACAAAAGATGACCTTGAGCTTCTATAAAAGAATGACAACAATACATTCCACAATTCTACTCCTTTCTATTCCCCCCTCCCAGCTACTACACTAATAAAACACATAGGAATTTATAAAAAAGTGTGGCAGGCCAAAGATCCTAAAAGGAACATAACTACAGGCCTGACACTGTTCTTGTGTCTAGTTATCTTGGTGTGCAGTGCTCTATAGCGTCGTTTTGAGGTTAGGAGTTGAAACAATTTATGACCCAGATGTGAGGGGTCTGTAGATATTTTCCCAGCCCTCTTTTTGACTCATGCAGTGTGCAGGTCCTCGATGGAAGGCAGGTTGGTAGCAATAGTTTTTTCTGCAGTTCTGATTATCCTCTGAAGTCCGGGTCTGTCTTGTTGGGTTGCAGAACCGAATCAGACAATTTATAGAGGTGCAGATGACAGAGTCAATAATTCCTCTGTAGAACAGAATCAGCAGCTCTTTGGGCAGTTTGAGCTTCCTGAGTTGGCGCAGAAAGAATATCCCATCCTACCCTACCCTACCCTATCGTATTCTATTTTTTATTCATTTATTTTTATTATAAACACTTAAACATATTGACAAAAACATACGCAAAACTTACAATACAATAGTAGAGTTGGAAGGGACCTTGGAGGTCTTCTAGTCCAACCCCCTGCCTAGGCAGGAAACCCTATACCATTTCAGACAAATGGTTATCCAACATCTTCTTAAAGACTTCCAGTGTTGGGGCATTCACAACTTCTGGAGGCAACTTCTGTTCCACTGGTTAATTGTTTCTCACTGTCAGAAATTTCTCCTCAGTTCTAAGTTGCTTCTCTCCTTGATTAGTTTCCACCCATTGCTTACAGGCAACACCGGAACTGCACATTTCTTCTTACAGCAGAAATCTATCGGTGCATCTTTACAAGTATTGTCTCCCCCAATATACATTCTAAATTTTACACTTATGGTTCTTTTATTTCTTACTCCTTTGCTCAACAGTCTGTATTTGGTCATTTGTATTAGACAGTCATTGTCACCCTTCTTCTATTGTATATCTTTTTTCTACTTTTATAAATCCTACTTTTCCTACTTTCTTATCACTGTTTCCTAATTCTTCTATAATACAAATTGTGTTTGCATTATAGTAATGTATCCTACCCTATTTATTCTAAACTCACTGTCTCCTAGTGATTGGCCCAAAGTGAGACCAGTTTGGTCCAGTTAGTAGATTTAAAAAAAAATAAAACAAAAATAAAAGCAGTGATGTTATAAACAACTGTGGGCCCTTCCATCGATTGCCAAAATGTGAAGAACACCCCGTCATCTTCAGAGCTGATATTGTAAAGAAACTGAGATTCTTAAGTCCACATTTAAGAAATTGATGGGGTGATTGGATGTATGGCTATTCCCCTAAGACCAAAGATGCTGCTATTTTAGTTACTGTTAGGAGACTAAAGGAGAAATTAATCGAATGGTATCAGCGCAAGGAAGGGGGGGAGTTGCAATCAGTTAAATTTAATTGACAACCCAGTGGAACAAAAGGAGTTTTGATTTTTGTGAGCTGCAAGCCTTGGAAACCTCCAATTAAATACAGACAATTAAGATTAATTGGAAGAACACTGAAGAAATCAGTGTAGGCTCACAAATGCATCCAGCTGCCCCATAATTAACCCAAATATTAGCAAGTCCCCCAAATGCAATTTTAAAAATACCTTAGAAGTTTGTCCATCATTTATCTTAATCGACATTATTTGATTTTTAAAAGGATGGTCCTTGGTAGAGAGAGGTTTTCTATTTGTTGGCTGTTTTAAAAAAGATGTACTTTGGACATAAAGTATTAGGTACAAAACACTGTATCTTTGTTATATTATGTTTTTCCATACACTGAAAAGCAAAGATTGTATATGCAAAGCCACCCGTGTTCCAATATGAATATCGAGCAATATCACTGTAGGATTATCTTTATCCAGCTCAAAGGTTTGACTCCTTACAGTAAAGGTGCAGGTAGTCCTCAACTTAGAACAATTCACTTAGTGACTATTTGAAGTTAGAGCAGCACAGAAAAGAAAGAAAGAGAAAGAAAGAAAGAAAGGAAGGAAGGAAGGAAAGAAGGAAGGAAGAAAGAAAGGAAGAGGGATGGAGGCAGGAAGGAGGAAAAATGAAAGGGAAGGAAGGGAGAGAGAAGTTAGAAAGGAAGGAGGATGGAAAGAAGGAAGGAAGGAAGAAAAAGAAAGAAAGAAAGAAAGAAAGAAAGAAAGAAAGAAAGAAAGAAGAGGGAGGGAGGAAGGAAGGAGGAAAAATGAAGGGGAAGGGAGGGAAAGAAAGAGAAGGAAGGAAGGAGAATGGAAAGAAGGAAGAAAGGAGGGAAGAAAAAGAAAAAGAAAGAGAAAGAAGAAAGAAAGAAGAAAGAAAAAATGGGAAGGAGGGAGGAAGGAAGGAGAAAAAAGGAAGAAAGATGGAAAGAAGGAAGGAGGGAGAAAGAAAGAGAAAGAAAGAAAGAAAGAAAGAAAGAAAGAAAGAAAGAAAGAAAGAAAGAAAGAGAAAAAAGAGAAAGAAAGAAAGAGAAAACCACCCCAATGGCCCTCTTTCCTAGAGAAAACAATTAAAAATTCTTCTTCCATTGCTTTACTGCGCCGCGTTTTCTTCGCAGCGCTATCCCCAAAACTGATTCGCAATCCCCCTCCAGGCCCTACCTTCCCTGGCTCAGAATTCTCCTTTTCCTTTTTCCTGCTCTCTCCGCTGGGCCAGGCCTCCTGCGCCTTCCACCGAAAGAAGACATCTTGAGCGGGTTGTAAATTGTGTACGCAGAGAACATGGTGTTGCCCCTTACCTCCTGAAATTCCATTAACCTTCAGGAGGGCGGACGGAATTAAAAAAAAAACCCTTCAAGGTGTTTGATAAACGGTACTCTGCGGAACTCAGCCACATGGAGAACTTAAGGAAGGTCCCTAGGGGTGAAGTCACCTTAAACTTCATCCACAGATTTCGGTCTAAAACCCTTCTTAAACAGTTGGCTTCTGCTTTCTGGAGAAAGTTTCTCCTTTAAAAAAAGCAAAATCCTCCTTGTTCCGTTTGATGAATACTTGACAATATTTTGAGAACTCGGATGACAAGTTTTTAACTGTGATGGGCTGGTGATTTGCGATGCGAAGCTCCCAAGCGCCTAATAGAATGCGGATGGAGCAAATACAACATGTCAGATGAGAGCTACTACAAAGCAGAAACAACGAATAACCGTTTACCTTCTGTTGGGTTGTAAAATAAACCTTGATGGATATTTGAAACAAAGTTTTTTTTAGGTTTTTTTAAAACATATTTTAATTTCTTTTATAAATAAACTGTTATCTGGGTTTTCTCCATTTACACTTATGCATAGTTCATATTTCCATTTCAGCCATATTATTTTCTTTCCATATTTTTCAACTTAACTTTGATTTCTTCTTAATAGATAAACAATATCATTATTCGCCCCTCCATTTTAATCAAATTTAACATTTCATTTCCATTGATTATTCTGTTTTACTATCGATAACATATATCCTCAAAATTAATTTTGTACTGTAAACATTTCACTTGCTTAATTATCCACAATTAATTGTATTAATCTGTTTTCCTCACATCACATTAGCTATATACCATTGGCAATATTTACCGTATTGCTTTCTATTCTGCTAGTAAATCCTTTTCCTTCTTTCCTTCTTTCAACCATTTTCTCTTAGTCTCTCAGGAACTCCACTTCTCTTATATTCTCGTGGTGTATATTTAAAGGCTCTTGGCAATTGTGGGGAGGATATGAGGAATTTTTGGCGGAGATCTTCTTGCTCAGAAGTTTCTTGGTGGAATCAATTCTTCTTCAGCGTTCCAAAGGTTTATTCTGGAAAAGAAAAAGTTTTCCCACAACGTAGATCTTGACCGTGATGGAAAGCTGGAGATTTGCGACAATCTACACTGTCACATTATTTTTCCCCAAAGGTAATTCTGGTCTAATGAGAAATGGACAAACCCAACAGTTCCAGGCAGTTCTGAGGATTGGTAATCTCAGGAGATTTTGTCTGACAGAGAAAGAGAGTTTGACACCAGCATACAAGCTCATTTGTTAGATTGTCACAGATGATCAGATTTCCTGGGAAATCCCAAGACAGAATCACATATTAAGAGCTGTTGAACTATCAAGAATTTCCTTCCTTCCTCCCACCCTCCCTTCTGCTTCCTCCCTCCCTCCCTTCTGCTTCCTTCCTTTCATCCTCCCTCCTTATCTCCCTTCTTCCCTACCTCACTTTTGCTTCCTCCTTCCCTCCCTTCTGCTTCCTTCCTCTTTCCTCCCTCCCTCCCTTTTTCCCTATTTCCTTCCCTTTCCCCTCCCTTCTTCCTTCCTTCCTTTTTCATTTTCTTTCCTTCCTCCCTCCCTCCTCCCTCCCTCCCTCTCTATCTACCTTCTTATCTCCCTCCCTTCCATGCTCCCTCCCTCCCTCCTTCCCTATCTCCCTCCTTTCCTCTCTACCTCCCTTCCACCAACCTTCCAAATCTCCCTTCCTTCTTCCTTCCATTTTCATTTTTTCTTCCTTTTTTCCTTCCTCCCTCCCTCCCTTCTGTCTCCTCCCTCCCTCCGTCAAAACAAATTCCTAAATAAGGCTCCTTTGGACCATATAAAATGAAACATACAGACGAGCTGGAAGTAAATTAAGGCATGTTTGGGACAAAAATTGCACACAGAGAGATAATTCAGCTCTATGTCAGGAGCATAAAAGGTGCAGATCTGGAAATGTCTTTGAACTGCGACAGCTGGTTTCTCATCAGACCTTTAAAACAGGGTTTTTTGCATCCTTATTTTTCAATGCTTGAGACGGAGAAAATATCAGAGGGAAAGCCTGCAGCATTTTGATCCTGCAAGTTTTGATAAGGCAACGGAAGGTACTTTGAACAAGGGAGTGCCTCCACAGACATTCAAAATACAACTTAAAAGCCTTTTGGAATTTGCCTTATTAGCAATTCCTTATCCCTATTGTGAAAGGGATGCAGTAGCTCAGAGGCTAAGACGCTGAGCTTGTTGAACAGAAAGTCGGCAGTTCAATGGTTCGAATCCCTAGTGCTGCATAACAGAGTGAGCTCCCGTTACTTGTCCCAGCTTCTGCCAACCTAGCAGTTCGAAAGCACGTAAAAAATGCAAGTAGAAAAACAGGAACCACCTTTGATGGGAAGGTAACAGCGTTCTGTGCGCCTTCGGTGTTTAGTCATGCCGGCCACATGACCACGGAGACGTCTTCGGACAGCACTGGCTCTTCGGCTTTGAAAAGGAGATGAGCACTACCCCCTAGAGTCAGGAATGACTAGCACATGTGCAAGGGGAACCTTTACCTTTACCTCTCCCTATTATGACCACAATTGAACCCAAAATTTCTGTTGTTAAATGAGACATCCATTAAGTTCACTTTGTCTCATTTTATGACCTTTCTTGCCTCAGTTGTTAAGTGAATCACTACAGTTGATAAGTTAGTAACCTGGTTGTTAAGTGAATCAGGCTTCCTCCATTGACTTTGCTGGTCAGAAGGTCGCAAAAGAGGATCACACAACACTGCAACCGTCATAAGACCCACCTATTCCAAATAGCTGGCCTGGCTCAACTTTGATCTAACCATATCGCTCCTGACGGGTTTTTAATTGGGTATTTTAATTATATTTAATTATTTAGGGGTTTTTAAATACTGTATTTTAATTGTTTTTTATTCATCAGCCGACCTCCTTCTTGTGTATGTCTCGGTATATGTCTCTGTTATATGTTTGTTTTGTCCACATATTTATTTCATATGTTTCATTGTACGCCGCCCCGAGTCCTTCGGGAGAGGGTGCGGCTAAGAAATAAATATTTATTATTATTATTATTATTATTATTATTATTATTATTATTATTATTATTATTATTATTATTATTATTATTATTATTATTATTATTATTATTATTATTATTAATATGAACCAGCTGCCAAGCATCTGAATTTTCACATCACATGATCATGGGGATGCTGGAACGGTCGTAACAGGGAAAAACGGTCATAGGTCACCTGTTTCAGTTCCATTGTAACTTTGAACAGTCACCAAATGAATAGTTGTAAGTCAAAGACTCACCACTTTCTCTTTCAAACCTCCTCATCCCTCTGGACATCAGTGACAACTGACTGGATAAAAAGCCTGAGCTACATTGACAAAATTATTATCCACCATAAATGAAGTAACCATGGAAAGTGCTGTATCTATAAGCTGCACATCACAAAGACAACTTCTTTAGACGAAAACAGACCCATTACAAGGAAACAGTGACGATGAGAACAGTTAATCAGTGGAGCAGCTTGTCTTCAGAAGTTGTGGGTGTTCCATCACAGGCGGGGTTTAAGAATTGTAGTAACTGTGAAAGGGATCTTGGACAACTATTTAAATAGGAGCCAGCCGTGGGCAGCAGGTGCCAAAAAAGCCAACACAGTTCTAGGCTGCATCAACAGAGGGATAGAATCAAGATCACGTGAAGTGTTAATTCCACTTTACAATGCCTTGGTGAGGCCACACTTGGAATAATGCATCCAGTTTTGGTGGCCACAATGTAAAAAGATGTGGAGACTCTGGAAAGAGTGCAGAGAAAAGCAACAAGGATGATTAGGGGACTGGAGGCTAAAACATATGAAGAATGGTTGCAGGAACTGGGTATGTCTAGTTTAATAGAAAGAAGGACCAGGGGAGACATGATAGCAGGGTTCCTGTATCTCAGGGGTTGCCACAAAGAAGAGGGAGTCAAACTATTCTCCAAAGCACCTGAGGGTAAAACAAGAAGCAATTGGTGGAAACTAGTCAAGGAGAGAAGCAACTTAGAACTGAGGAGAAATTTCCTGACAGTTAGAACAATTAATCAGTGGAACTACTTGCCTCCAGAAGTTGTGAATGCTCCAACACAGGAAGTTTTTAAGAAGATGTTGGATAGCCATTTGTCTGAAGTGGTGTAGGGTTTCCTGCCTAAGCAGGGGGTTGGACTAGAAGACCTCCAAGGTCCCTTCCAACTCTCTTATTCTATTAAGAAGAAACTGGACAACCACCTATCTGAAATGGCAGAGGGCCTCCTGCATGATCAGACGATTCAACCCAGGGTGGGCTGCTGGGGATTGGCAGGGGTTCGGGAGAACTTCTAGCAAGATTCTGTGCAGTTCGGAGAACCCCCAAATCCCACTCCTGGCTGGCCCCGCCCACCCCTCCCTTTCCAGGAGCCCCCACCTGGCCTGTTTTGGATGCAGGCAAGTGCAGGGCACACACAGAGGCTTAGGGAGGGCAAAAGACGGGCCTTCCAGAAATTTGGGAAGGCTGGAAACAGGGCCATTTCCAGCCTCCAAAGGGCCTCCGGAGCCTGGGGAGGAGATTTTCGCCCTCCTGGAGGGTGGAGGAAAGCGTCTGGAGCCAGGGGAGGGCAAAAAGCCCCCCACTGGCCATGGTGCAGGAGGCTGATTAGGCCACGCCCACCATGACCAGCAACCAGGCAGAGAACCCTTTGCTAAAATTTTTGAAGCCCATTCCTGGAAGGTTGGAATAGAAGACCTCCAAGGTGCCTTCCAGATCTGTTACTTGATTATTCAATAGCAATTACGTCCAGCTCAGCCCCTGCTGGTTTCCCTTTCTCATCAGCATGGGGTGTAAGCAATGGTGCCAAAGTGAGCTTCAGGGCAAGAAATTCTTTAAAATGGTGGTCTGATCGTAAGTAACACAGATGCAATGGAAGGCAAAGATATACCTTCACCTATAACATGATTATAAGAAAGATGAGATAGAAATCATTTCTAGTTGGCTTTTGGGATAGATTCATATTCTATTCAGTCGTGTAGTTTGCAGCTTTCGGTCTATCGGGTAGCCTTCTTGATGTAGTGCCTACCATTAGAAAACATAATAAACCAAGATCCCGTGGCTTTGGAGACATCGGTCTATTTCTGAGCTTTTATATCTTTCTACATCCTTCCCACTGCTCAGGGTATTGATAAAAACAAAACAAAAACTTTACAAGGCAAGACAAAATGGGCATTGTCTACGCAACACACTTGTCCTGTTTTCAGCACAGGGAGAACAAATGATTTATAGGATGATATTATAATGTAGGATTTGTATTTGTCCCTGGATATCTGAGAAGAAGGAAGTGGGAAGAAAGAGAAGGAGGGTGGGAAGAAAGGAAGAAAGAGTTGGTTGGAAGGAAGAAGGGAGGGAGAAAAGGTGGAAGGAAGGAAGGAAGAAGGGAAGGAAGGAAGGAAGGAGGGAGGAAAAAAGGAGGGAGGGAAAGAAGGAGGGAGGGAAGGAAGAAAGGAAAAAGGGTTGGTTGGAAGGAAGGAGGGAGGGAGAGAGTGTGGAAGGAAGGAGGGAGGGAAGAAAGGAAAAGGGTTGGTTGGTTGGAAGGAAGAAGGGAAGGAAGGAAGGATGGAGGAAAAAAGGAGGGAGGGAAAGAAGGAGGGAGGGAAGGAAGAAAGGAAAAAGGGTTGGTTGGAAGGAAGGAGGGAGGGAGAGAGTGTGGAAGGAAGGAGGGAGGGAAGAAAGGAAAAGGGTTGGTTGGTTGGAAGGAAGAAGGGAAGGAAGGAAGGATGGAGGAAAAAAGGAGGGAGGGAAAGAAGGAGGGAGGGAAGGAAGAAAGGAAAAAGGGTTGGTTGGAAGGAAGGAGGGAGGGAGAGAGTGTGGAAGGAAGGAGGGAGGGAAGAAAGGAAAAGGGTTGGTTGGTTGGAAGGAAGAAGGGAGGGAGAGGGAGTGGAAGGAAGGAAGGAAAGAAGGAAGGAAGGAAGGAAGGAAGGAAGGAAGGAAGAAAGAAAGAAAGAAAGAAAGAAAGGTAGGAAGAAAAAGGGTTGGTTGGAAGGAAGAAGGAAGGGAGAGAGGGAGGAAGGAAGGAATTAGAGGAGGAAGGAGAGGAAGAGGAAGAAGGAGAAGGAGAGGGAAAGGGAAAGGAGGATTAACCAGTGGAATGGATAGCCTCCAGAAGTTGTGGGTGCTCCAACCCTGGAGTCTTTTAAGAAGAGCGTCTATAGAGAGCCATTGAGGCCACCTGGAAGTTCATCTGTGTCCTCAGGGACACCTGAGTGATGCAAATGGGTGTGGAGCCTTCTTGGAACTGCTCAAAGGACTGTGTTGTAGGCTGGAGATAGATGATGTCATATCCCTCCCCCTCTGTTGAGAGAGGGAAGCAGTATGCTCCCTCCCATATTTGGGCATACCAGGGGTTGTGACACAATACATACCTATTTCCCTGGCTTAGCTGATAAAGGAGGAGAGCCTGTGGCTTACTGGCTAATACAACTGCCTGATATGTAATACAGCTCAGGTTCGATTCCCAGTAAGGGTATGGCTAGCTGATGAGAGCTAAATAGCTTGAAATAGATCTATACTGGTCTCCCTCTATTTATTTATCAGCACAAATGCAACATATACATATATATAGCTACTGTGCTCTCCGATGGCATAAGTGAATAAACTGGATTTGCTTTATATGATTTGGGTCCATTCCAAGCGATTAAGCTCTCTAGCTACTCATGATGAGTAATACTCCAAATTGCCATTATCCCGTACGGCAAAGACATAAAATAGATGAGAAAGGGGGTGGGGAAATCAATATGATTACATGGAACTAGGAAGATGTTGTTTTCTTTGATTGAAGAGGAAGATGCCAGCTTTATTTCAGACAACAAGTCTGTTAAGACTCGTTATTTAATAGGATGTGTTTGCTTGGTTTTATTCCACCACTATCCATCAACCAGGAGATTCTTGATAAAATTCTGGTGAAGCAAAACGAAACCAGTACGGGCCATGTCTAAATCTAATTTCTCTCGGCCTGCCTCCAAAGGGGGGAAAACAAAAAAATCAGTTTTTCTTGGAATTTCTTCCTTCAGCGTGTCCGTTGCAAGCAGTCCTCGGCCTTACGACCACACTGGAGCTGAATGTTTCTGTTTATTTTTATTTATTAGTTTGTCAAACATGTACAAGATAGCAGGTTTAGGTATCAACCTACACAAAGGAAGTAAGTACAGATAAATGGGGACAATAGGACAGGGACGGAAGGTATGCTGGTGCGCTTATGCACACCCCCTTTACGGACCTCTTAGGAATGGTGGGAGGTCCACGGTAAACAGTTTGAAGTTGAAGCTGTGGAGGTTTGAGGGTGTAACAACGGAGTCAGCTAGAGCATTCCAGGCATTGACCACTCTGTGGCTGAAGTCGTATTTTCTGCAACCGAGTTTGGAGCGGTTTACTTTGAGTTTGTATCGATTGTTTGCCCGTGTATTATTGTGGTTGAAGCTGAAGAAGTTGTTGACTTTGTAGTTGATGTTATAATAGACAATTTTGTGTACTATGCTTAGATCAGACTGTAGGCGGCGTAGTTCCAGGTTGTCCAAGCCCAGAATTTCAAACCTGGTGGTGTAAGGGATTCTACTGTGAGCAGAGGAGCGGAGGACTCTTCTCGTGAAATACCTCTGGACCCGCTCGATCGCATTAATGTCCGATATACAGTGTGGATTCCAGGCAGACAAACTGTATTCAAGAATTGGTCTGGCAAAGGTTTTGTATGCCCTAGTTAGCAATACAGTGTGACCGGAGAAGAAACTTTGCAAGAAGCTGCTGCAAAGCGAGACAGTTGGGTTTTTTTTTGAAAAGTTTTTTATTTTTTGTTCTCTATATACAATTATAGGTATACAGTCACATAATTATTCTTTTTTTACATTCGTCATTCTTATACATTTGTCATTCCATTTACAGGGTTGTAACATACTGTTTTGGCTTGCTTTGTTTACCATCCCATACCTGTTTTTATATGTACATTATCTATCTATCTATCTATCTATCTATCTATCTATCTATCTATCTATCTATCTATCTATCTATCATCTCTCTCTCTATCTATCTATCTATCTATCTATCATTGGTGGGTTTCAATTTTTTTTAGAACCTCTTCTGTAGGTGTGGCCTGCTTTGTGGGAGTGGCTTGCTAGCCATGTGACTGGGTGGGAGTGGCTTGCCGGCCATGTGACCGGGTGGGAGTGGCTTGCAAGCCATGTGACTTGGTGGGCATGGCCAACTTATAAAATGTGGTGAAACCCACTTAACAACGCTCTTGCTTAGCAACCAAAATGTTGGCTCAGAAACTCTGGCATTTGAAGCAGGCAAGTCTTAAAGCTGTCAAGTTACAAGACCCTTGCACCTCTAATCGTTTAGAAAAAAAACCCCAGGGGTGTTCAAACGTGACAGCATTAAGACTTGTGGACTTCAACTCCCAGAATTCCTCCTCTCGCTCTTCATCTTGATGATGTGCAGATGGGCGGGGGGAGGGAGCTGCAACCGGTTCTAAATGTCACTGGAGATTTGTGGAACCTCTTCTATAGAAGAGGTTAGAACTGGCAGGAACCCACCCCTGGTGATCCCGGGATAGTGCAACCATGATCGGTACATGCCAGTTGCCAAGTGTCTGAATTTTGATCATGTGACCATGGGGATGCTGCAATGGTTGTAAGTATAAAAACCGGTCCCAGGTCACATTATTTTGTGCTGTTGTAGCTTTGAATGGTGACTAAATGAATGGCTGTTAAGCTGAGGACTACCTGTAGATAGATTACATTCCATAACCTTCAATGAAGAGATTTTTCTCCTCCAATATTTTGATTTGGGATGAGGATGATCAGGAGAAGGAGGAGGAGGAGGAGGAAGAGGAGGAGCATTGTAAGTCCTTGGTGCTCTCTGAGCTGGTTGTTTCCATGCACACGTTTCATTATCCAACTAGGTAACATCATCAGTGATAGAAGGAAATGGGGTTTGGAGGAGGAGGAGGAGGAGGAGGAGGAGGAGGAAGAGGAAGAGGAGGAGGAGGAGGAGGAGGAGGAGGAGGAGGAGGAGGAGGAGGAGGAGGAGGAGGAGGACTGTAAGTCCTTGGTGCTCTATGAGCTGGTTGTTTCCATGCACACGTTTCATTATCCAACTAGGTAACATCATCAGTGATAGAAGGAAATGGGGTTTGGAGGAGGAGGAGGAGGAGGAGGAGGAGGAGGAGGAGGAGGAGGAGGAGGAGGAGGAGGAGGAGGAGGAGGAGGAGGAGGAGGAGGAGGAGGAGGAGGAGGAGGAGGGAAGGTCCGTGAGGTCCTTGGTGCTCTATGAGCTTAGTTGTTTTCTTGCAGACATTTCACTATCCAACTAGGTAACATCATCAGTGATAAAAGGGAGTGAAGTTTGCAGAAAGTGGTAGTAGTAGTAGTAGTAGCAGCAGCAGCAGCAATAGCAGCAGCAGCAGCAGTAGTAGTAAGAGGAGGAGAAGGAGGAAGAGTACTGTGAGTCCTTGTGCTCTCTGAGCTGGTTGTTTTTGTGTAGACATTCCACTACCCAACTAGGTAACTTCAACAATGAAAGAAGAGGAGGAGGAGGAAGAGGAGAAGAAGGAGAAGAGGAGGAGGAGAAGAAGAAGAGGAGGAGGAGGAGGAGAAGAAGAAGAAGAGGAGGAGAAGTGGAGAAGGAGGAAGAAGAAGAAGAGGAGGAGGAGGAAGGGGAGGAGAATGTTTTGCAATTATTCCATTAAGGCAAAGTTTGTTTATTTGACAGTACAAAAGTGAAAATAAAGACAGTAGCTCATCTTTAAAATCTCAATTTTTAGAAGTCGTCGAAATTAGACTCTTGAGGGTGGAATGTTTATTCACACAGACAGAAAGATGAGATCATCAAAGCATGTCATAACTGATGGGAAATGAGAATCCTTCCAGCCTTGTAATATCAACCTTTTAGCAAATCAAAAAGCATTCAATATCCATTTGCATTGTCCAGCCGTTAATTTCCAACCCAGTAGTATATAATTGTAAATGCTTTATTCTCTGTAAAAAATATAAAAAAGAGCATCATAAAAAATAACGAATATTTGAAAAACATTAACATGTGATTTAAAAAAAACATCGCTTCTGTCTGAAAGGGAACTTCTCCAATATAAAACAGGAGCGAAGAAAACAATATTTTGAATTCGAGTACTATTTCTCCAAAAATTAGCTAATTTGGAACTAGTCCTGCCTTAGGCACAAATCCAGCTGGGTGACCTTGAGCCAGTCACTTACTCCCAGCCCTAAGAAGGAAGCAATGGCAAACCACTTCAGAAAAACATGCCAAGAAAACAGCAGCAACCTGTCCAGTTTTTGAGAATTAGACATGATTAAGTGGAAGGAAAAATGGAAAAGTATCCATTAGGGACAAAAGGGACACAATTTACTTTATGAATGTGTTTTGTGCTAGCCAAATATGGTGTCATATCTCTCCCCCTCTGTTGAGAGAGAGCTGTTCAATTTTAATGTAGTTGTTCTGACTGAGGCTTCCCGAGAGCATTAATTTCCTGTGAATTCTGCTCATTCACATCCAGCAAAGTCTTTCAAGGGAAGATTTACAGTCACAGACCTTCTCTGGCTTGGAGAGCTGCCAGGCCGATCTCTGCAAAACTTGGCAAGGAGTCTTACGAACCAATTAAGCAAACTAATTGTCTCCTGCAAACTCCACTCCCCTTTCGCTCCTCTTTTATTTCCTCTGGGAGGGGCCATTCATCGTCCACCTGTAGTCTTACTCCCAAGTCGACCCCTGTTCTTTAGCTGTTCCCTTCGTCTGGCAACTCTGCGCATGCGCACACTGGGAACAGGCTCCAGCTGTTCATCTGCCTCATTGATGTCCAACTCTGAAGGCAGCTGATACCTGTCAGACGGCTCCTGCTGCCTCTCTGCCTCCGATGCAGAGCCCTCATCAGAGCCTTCCCCTGACTCCAGGACTGTCCCATGTTCCTCCCCAACCTCCTCACTGTTTGAATCTGCTGCCAGCTCTGCTGGTGGGCAACAACAGTGCCATGGCTGACTCATTATACACTCCTGCTCGCAACCAGACAACAGAAAGAGGGAGGAGAGAGGGAAAGGATTGTTCCTCCCCAACCTCCACATTGTCTGAATCTGCTGATAGAAAGAAATAAGATTTGAATTATTTGTGTGAAAGGAATGAACTAACAGATTCCATTTTGGAGATCTTGTAATACATATCTATGTAGCTGATTTTAGCTGGGAAATTATTTAGCTACCTTGATTATTTAGCTGAAGGAAGCATTTTAAATGTAGCTGGCATAAGTCCAGGTCAATTCGACCTCTGTTAAAAATAACTCAAATGGGAGTCTGGAAATCTCGTAGCAGGGGATGTGACATCAGAGGAACTTGGTAATTATCTTGTTATTCTCATGTACAGGAAATCTGTGAATTTTGTATAGTTTAAAAATATCACACGTTTTTGACACACAAGAGAATGGGAAATTCTACACGGAAGAACACGGAAGATTTGTTTTTGGGCTGTAGCTTAATTATTGCCAACTATTGTCAATATTCCAAGCTATTGTTATTGATTACACCAAGTAGATTTATGTAACTGTATTAATTGTATTGTGACACACCTTGATGATGCCCAGGAGACTACAATTTGTGTATTTTAGTCCTACCTGTCGCCCTGTCAAGGATTCTCTCTTTTCCGAGAATCCACTTGTGCAAGTGTAAATAAATAGATGCTTAAGTGCAAAGTGCAGAGAAGAGCAACAAAGATGATTAGGGGACTGGAGACTAAAACATATGAAGAACGGTTGCAGGAACTGGGTATGTCTAGCTTAAGAGAAAGAAGGACTAGGGGAGACATGATAGCAGTGTTCCAATATCTCAGGGGCTGCCACAAAGAAGAGGGAGTCAAACAATTCTCCAAAGCACCTGAGGGTAGGACAAGAAGCAATGGGTGGAAACTAATCAAGGAGAGAAGCAACTTAGAACTGAGGAGAAATTTCCTGACAGTGAGAACAATTAATCAGTGGAACAGCTTGCCTCCAGAAGTTGTGAATGCCCCAACACTGGAAGTCTTTAAGAAGATGTTGGATATCCATTTGTCTGGTGTAGGGTTTCCTGCCTAGGCAGGGGGTTGGACTAGAAGGCCTCCAAGGTCCCTTCCAACTCTACTATTGTATTGTATTGTATTAAGTTGATAATAGTTTCCTTGACCATTTTTTTAATATATAGAAAATATATCAAATATATTTTCTCACAACTATCAACCTTTTAGCAAATCAAAAAGCATTCAATATCCATTTGCATTGTCCAGCCGTTAATTCCCAACTCAGTAGTATGTAATTCTAAAAACTTTATTCTCTGTAAAAAATAAAAAAGAGCATCTGGTAACTCTGTGCATGCGCACACTGGGAACAGGCTCCAGCTGTTCGTCTGCCTCACTGATGTCTGACTCTGAAGGCAGTTGATAACTGTCAAGACGGCTCTGGCCCTCTCTCTGCCTCTGACACAGAGCCCTCATCAGAGCCTTCTCCAGACTCCAGGAATGGCCCCCATGTTCCTCCTCAATCTCCTCATTGTCCGAATCTGCTTCCAGCTCGGCTGGCGAGCAACAACAGTAGTATCATGGCTGACTTGTTAGACGCTCCTGCTTGCAACCAGACAACAGAAAGAGAGAAGTAAAGGATTGGAGAGCAAGGGAGGCTTGGGAAGGAATTGAGGAATGCTACAGAGCCAACACTGCCTTGGAAGTCCTAACATCTCCAAGGTCAAATGCTGGGAAAACTCCAAGGTGCTCAGAATGTTCTCAAAACAAAATAAATGCAATTGATTGGTTGACAATGTCCTGTAGGGAGATCCGGGTGGGGTTTTATTTATAATGGTTTTCACATGAGAAGTTTAGAATTGGCTTTGCTACTTCTGCACCTATGTGGAATTATCAATAAAGTTAGACTCTCGGTAAAAATAATGCCCCAGGAGTTTCTTTTGCTGTATGTACCAGTCAGTGGTGGGTTTCAAATTTTTTTAGAACCTCTTCTGTACGTGTGGCCTGCTTGATGGGAGTGTCTTGCTGGCCATGTGACTGGGTGGGAGTGGCTTCTTGGTCATGTGACCGGGTGGGAGTGTCTTGCTGGCCATGTGACCGGGTGGGCATGGCCAACTTGTAAAATGTGGTGAAACTCACTTAACAACGCTCTTGCTTAGCAACCAAAATGTTGGCTCAGAAACTCTGGCATTTGAAGCACGCAAGTCTTAAAGCTGTCAGGTTACAAGACCCTCGCACCCCTAACCCTTTAGAAAAAAACCCCCAGGGATGTTCAAACTTGACAGCTTTAAGACTTGTGGACTTCAACTCCCAGAATTCCTCCTCCAGTCATGTGGCTCAGGAACTCTGCCATTGAAGTGTGCAAGTCTTAAAGCTGTCAAGTTACAAGACCCTAGCACCCCTAACCCTTTAGAAAAAAATACCCCCAGGGGTGTTCAAACTTGACAGCTTTAGGACTTGTGGACTTCAACTCCCAGAATTCCTCCTCTCGCTCTTCATCTTGATGATGTGTGGACGGGCGGGGGGGAGGGAGGGAGGGAGCTGGAACCGGTTCTAAACGGCATTGTACATTTATGGAACCTCTTCTATAGAAGAGGTTAGAGCTGGCAGGAACCCACCCCTGGTACCAGTGGGATGATTGACATGTATATGGCCTCTTTTACCACTCTTTCAAACCAGCGGCCCTCACTATCCAGAATGTGGATTTTGTTGTCTTCAAAAGAGTGACTCCTTCTCTTTTAGATGTAGATTTGACTATTGAATCCTGTCCTGATGAGCTTGCATGTTTTGTCATGTGTTTGCGAAGTGGCTGTTTTGCTTCCCAGCGTACAGATCTGCCCATGCAGAAAAAGCATCATTGGGATAGCCATGATGTGGATGGTAGAAGACTCTCCATAGATATTGTTTCAACCTATAGGCAGTCCTCTCAACTTACAACAGTTCATTTAGTGACCGTTTGTAGTTACAACAGCAATACAATACAATACAATAGTAGAGTTGGAAGGGACCTTGGAGGTCTTCTAGTCCAACCCCCTGCCTAGGCAGGAAACCCTATACCGTTCCAGAAAAATGGCTACCCAACATCTTCTTAAAGACTTCCAGTGTTGGGGCATTCACAACTTCTGGAGGCAAGCTGCTCCACTGATTAATTGTTCTCACTGTCAGGAAATTTCTCCTCAGTTCTAAGTTGCTTCTCTCCTTGATTAGTTTCCACCCATTGCTTCTTGTTCTACCCTCAGGTGCTTTGGAGAATAGCTTGACCCCCCCCCTTCTTTGTGGCAACCCCTGAGATACTGGAAGACTGCTATCATGTCTCCCCTAGTCCTTCTTTCTCTTAAGCTAGACATACCCAATTCCTGCAACCGTTCTTCATATGTTTTAGTCTCCAGTCCCCTCATCCTCTTTGTTGCTCTTCTCTGCACTCTTTCTAGAGTCTCAACATCTTTTCTACTGAAGCACTGAAGAAACTAGCCATTTTTTTACACGTATGACTGTTGTAGCACTCTCATGGTCACATGATCAAAATTTAGACCCTTAGCAATTGGTTCTATGATGGTTGTCGTGTCCTGGAGTCACATGATAATTTTTGTTTTGCAACTTTTGGTCACAACATCACAAAAAAAGTGTAGAGAAGAGAACCTAAGACGATTAAAGACCCGAAGACGAAAACAGTTGCAGGAATTGGGTTCTAGAGAAAAGAAGAATTAGGGGTGAACATGATAGCAGGATTCCAGTATTTGAGGAGCTGCCACAAAGAAGAGAGGAGGTCAAATCATTCTCCAAAGCACCAGAAGGCAGGAAAAGATACAATGGATGGAAACTCATCAAGGAGAGAAGCAACCTGTAATTAAGCAGAAAATCCCTAACAGTGAGGACAATTAACCTGTGGAACAGCCGGCCTTCAGACATTGCAGGTGCCACACCACTTGAGGCTTTTAAGAAGAGACTGGACATTCATTTGTCTAAAATAGTATGCTGACCTCCAAGGTCCATTCTAGATCTATTCTGATCAATTTTGTTGGCTAGGCTCCAGTGTTCCAGCACTATTCTATTCTAGTGCTGGCAAATAGAACAGAATAACAGATTTGGAAGGGACCTCGTAGGTCTTCTAGTCCAACCCCCTGCTTAGGCAGGAAACCCTACAGCACTTCAGAGACAAATAGTTATCCAACATCTTCTTAAAGACTTCCAGTGTTGGGGCATTCACAACTTCTGGAGGCAAGTTGTTCTACTGATTAATTGTTCTAACTGTCAGCAAGTTTCTCCTCAGTTCTAAGTTGCTTCTCTCCTTGATTAGTTTCCACCCATTGCTTCTTGTTCTACCCTCAGGTGCCTTGGAGAATAGCTTGACTCCCTCTTCTTTGTGGCAGCCCCTGAGATATTGGAAGACTGCTATCATGTCTCCCCTAGTCCTTCTTTCTCTTAAGCTAGACATACCCAGTTCCTGCAACCGTTCTTCATATGTTTTAGTCTCCAGTCCCCTAATCATCTTTGTTGCTCTTCTCTGCACTCTTTCTAGCGTCTCCACAACTTTTTTACATCATGGCAACCAGAACTGAATGCAGTATTCCAAGTGTGGCCTTACCAAGGCATTATAAAGTGGTATTAACACTTCACGTGATCTTGATTCTATCCCTCTGTTGATGCAGCCGAGGACGGTGTTGGCTTTTTTGGCAGCTGCTGCACACGGCTGTCTCATATTTAAATGGTTGTCCACTAGGACTCCAAGATCCCTTTCACAGTTACTACTACTGAGCAAGGTACCACCTATACCAGTGATGGCGAACCTATGGCACCCGTGCCACAGGTGGCACGCGGAGCCATTTGTCAGGGCATGCAAGGCGCTGCCCTGTCAGCTGGGCAGCATGCATGTGCGCACTGGCCAGCTGAGTTTATCCTTTTTTAAAGCCATTTTTCACCCTCCCCAAGCTCCAGAGGCTTTATAGGAGCCTGGGGAGAACGAAAGAGCTTCCCCCGGCCCTCTGGAGGCTTCATGAGCTTCCCTGAAGCATCCGGAGCGCGAAAAACCAGCCCTACGAGCAAACTGGAAATTCCGGAATGGACTTCCAGTTTGCTCAGAGGTTCGTTTTGACTGCTCCGGAGGCTTCAGGGAAGCATTCTGAAGGTCCCTGAAGCCTCCGGAGGGCTTCCGGGGGGCGGGGAGGCTGTTTTTGCCCTCCCTGGTCTCCTATAAAGTCTCTGGAGCCTGGGGAGGGCAAAAAAAGCATGCAAAAAATTGGGGGTCGCGTCTGTAGTGTGCACATGCGCACTGAGGGGTTCACGCATTGCATTATGGGTGCAGCACGCCCGCACACGACCCCCCCTGCGCTCCCCGCACTTATGGCACACAAGCCAAAAAAGGTTCGCCATCGCTGACCTATACTGTACCTGTGCATTTGGTTTTTCTTGGCCTAAATGTAGAACTTTGCATTTTTCACCATTGAATTTCATTTTGTTAGATAGCACCAGGGGTGGATTCTGGCTGCTGCCAGTTTGCTCAGGGATGCGCCCCATGCCCGCATGCACAGTACTAAAAAAAATGCTTCTAAGCATGCAGAAACCATAGAACCGGTTCGGGGGTGTGGCAGGCCAAGTTACTACCTACTTGGCCAAACTGGTCCAAACCAGTAAGAACCCACCTCTGGATAGCACCCAGTGTTCAAGTTTGTCCAGAAATAAATATAATCAATCAACAGGATAAGCATTGTGTGAAGCTTTTCCCAATGACAATCCCTCATCTGAAAGGACTGAATCCATAATCAATAAGCCCACCATAATTTTTGCGGCACACCCTTTCCTACTTATTCCTTCTCCCCGTGCAACATCCTTCCTGTGAACAGTGCATTTTTATTCAAATTAAGAACATTTTGCTTGGCTGCGAAGAAGTCTTCCTTTTCGATATATTTTAATCCGAGGATGATTATATTCCAATTGCCACGGTCAATACGTGGCCTTATATTCTCCTTTGTCAATACGGCCCCATTATCAATGCCTGTCTGAGTTTTAAAGGCTGACATTTGAAACTCTGTGATCCGTGCTGAGTTAATTTAACGGATACGCAGACGGGGACGTTGTGAGCAGGCTGATGGAGCACACGGTTGCAACTGCTCTGTGGACAGTGAGTGGTGCGCAGTGGTCCACAAACTCATTATGTGGGAGCAGGTGCGCTCAGGAGTACGGAACCTTTACTCAGCTTAACAGACTTCGCCACATTTGCGTAGCTTTAAAAAAAAATAGAGAAACTCTCCTTTATTTCAGGAAATCCACTAAAAACATATCCTATCAAAATGGGAGCCAACTTCTTAATTGCAGAAAATTCCCATTTGATTAAGCTCAACCTTGACAATTTGGCATGAAGCGAAACCACATTTGGGTCACTCGTCTCAAACTGGAAGCAGATTTGACTTAAACTCAAGACCCCCTTTTTCTGAACAGGTATAGATCTTCGACAAGCCACAGTGATGCTATGGGAAGAAGGGAACAGCCACAGAGAGGTCAAAAAAGTCAAGGCAGCAGCTACAGCCATGGTGCTATATGCAAGATATGGATAGAATAGAAAATAGAATAGAATAGAATAGAATAGAAAATAGAATAGAAAATAGAATAGAATAGAATAGAATAGAATAGAATAGAATAGAATAGAATAGAATAGAACAGAACAGAACAGAATAGAATAGAATAGAAAAATATGAAATGAAACGGAACGGAATGGAACAGAACAGAATGCAATAGAATGGAAAAATATGGAATGGAACAGAACAGAACAAAATGGAAAAATATGGAATGGAGAGGGGGCGGTTTAAAAATCTAAGAAATAAATAAAATAAATAAAAATAAAGTAGAGTAGAGTAGGGTGGGGTGGGGTAGGAATAGGAATAGGAATAGGAATAGGAATAGGAATAGAAATAGAAATAGAATAGAATAGAATAGAATAGAATAGAATAGAATAGAATAGAATAGAATAGAATAGAATAGAATAGAATAGAATAGAATAGAATAGAATAGAATAGAAAAAATAAGGAATGGAATGGGGTGGAGTGGAACGGAATGGAACGGAATGGAAAGGAAGAAAACAGAACAGAATAGAAAGTGGAACGGAGAGGAAGAAGAGAGGAGAGGAGTTCAAGATAAAATAAAATAAATAAGGAGCACATTATCTCTCTTCCCCACAATGTGGAAAGCTCCATCCCTTTGCGTTATAAAATCCTTTGCGGAGTGAAAGCCAAGCCTGTTTTGGACAGTTGTGCAGCCCAACACAGACTTAAACACAACTTTCAGAACCCTCCTTAAAAACCTCTCTCTCTCTCTCTCCCTCCCTCCCTCCCTCCCTCCCTCCATCCATCCATCCATCCCCCCCTCTCTCTGTATACATACATACATATGTACGTACATACATATATACATACATACATATGGAAAAAGTGCTTTCTTTTTAGGTGCTCAACTGCTTATGGCCTCTACTGTTCTTTTAAAAGGATCTGTCAGGGTGATTTTTAAAGCCAACCAGTGGCTGTTTATCTGTGGGAAACTTTAAGGAAACTGCCAGCATTAGATAAATGGATGCTATTAAAAGTCTAAGTTATGGCAGACCGAGAGACCAATGCCTGCCTTTTTCTGGTTTATGTCCTTTCTTTCTGCCTGCAACACCGTTCTGTGTTTCATTCGGCTCCTTTTATCAAAGCCCTGAACACGGCAATCAAGGCTGTCTAAAGTTTGCTTCCTTTATCAGAGGACGCCAGTGACTCGCTTTTATATACGGTCTCATCAATTGAGGAAATGTCAATGCAGAAGTTCTGGGTTTTACAGCCTTATCAAAGGAACAATAAAACAAAAGGAATCCTTCTCTTGGTACTTCATTGATGGCCTGTAATATAATAGGGCTTTCCATGGACTAGTAGACTCAGCAAATAAGCACTCTCTAGCTCAACGTTATTCGGCATCCGGATAAAGCACAGAGAAGCAACAGGCCAACTAGTGTTGTCTTTGGCCAAGATTTAGAGCCGGGCTACATGTTACACTCACTCGTCCACTGCAGTTGTTAAATGACTGTTTTGGGAGGGAGGGGTAGCAACATTTAAGACAGATACAGACGTGAGAGGATAATCAGAATGGCAGAAAAAACAATGGCTACCAACCTGCCTTCCTTTGAGGACTTGTACACTGCACAAGTCAAAAAGTGGGCCGTGAAAATAACTACAGACCCCTCACATCCTGGACATGAATAGATTCAGGTCCTACCCTCAAAACAATGCTATATTCAAGGTCAATTATGAATGTGTTTCTAACAGCGATGAATAGGACATGACATCAAATTCCTTCCCCGTCATCTATATGTTTCTCTTGCAAAGACTGTTGGCTTCATTCAAATAATCTATGAGGGAAAGCCTGAGTAATTGCAGACAAATATCAAGGCTGAACTGAAAGATCTCCCTCAAGCTTCCTCAGATGTTTGCACTGTACACTGCACAAGTCAAAAAGTGGGCCGTGAAAATAACAACAGACCCCTCACATCCTGGACATGAATTGTTTCAAGTCCTACCCTCAAAACAACGCTACAGAGCACTGCACATCAAGACAACTAGACACAAGAACAGTTTTTCCCCAAATGCCATTACTCTGCTAAACAGATAATTTCCTCCCCACTGTCAAACTATTCACTAAAGCTGCATTACTATTACTATTAGTCTTTTCATCGTTCCTATCACCCATCTCCTCTCACTTATGACTGCAGGACTCTAACTTTGTTGCTTGTATTCTTAAGATATATATTAATATTGATATTGTGTCCTGATTGCTTATTTGTACCCTATGACTATCATTAAGTGTTGTACCTTATGATTCGTGATGAATGTATCTTGTCTTTTTATGTACACTGAGAGCCTATGCACAAAAGACAAATTCCTTGTGTGTCCAATCACACTTGGCCAATAAAGAATTCTATTCTATTCTATTCTATTCTATTCTATTCTATTCAACAGTCCCAAAGATTCTGGGTCATTCTGTTTCATCCTGTGGTTACCTCTCCTTGAGTTTCTTGCATTGTTGGGCTGAATTTTATTTATTTATAAAGGGTATTGCCCTGGTTACATCACTCCTTCGCTGCAATTTATTTTTTAAAAGTTTTTTTAAAAAAATTAAAACATAAAAAATTCAATGTCTACACAAGCAGTGTATTGTCTGGGTAAAATTAATTTTAAGAAATAGTAATCATAATAATAGCAGTAATATTCATAACCGTAATAGTGATCACATAATAATAATAGTATTTGCTTATCCATTTTAGTGAACCTTCCTTATGTAATTAATCATTCTCTTATGCGTTTAAATTTCTAACTTCTGTTTCTGCTAGTTAGCCTTTGATAAAACAAATCCCATATTTAAAAGTATTCAGTTTCTTCCTTCCCCTTAATTGTAAGTGTTAATCGATCCATTTCTGCACATTCTAATATTTTTAAATTACATTTTCCTCTTCATTTTTCCACTATTGTGGAAAACACAATTCAAGCTGCTGTTATCCTGTGTAAAATTAAATGTGTATTCCCTTTATTTTATTTTTCTAGCAAGATAACGAGCAAAATATTTCTGGTTTTAGATATACAGTGTATGCTAATTTACCATTTTTTCTAACCATATGTGTATTTTTGTCCAATATTATTTTGCCTTTGGGCATGTCCATCAGAGGTGGTATTCAGCAGGTTCTAACCAGTTCTGGAGAACCGATAGTGGAAATTTTGAGTAGTTTGGAGAATTACCACTTCTAAGTGACCCTGCCCCCATCTATTCTCTGCCTCGTGAGTCCCAGCTGATTGAGAGGGAATGGGGATTTTGCAGTATCCTTCCCCTGGAGTGGGGAGAGAATGGAGATTTTACAGTATCCTTCCCCTGGAATGGGGAGAGAATGGAGATTTTACAGTATCCTTCTGCTGGAGTGGGGAGGGAATGGAGATTTTACAGTATCCTTCTGCTGGAGTGGGGAGGAAATGGGGATTTTGCAGTATCCTTCCCCTGGAATGGGGAGAGAATGGAGATTTTACAGTATCCTTCCCCTGGAATGGGGAGAGAATGGAGATTTTACAGTATCCTTCTGCTGGAGTGGGGAGGGAATGGAGATTTTACAGTATCCTTCCCCTGGAGTGGGGAGGGAATGGGGATTTTGCAGTATCCTTCCCCTGGAGTGGGGAGGGAATGGAGATTTTACAGTATCCTTCTGCTGGAGTGGGGAGGAAATGGGGATTTTGCAGTATCCTTCCCCTGGAATGGGGAGAGAATGGAGATTTTACAGTATCCTTCCCCTGGAATGGGGAGAGAATGGAGATTTTACAGTATCCTTCCGCTGGAGTGGGGAGGGAATGGAGATTTTACAGTATCCTTCCCCTGGAGTGGGGAGGGAATGGGGATTTTGCAGTATCCTTCCCCTGGAGTGGGGAGGGAATGGAGATTTTGCAGTATCCTTCCCCTGGAATGGGGAGAGAATGGAGATTTTACAGTATCCTTCCGCTGGAGTGGGGAGGGAATGGAGATTTTACAGTATCCTTCTGCTGGAGTGGGGAGGGAATGGGGATTTTACAGTATCCTTCTCCTGGAATGGGGAGAGAATGGAGATTTTACAGTATCCTTCCGCTGGAGTGGGGAGGGAATGGAGATTTTGCAGTATCCTTCCCCTGGAATGGGGAGAGAATGGAGATTTTACAGTATCCTTCCGCTGGAGTGGGGAGGGAATGGAGATTTTACAGTATCCTTCCCCTGGAATGGGGAGAGAATGGAGATTTTACAGTATCCTTCCGCTGGAGTGGGGAGGGAATGGAGATTTTACAGTATCCTTCTGCTGGAGTGGGGAGGAAATGGGGATTTTGCAGTATCCTTCCCCTGGAATGGGGAGAGAATGGAGATTTTACAGTATCCTTCCCCTGGAATGGGGAGAGAATGGAGATTTTACAGTATCCTTCTGCTGGAGTGGGGAGGGAATGGGGATTTTGCAGTATCCTTCCCCTGGAGTGGGGAGGGAATGGAGATTTTACAGTATCCTTCCCTGGAGTGGGGAGGGAATGGGGATTTTGCAGTATCCTTCCCCTGCTACACCCACCAAGCCACATCATGCCATGCCCACAGAACTTGTAGTAATAAAATTTGAATCCCACCACTGATGTCCACCACATATGATAATATAAACCTGGTTCATATTATGATTACATTTAGCGGACATGTCCTTAAAACATTTTTGCCAGTCTTGCTGTTAGAAAGTGCCATCTATAGAACATTCTATATAGGTTTTCTTTATATGCAGTTGGCATTGTTAATTTATTATTCCTATTCCACAATTTCTGCCACTTATCTATCGCTATAGCATAACCGGATTTTTTAGCCCATACTATCATTGTTTCTTTTACTTGCTCTTCTTCCATTTTAAGGCTCAATAGATAGCTATAAAATTTTTTGATTCGTTTTCCTCTGTCCCTGTTCGTATCTGACCTAGTTCTGTTAATTCTTTATAAAAACCTTGCATTTTAACATCTGTCGCATATCCTGATTGTATTTGCACATGTGGCCATCATGCTAAATCAATCTCTTGACTATTCAATTTTGGCTTAGTTTTTTTTTTTTCAATTATTTTTTTTAATTTTTCATTCTCTTACATATCATATTAAATATACATTCACATAATTTTTATTCTTCTTTACATTTGTCATTCTTATACATTTGTTATTCCATTTAATAGGTTATTATATACAGTTGGGGTTGCTTTATTTACCATCCCTTCCTCCTGTTCTAAGAGCACCTTATTTTCCCTTTCTTTTCTCCCTCCCTCCCTTCTCTACTTCCTTCCTTCCTCCACTCCTTCCCCTTCCATCTTCCCTTTTGGCTAAGTTTAAAGTTCCCCATTTTTCATTCAAGATGTCCTTATATCTTGTAATTTTTTCCATGTTAACAATATTCAGATGTATCTGTGCCTCCATGGTGGAAAGCCAAACTGCTATTTTCAAATAGTGTTTTTCTTTAATTTTTGCCCACACTCACAATAATGCATTTCTAACATAATGTCTCTGAAAATATTCATGTATTTTGTTTTTCCCATACCATAAAAAGGCGTACCACCCAGTGGTGGGATTCAAAAAAATTGCTACCTCTTCTGTGGGCGTGGCTTGGTGGGCATGGCGTGACTTGGTGGGCGTGGCTTGGCAGGGGAAGGATACTGTAAAATCTCCATTCCCTCCTGACCAGATGGGACTCAGGAGGCAGAGAATAGATGGGGGTGGGGCCAGTCAGAGGTGGTATTTACTGGTTCTCCAAACTACTCAAAATTTCCACTCCTTGTTCTCCAGAACTGGTAAGAAACTGCCGAATACCACCTCTGGTGCCACCCCAAATGGAGATCATGTCCCTCCAAAGTTAATAATCCTGACTAGGGAATTCCAGGAGTTGAAGTCCACAAGTCTTAAAGTTGACAAAGTTGGACATCCCCTGGTGATGTTGAAAGATATTTAGGGGAAAAATGTATTACCACTAAAACCAGAAATTAGACCAGCTAGGAATCAACAAGGAATAAGAAGGAAGGGGGAAATAGTCTGGGAAAAATTCCACAGTGGTCTTAAAGATTAAAAGAAGTTCCTGAATGTATATGGCAAAATGAAGATCATCACATTTCAAAATAACAAGCCAGATATTTGGATGTAATATTCTAAGCTTTGGAAAATATTGCTCTGTTTCCTTTTGACACAACGGCTGCAATATTTACATATTGCACAGTTCTGTTGCTTGCATTTATGTCAAGTTTTCTCAACTGACAATTACGGAATGGTAACCAACAGGGCTAAATTCAAGGTCAATTATGAATGTGTTTCTAACAGCGATGAATAGAACATGACATCAAATTCCTTCACCGTCATCTATATGTTTCTCTTGCAAAGACTATTGGCTTCATTAAAATAATGTATGAGGGAAAGCATGAGTAACTGCAGACAAATATCAAGGCTGAACTGAAAGATCTCCCTCAAGCTTCCTCAGACGTTTGCATAAGAAAGATTTGAGAATATTTCCAAGCAACATTTGGGTATCAGCTTTGATGTTGTTAAAAAAACAGTTGTTAACTCTTCGGGTTATGGATCCTGGTTTTCTCAAAATGCACTAGACACAAGCAGTGGTGGGATTCAAACATTTTACTACCAGTTCTGTGGGCATAGCTTGGTGGGTGTTGTGTGGCTTTGGGGACGTGATAGGGGAAGTTTACTGCAAATCCCCATTCCCTCCCAACCCCACTAACCTGCTTTCCAGCTCCGTTCTCCTGTTCAGGGCAACAAAAGAAGATCAGCTGGGAGGCTGGGAGGCAGCAGGGGCGGGGCCAGCCTATTTGCCAGTTCTCCGAACTACTCAAAATGTCCACTACCGGTTCTCCAGAACCTGTCACATCTGGCTGAATACCACCTCTGGACACATCTATTTTCCTTATTTCCAGACAACAATTTTGATCTTACTTAAGATGTTATCTATTTTCTCCTTGAAAAGGTAAGTCAGAAAATATTAGAATCTGCTTATTACAGGCATGGTATTGTCTTTTTTTTTAAAGCAATTGTTAACTTTTCAGGTTATGGATCCTGATTTTCTCAAAACTCACTAAATACTAGTCTATTTTCCTTATTTTCAGCCAACAGTTTTGATCTTACTTAAGATGTTATCTATATACTCCTTGAAAAGTTAAGATGGAAAGTATTAGAATTTGCTTATTAAAAGCATTTTTTTAAATCAGCCAACATTAAATTCTTATAATGTTCTTTAAACTTGAAAGTCAGGGTACTTTATGTGCAGTTCTCATGGTACTCATTGGAAGAGTGACATGAACCAAAATATGCTTAGCTTAAAACATGCTCTTTCATCAGATGCTCCAAGCCCCAGATCTGAGACTTCTACTTGCACAGGTAGTCCTCAACCTACGACCACAATTGAGTGCAAAATTTATGTTGCTAAGTGAGAAACTTCTTAAGGGAGTTTTGCCCCATTTTACAATCTTTCTTGCCACAGTTATTAAGTCAACTTAGAACTAAGGAGAAATTTCCTGACAGTGAGAACAATTAATCAGTGAACAACTTGCCTCCAGAAGTTATGAATGCTCCCTCACTGGAAGTTTTAAAGAAGAGATTGGATAATCATTTGTCTGAAGTGGTATAGGGTTTCGTGCCTAAGCAGGGGGTTGGATTAGAAGTTCTCCAAGGTCCCTTCCAACTCTGTTATTCCATTCTAAGGTCTATAGACTTCAACTCCCAGAATTCCCACATCTTAAAATAGCCAAGTTGAAAAAACACTAAAGTTAGAAGATTGAAGTTCCTGGTTCAAACATTATCTCTGCCATAATATCATTGGTTGGCTTTCAGATGATCTCAGCCACTCCTACCATTCAGTCTGCAATTATTGTCACTTATCTCCTGGCATTCTGAGTTTTCATACCTTCCATTAGTCTATGGGCTCCTTATTTCTCAAGAATCCAATCAGAATGATGGTTGGGACTTTTGAGAAGAATATAGCAAAGACATCTGCAAAGCGCCAGGCTGGAGAAAGCAACTTTTTCTGTTCTAAGGATTTCAGCTAGCTAATGCTCCATGAACTACATTGGGTGCTGGTTTACTTTTGGGTCCAATTCAATGTGGTAGTTATGACCTAACAAGCCCTATATGGCATGAGGCCATACCACCTATGGAAACATCTTCATCCCTTTACATCAGCCCATCCTACCCAGTCAGCCAGGGGAGATATCATAGAATTATAGACCTGGAATGAACTTTGGAGGTCTTCTAGTCCACCTCCCTGCCCAATGTAGGAGTCCTTCTACGGAATCAAAATAGGGATGGAAGGAACCTTGCATATCTTCTGTCCAGCCCCCTGCTCAAGCAGGAGATCCTATAACATTTTCAGACAAGGGACTGCCCACTCTCCTCTTAAAAACCTCTAGTGATGAAGCACCCACAATCTCTTAAGGCAAGCTGTTCCATGGGTTAATTGCCCTCATTGTAAGGATGTTTCTCCTTAATTCCAGGTTGCTTCTCTCCTTTGTTAGTTTATATGCATTGTTTCTTGTCCTGCCCTCTGGCACGTTGGAAAATAAATTGACACCCTCTTCTTTGTGGCAGCCTCTCAAATACTGGAACACTGCTATCATATCTTCATTTCCCCCTCCCCCTCACTTCCAATCCTTCTTTTCTCTAGACGAGCCAAACCCAAATCCTGCAACCGTTTTTGATATGTTTTAGTCTCAAGATCTAATTCTTACTAATATACCATCCCAAACAAATTGTCAACTCATAAAGTTGCCATGGTGAGGAAAGCGGGGAAGAGCCTTCCACACATACCTTTGGCTTGAGTTGGATTTCAGATTGCTACAGCAGGCTTGTGAGGTGTGCACCTTATTGGAGGATGTGATTTATGACACAGATTGAGGGGAGGGAAGAAACCGGAGCAAAGTTCAGCCCTAATTAAAATGAAGTCAGATATGACTGCAATGGGTATTCCTAATAAATGACTGGATTTTTTTAAAAAACTTGGCTTGAGGTTCATGAATTAATTAGGGCATCTTTCAGAAACCTGACACAAATTATGGTTCAATCTTGTCTTGAAAACCATCAGTAATGGAACATCCACAACTCCAGGAGATAAGTTGTTCCATTGGTTACTGTCAGGAAATTGCTCCTTATTTCCAGGTTGGGTCTCCCTCTGAGAAGCTTCCATGCCTTCTCTGGTTGTCCTGCCCTCAATGCTTTGGGGAATAAGTCGACAAACCAACCGCCCTTCAAGTTTGGAAGACCGCTATCATGTCTCCCCTAAACCTTCTCTTGTATGTTGCATAACCCATCAGTTGAAGAATTCCAATTTGCAGGGTCCAGGAATAGAACCTTCTGTGCCATTGCCCCCACCCTTTGGAACACTCTCCTCATGGAGGGGAGGCAAGCCCCCCCCATCTTCCTGGCTTTGTGGAAAGAAGCTAAAACACGGGAAGCCTAGAGGAGCATGGAATTGTGAGACTGATTAGTCCTTTGAAGGCACAGTGGTGGGACTCATGTCCGGTGGAGGAGGGCTGAATCTGCCTATTGAGATGAGGTGGACTGGTTGCTTTTCTAGTATGGAGACAATAACTTGGTCCTTAACACCAATAAGGCCAAGGAGGTTACAGGGGATTACAGAAGGAATAGATCAGACATCTAGCCCTTGCTTATCAATGGACACCAAGTGGAGCAAGTGGCTAGTTTTAAGTTTCTGGGTGTTATCATAAAAGAGGACCTGGCCTGGGGCATTCACATTGCAGCACTTGTCAAAAGGGTCCAGCAGAGATTATACTACCTGAGACCTCTCAGAAAACAACAACTGAATGAAAAACCATTGGTGACCTTCTACCGCTGCATCATAGAAAGTATTTTAATTTATTGCACCTGTGTAGAGTTTGCCAATTGCACAGTGGCAGACAGGACAGCACTCCAGAGGGTTAATGCCATTGCCCAGAGGATCATGGGTTGCCCCCTCTCCTCTTTGGAAGACCTTTATAGCTCCTGCTGCCTTAAGAAAGTTCAAAAAATGCTTAAAGATTGATCTCATCCTGGGTACCTGTTGTGGTCCAACAGCGGCCGGCTGAGCTGTTGGTGGACTCTGACAGCAATGAACACTATGGGACTGCCTTGGAGGGTGAGGAAGACTCTGGGGGGTGTTCAGAGTCAGAGCAGGGACCTGCCCCATATATCCCTTCGACCGATCCGCTCTCACAGGGAGGGGCTCCTCCGGGTGCCGTCCACGAGGCAGTGCCAGCGGGCGACGCTTAGGAGTAGGGCCTTCTCTGTGATGGGCCCGACCCTCTGGAATGACCTCCCCCGTGACATCAGAACAATCACTGATCTCCGCTCCTTCCGTAAGATGCTCAAGACCCACTTGTTTGGTTTAGCGGGCCTGGCCTAATCCCGATCTAGTCCCTCAATTCTGTACTTTTAAATTTTGGGGGTTGTTTTAAGCTAATTTTTAACTTTTATTACCCTGTACAGCCTTATAGTTTAATTGGTTTTTAAGTGTATCTATTTTACATTAGGTTTTAATGTGGTGTCTGTACACCGCCCAGAGTCCCTTCGGAGAGAGGGGGGCGGTCTATAAATTTAATAAAATAATAATAATAATAAATAATAATAAAATAGAGACACCTGTTGGCCATCAGGTAGCATCTGAGTCAGGGAGCAGTGAGGAAGAACAGAGGGTGGTTGTCCCTGAAGTGCGTATGTGTAGGGCTGAGAAGAGGAGGGAGCAGCTTTGGAAAAAGGCTCATAGAAGGAAATAGGAAACAGGTGGCTACTGATTGGCCTCTCCCAGAGAGCTTATAGGTGGGACAACGGGAGGGGAATTTTGCAGGAAACAACAGTTTGCTAATCCAGGTGTAGCGAAAGTTTGCAGAATTCCGTGAGTTCAGGCCTTGTTTTCCTAGAGATAATTTTCTGGGTTCCTAGCCAAGGGGTTGCTTATCTCCCTCCTTAGTCGTGGCAGACAGCCAAGCCGGTGTCAGTATAAATTAGAGGCTTGGGACAGAACAGTTTGTTTCCTGCCTTTTAAAACAGATTTACATATAATCTATAATGGAGCAGCTTTGTGCCGAAAACATGCAGCTCATGCAACAGGCAGCTGTGCTGGCTGCCCAGGTGGCTCAGCTCCAAGTTCACACTGCTCCATCACTGCCTCGGAGGAAATGCCCGGTTGCAGTGCCTGATAAATTTGATGGCAACCAAGCCACGTTTTGGGCTTTTTTGGGACAATGCCAGCTGTTTTTTAGTTTGAGAGCAGAGGATTTCCTCACTGACCAAGATAAAGTGGGGTTTATTATTAGCCTGCTCTCCAGCTCCACAGCTCGTTGGGCTACCCCACTGTTGGTCCAGGCTAGCCCTCTGTTGGATGACTTCAGGGGGTTCTGTGAGCACATCAGGCTAATGTATGAGGACCCTATTAAGACAGAGAAGGCTACCCTACGTTTGAAGACTCTGAAGCAGGGCCTGGTTCCTTGCAGGAATACATCAGTGAGTTTAGGCTACTTTGCCAGGATTCGGATTGGAATGAGGCAGCCCTCATGGACACATTTCAGGATAGGTTATTGGAAGAATTGCAGGATGAGTTTTTTAACTATTACCATCTGGCAGCCGGTACAGGATAATAAAAACTAGGACAAATAGGCTGAGAAACAGCTTTTATCCCAGGGCAGTAACTATATTGAATTATACGGTATAGTGCAATAGTAATGCAATATTGGGTTTTCAATTTTAATTATATAGAATGCGAAGGATGTGTGTTTGTGTTTTTATTTTTATAGTTATAATGTACACTGAAGATGGCATTTAATTTCATTGTACGATGTGCAATGACAATAAACTAAAACTAAAACTAAAACTAAAAAAGAGTTGCCCTAATTAATTTACGAGCCCCGAGACAAGGATAAAAAAAACAAACCATTCGTTTATTAGGACTAACATCTTGGCATGGACTTCTGTGTAGCTGAAACTAAATTCCACTTAATGGAGTCTGAACTTTATCACTGTGCCCCCTCCCCTCTGGCTGAGGTCATCAATCACATTCTCCAACAGGACGTTATGGCAGGGTTCTGGACATGCGCATTCACATCCCAGTACAGCAATATGAGACTTTTACTCTGGCCAAAAGTATGCATGGCATTCCCCCCCCCCTTCTCAAGTTGATAGTAGTCATGGAAACGTTTTAGGCATTTACATCCGGCTCCCCTCACTTCCTGAAAGTGACCTGTATAAAACAAAGCAATTTGAGTACAGGTGTATAACTTAGGGATGTGTCCCTCCCCCAGGCTTGCTTGGATTTTCTGCATGGAATTTTGCTATAAGGCGATCAGCCTGGATATTTCTACTTTTCACCCAAGATGCCTCTGATAAGGGGTAGCCCTTCCACTTGATTAAGTATTGGATTTGTCTCCTGTGCCACCTTGAATCATGGATAACCTGAACTTCATAATGGGTTTGGCCCCCTATGACCATAGGGCCCGGGGGCTCCTGGGGTAGTGGTCTCAGAGTGGATCCAATTACGGGTTTCAAGAGGCTGCTGTGGAATGCTGGGTGTATCTTCCCCAACAATCGAGGCAGTTTCAATTGCACTGTGACTGGGTTGATGATCTTTACTATGGAGAATGGTCCCATAAACTTTGGCCCCAGTTTCTTGCTAGGCAGTTTTAATCTCAAATATTTTGTGGAGAGGTAAAGCTTCTCTCCCACCCGGAATGGCCATTGCAGAGCCCGGTATTTGTCTGCCTGTTTCTTATAGGTTTGTGCTGCTTTAGCCAGTGCCTTTTTGACATTTTCCCAGGTCGCTTTCAGCATCGACATCCAGTCAGCCAAGCTGACTGAGGAGGGGGGATCCCTTGGATACTCAGGCATTGGGATGAAGTCCATACCGCTCACTATTTTGAATGGTGTGAGTCCTGTGCTACTGTGGACAGCATTATTGTTCGCCACCTCAGCAAAAGATAAAAGGTCTGCCCAATTGGATTGCTGATAGTTCACATAGCACCTCAGGTACTGCTCTACCATGATGTTCAGTCTCTCTGCTGCCCCGTTGGTGCTCGGCTGAGAAGCTGAACTTAGAACCTGAGATGATCCAATGGACCGCAGGAACTCCCTCCAGAACTTAGCCGTGAACTGGACCCCTCTGTCTGAGATAATTATTTGAGGTACTCCATGCAGTCGGTAGATATGCTTCACGAACAGTTTAGCCAGCTTGTGAGCTGAGGGTAGTCCGCTACAGGGTATGAAGTGTGCCTGTTTGGAGAACAGGTCTATTACAGTCTAAATCACTGTGTTTCCCCCACATTTTGGCAACTCTACTATAAAGTCCATTGCAATCTCCTCCCACGGCCTCGTTGGCTCTGCTACTGTTTGCAGTAGTCCAGGGGGTTTTCCTGGTTGTCTCTTCATTATGGAGCAAATGGTACAACTTTTCACGTAACTATCTACATCTTTCTTCATGCCAGGCCACCAGAATTGCCTCCGGGCTAAGTGTAAAGTCTTTAGGAACCCAAAGTGGCCTGTTGGTTTGGCATCATGACTCCTCTGGAGAACTAGGGTACATAGGGATTCTGGGATGTAGAGTTTTGTCCCCTTCCATGCAAGGTCATCTCTCTTTGTCAAGATGTGTTGGTTGGTTTGGAACCAGGGGTCTGCTAGTTTGAGCCTCGTGGTTAGGTCGCTTGCAAGTTGGTCTTGCAGGTCACGGCGTTGCCGTCTGGTGGTCACTTGGGCAGCGGTTTGGGTAGAGGGAATGATGGTGTCCACTACATGCTTCCATTCACATTTGTACTGAGGCATGCGGGAGAGGGTGTCAGCTAGAAAGTTCCTCCCACCTGGAATGTGCTTTAAGACAAAATCAAAATGGTTGAAGTATTGAGCCCATCGGACTTGTTTGGGTGATAGCTTCCGTGGGGTCCTAAGTGCCTCTAGATTTTTTGTGGTCGGTCCAGACTTCGAACAGTTACTGGCCCACTTCCAACAGGTGTCTCCAGGTTAGCAGTGCCCATCTCACTGCGAAAGCCTCCTTTTCCCATGTGGCCCATCGTCTCTCTGTGTCTGTGAGCTTACAGGAGGTGTAGGCACAGGGTTGTAAGTTTCCTTCGTTGTTTCTTTGGAGTAGCACTGCTCCCACTGCCACATCGCTGGCGTCTGCCTGGATCACGAAAGGTTGCTCGGGGTCAGGATGCTTCAGCAGTGGCTCCTTTGCAAACATTTCTTTTAGTGTCTTGAACGCTTCTTGGCAGGTTAGGTCCCATGGTAGGGGTTGTCCTGGACAAGGTTTCCTTCCTGGGCTCCCTGTCTTCAGGAGGTCTGTCAAGGGTTTGGCAATCTTCGCAAAGGAGGGGATGAATTGCCTGTACAAGTTTGCGAACCCTAGGAAGCTTTGTAGATGTCTGCGGGTGTGAGGGGAATGCCAGCTTAGGATGGCTTGCACTTTTGCTGGGTCCATCTCTATTCCCTCATTTGACACTCGGTAACCCTGGTAGTCTAACCGTGCATGGTAGAATTCGCATTTTGATACATTGACGTACAGGTTGGAAGCCAGAAGTTTCTCCAGTACTTGCCAGACCAGGGGTACGGGGTCGTCCATGTCTCCGTGTAGATAAGGATGTCATCTAGATAGACGAGGGCCCCCTTGTAGAGGTGCTCATGCAGCATCTTGTTTATTAATTGCATGAATACTGTTGGGGGCCCCTGCATCCCGAAAGGCATCACTTTGAATTGAAAGCTCCCTAGGGGGCAGTTGAACGCTGTTTTCCTCTCATCTCCCTCTCTGATACGTACTCGGTAGTATGCTTCTCTGAGGTCTAGTCTGGTGAAGACTTTTCCCTTGGCCAGATGAGACACCATGTCCTTCATGAGGGGAAGGGGGTATAGGTTGTGTACGCACACCCTATTTATCCCTTGAAAGTCCACATATAATCTCATGGTTCCATCTTTTTTTTTCTTTGAAAAGGACTGGTGCTGCGACCCGTGGCTTGGCTGGCTCAATGAACCCCCTTGCTAGGTTTTTGTCTATGTATTTGTGCATCTCTTGCTTCTGCTTCTGAGAAAGGCATCCCTGTTTGGCTTTGCCACATACCTCCAGCTGCAATCAATCTCCTGCTGCCTGATTTTCCCTCCAAGCAATCCAAACATTGTGAGGGAGTGCTCGGAGAGCCCGGGCTTCAGGAAACCCAGAAAAAAAATTATTTTAAAAGTCAGTTTCAGCTATCTGTGAAGTTTCCAAGAGTTGCCCTAATTAATTTACAAGCCCCGAGACAAGGTTAAAAAAAACCCCATTCATTCATTAGGACTAACATCTTGGCACGGACTTCTGTGTAGCTGAAACTAAATCCCACTTAATGGCGTCTGAATTTTATCACTGTGCCCCCTCCCCTCTGGCTGAGGTAATCAATCACATTCTCCAACAGGACGTTATGGCAGGGTTCTGGACATGCACATTCACATCCCAGTACAGCAATATGAGACCTTTATTCTGGCCAAAAGTATGCATGGCATCCCCCCCCCTTCTCAAGTTGATAATAGTCATGGAAACGCTTTAGGCATTGACACTAAACTAAACTAAACTAAACTAAACTCCTCTTATCTTTAACTAATTTTAATAATATTTAATCACTCTTGCCTTTTCCTGTTTTTTAACTTTTATGTTGTATGTTTTATGTTATATCACATTTTATATTTTAACATAACTGTCTTCCAAAACTTGAGCTGCTGTCACAGAGAAGAGGGGGGGGGGGGTGTCAATTTTCAAAAGCACCTGAGGTCAGGACAAGAAGCCATGGGTAGAAGATTGCTAAAGAGAGATCCAACTGAGAAGTAAAGAGAACTTGTCTGACAGTGCAAAAAATTAACCAATGGAATAGCTTGCCTTCCAGAATTTTGGATGCTCTATCATTGGAGGTTTTCAGGAGAAAATTGAAGAATCATTTGACAGGGATGATATTGTCAAGCCTGAATTTGGTTGGGGTGCGGGATTGTTTGTATCCTTGGACATTCTGACATGAATTCAGTTTGACACAGTTTGGAGCAGAAGGGACAAGGAGCCTTCAGTCAAAACATCATTCCTAACTGATGAGTCAACAACATTCCAATGTCTGGCTGACCGGAAGAGGAGGAGGATAGATGTCACCAGACAACCAGCTCCCATCTTGGTTGAACAATGTGACAGTTGTTTAGGAAATTTGAAAAAAAAAACTGAAATTTATATTGGGGCAAAAAGTCCGGGAACTTTAGTACGAGCTTTTCACCAGTTAGTGCCAAGATGTTGTATCTAAATAAATTTGTACTTTGAGGAAACAGAATGCCTCAAAAGTTCAATTGGATATGATGGATCTTGGAACCTGACAGATGTAAGGTCTTCTGTCCTAGGCAGGGAGTCGGAATCCAACTCCTCCAAGGCCCCTTCCAGACCTATGATTCTATGTTCTAATATTTTATTGTACACCACTGAGGGTCACTCTTTGAGGTAGACGGGTGGTTCAGAAATATGAAAAATAAATAAATAAAATGAATCGTGTGGATCAAGTCCATCTCAACTTGTAAAAGCACCATGTGGATAGAACAGATTAATGCAGGAAACCAGAAATAGTGTCATTGAAAATTTGCAGGTAGGGAGTGGGATTCCATGCTCAAAGAGTCATCCCAGATTACAGATTAAAAGAGTTGAAAGGTACCTTGTAGGTCATCTAGTCCAACCCCCCACCCAAGCAGGAGACCCGACACCATTTCTGACAAATGGCAGTCTCTTCTTGAAAGCCTCCAGTGATGAAGCTCCCACAACTTCTGAAGACAACTTCTGTTCCTTGGCTCTCACTGTCAGAAAATTTCTCCTTATTTCTAGGTTGAATCTCTCCTTGATCAGTTTCTATCCATTATTCCTTGTCTAGCCTTCAGGTGCTTTGGAAAATAAGTTGACTCCCTCCTCTCTGTGGCAGCCCCTCAAATATTGGAAGACTGCTATCATGTCTCCCCTAGTCCTTCTTATCATTAAGAAGGTTGCAGGAACGGGTAGACATACCCAGTTCCTGCAACCGTTCTTCATATGTTTTAGCCTCCATCCCCTAATCATCTTTGTTGCTCTTCTCTGCACTCTTTCTAGTGTCTCAACATCTTTTTTATAGTGTGATGACCAAAACTGGATGAAGTATTCAATTAGAGTTCCGCTAATGAATATTGGTTAAAAAAACGTCACAGCGGGGGAATGGAATGAATGAAAGAAGCAGTTTATTCTGGTCTTACATACATGGGACAACATACAGAGCCAACCACAAAAGACATACAAATCCTCGGACACCATGCCTTCTCCCAAAAAAACTTCTATTGAATGTACAACATCATTAACAAATTGGCTATTGAGATACAACAGATCTTCAGACATGAATAAGCTCCTTAGTTTAGTTTTTTTTTCCAAACTCTACTTAGACAAATATTATTTTACATGTTGAATACAGGACAGTATCCTTAACAAATTTCAAGATATTCACATGAAGAACCAAGTACTTTATAAAACAGCAATATTATTATTTTCCCCCCTCTTATTTTTTAAAAGGCATTGAACAGATTCATTTTACTCCCATCTAATTCTCAGTGGGTCAACAACTGGACTTTTCAAGACAAATAGCAATAGCACTTCGACTTATATACCACTTTACAGCCCTCTCTAAGCTGTTTGCAGAGTCAGCCTATTGCCCCCAACAATCTGGGGTCCTCATTTTACCCACCTCGGAAAGATGGAAGGCTGAGTCAACCTTGAGCCTGATGAGGTTTGAACTGCCAAACTGAAGGTAGCTGGCAGTCAGCAGAAGTAGCCTGCAGTACTGCACTCTAACCAGTGTGCCATCGAGACTCTTAAATGCTTATTTGTTTTGTTTTGTTTTGTTTCTTAGGATAAGAAAAGAAAAGAAACTTATTTACAAGTTGGCTAATGTGAAAAGAAGTGTTCCTTTCCACCCTGACAGCTGTCAACACCCTTGCAGGGGGGGGAATTAAAACACTACTTTCAAACTACCAAAAGGATTAATCCAGTTATTACCCACTGGGTGGCAAAATGACAAATTGTCACAACCCTATATTATATTATTATTATTATTTTTAAAAAAAGGAAACAAAGAGATAACAAACAGTTCTGGAGTGATTTTTTTTTTTTTGAGTCCAGAAGGAATTCATGGCTAAAACTATCAACAGACAGTAGAAGGAGATTTGGTACTAGGACAGTGATGGTGAACGTTTTTGGCACCGAGTGCCCAAACCAGAATGTGCATGTGCTGAAGCCCCAGAAACTAAAAGACCAGCTGGCCAGGGCACATGTATGCACCCGCCAGCTGTTTTTGGAGTTTCCAGGACTCCGGCGCATGCAAAGACCAGCTGGCTGGCACGTGCCGGAAACCAGAACAGCAGCTGGCGATGGCACGCATGCCCACAGAGAGGGCTTTGCGTGCCACCCCTGCCACGCATGCCATAGGTTCGCCATCACAGTACTAGGAGATACTAGTTAGGTGTCAGGATAGACATTTCCAAACTGTCTAGCTGTGAAGATCTCCTGTGTGGACCTTTGAACGTTCTCAAGCATTCTGAAAAAGCTCCTCGTTCTATTTACATGGGTGGCCCGTCAAAGTTTTGGGCCATCTGAACATTGTTGGTCAAGCACTTTGAAGGTCCTCTTAAGACATCTGTCTCACTGCAACACCAGGGAATGTATGTGCCTGTCCCTCAAAGACGGTTGCATAGCTGTTGCGTTTATACTTCTGCCAATGTTAACGTTCTGGCGCTAAAATGGGGGTCTCTGAATTTGGACATTTGAAGAATTGTGGACTTCGTCTCCCAGAATTCCTCAGCCAGCCATGAAGTCCACAATTCTTAAAGTCGCCAAGTTTGGAGACCATCCCCCCATCCCGTGCTTAAAAAAGAAACAAAGCAGAGAAATTTCTCAACAGGAAATCAAATCAACCAATCTGCACTCAGGGATGTTCATCTCCATGCCATGCGTAGTGAAGATTTGGGAAAATGTGGGCGTCAACCCATCTGCAACCACACTTACCCATCAGCCCCATCTCAGGAGAGGTAGGCGTCAACGCCTGTGTGCAGCTGCAGAAAAGTCTAACTCAAGCTTTAAATGTGGTCAGAAGAGATTGCTGTTAGCAGTAGCCAGCATTCAGAGGCTTATTCTCCATCATTTATATGGAGAGTAAATAATTTATAAGATAAATAATAATTTATCTTATCACTGAGGAGTAAGAAGCCTCAGATTGCTATTCAAAACTTACTGGGTCACACCGATATTAATCCTAATGCAACCATTCCTTGAAATCCAATGAAAAAAAATTCCCACCTTATTATGCGGAGTCTGTGGCATGTGGCCCTTAATAGCAATGTTCCAATATTTCTAGGATGAAGGTTACTGATTTTTAAAATCCATCTTTTCATTAAGAGTGGATTGGAGGTGATTTCCGTAAAGACCACTTAGGAATTCTACCAGCCCTGTCAATATTTTTTATTTAAACTATTTAGCTCAGTTACTTTAACTATTCAGCTTAGATAATGAAGGGGGAAAGTCGCAATGATAGTTAATGGCCACATGAATTCCTGCCCTTATTATTATTATGTCTGGAATAGATGTTAAAAATGGGGGGGGGGCTTTGATCACATGACTGTCTTTCCTCTTGATACTTAATTTCCTCCCCACCCGCCCACCCCAGCCCACGAAAAGGACTACTTTCTCTGCTACTCGTGAATTACCATATTTTTCGGAGTATAAGACACACCTTTTTCCCCAAAAGAAGAGGGTGAAAATCTGGGTGCATCTTATACACTGAATGCAGCCTTTTTAGCCTCCCAAAACCCTACCCCCCTTTGCAAAAACGGCCGTGCATAACCTTTATGAGGCTTCCAGAGTGGTCCTGGGGGCTGGGGAGGGCAAAAATGAGCGAAAAACATGACGTTTTTTTGCTTGTGTTTGCCTTCCCAGCCCCCAGGAGCACTCTATAAGCCTCCTAAAGGCTATTCCTGCCTCTCTTTTTTTGAAAAATGGGCCCGTTTTCATGAAAAACAGGCTGTATTTTGCTACTTTTTGCCCCCCCAGCCCCCAGGAACACTCCACAAGCCTCCTAAAGTCTATGCATGCCCTTTTTTGAAAAAATAGGCCATTTGGGGAAGGTCTGCAGAGTGCAAAAAACTTTTTTTAAAAAATTGCCTCTTCAAAATCTTGGTGCGTCTTATACTCCGGTGCATCTTATACTCCGAAAAATACAGTAACCCTTTTTGTGTGTCCTCTGAAAGCTTATTTGAAGCTTTCTAAGTCATCTTTGTGGAATTTACGGGGCTTTAGACCCACGTTCATCTTTACCCTAGTAGGACCACCCTGGAGTAAGCAGTCTGAGGATTTCAAGCTTGCATGGGTGTTGGCCTGTAAATCTTCTAAAATGGAACAAAAAATCAATTGGAACCCTTCATACACCCAAGTTGCATTACAAGTATCACCTTTACATAGAGCATTGTAATAAAAAAGCATCTCTGGAAATGCCTTGGAATTTATACAAGGACCATTATATCAAACACATCATTCAAAAACCTGGATAAATCACCACCCCCAAAAGAAGAAGACCCTGAAAGGCTCCAAGTGGAATTCTTTCAGTAATATTTGTTGCATATTTCATATTCCAGTCTTTTCTGATTCAGCTCTGGCCAAAGATGCCTCTAATAAAAGCCATTTCTAATTTTTCACCAGAACCCCCATTATATGGTTCATGCTTGATGGGGCTATAATCCATTTTTGGTTTCTTGAGTTTTGGAGTTACTTTGTCTCTCTGATCAATTAAAATATGGGGATTGGTCAGCTGTGTCTCCTTGAAAACAATGGGTATGGGATCCTAATACCACAAATTGTGTCACTTTGTTTTTGCTTATAAGTCTAAAGCAGGGGTGTCCAAACTTGGGAACTTTAAGACTTGTGGACTTCAACTCCCAGAATTCCCCAGCCAGCCATGCTGGCTGGGGAACTCTGGGAGTTGAAGTCCACAAGTCTTAAAGTTCCCAAGTTTGGACACCCCTGGTCTAAAGTAACATCTCAGCACCTAAAATTTCACACAAAGGTTGTGAGGCCAAGAAGACGTAGATCAGGGGTGATCAACCTGCACCCCTCAAGACCACACATGGTCCTTAAGCCTTCTTTTCCTGGCCTTATGACCATGACTGATGAAAAAAAAATGACAGCACTGCCTCCTGTCCTTTCCAGTTGGGAAACAGATTAAACATTGCATTGCAAGACCCAAAATAGAGCTCTTACTCTTAAAAACAAAGACCCATCCTCATATGTGAAAAGGTCGCCCACATTTTGTGAACTTCCCTAGAAATTGGGTAGTCCTTGCCACCAAAACATTGTCCATTCCTGAATGGACATGCCCTCATTTTAGCAAACTCTTTATCTAAGGAACTTTATCTAAGTTTCTGTTTGGGATTTAGGTTGTCTTAAAGTCCAAGTACAGGTCAATGGAAATTGGGTCAAGATACTTGTAATTCTGCCCCCCCCCTACATATCTCTAGTGATCCCACCATTCTCTTATTCATACTGCTTTCACAACTGTCTTCTCCAAATAATTCACTAGACATATCTCTTGTAGAATGGCCCGTTTCACAACAAGAAACTCTGCGTATCTAAATTTCCAACTTTGTTGCTTCCACAACAGTTTCTTGAGAATGAGCATTTCCCTCCAGTAAGATACTTCTAAAAAGGGCAATAATCGGGCCAATTGTATTCTACCTATATGACTGATTTCCTCCCCCCCCACTCAAAAAATGGGTCATTGTTTTCCCCCATGCATTATTCCACATGTTCTGTCAAGCACTAGGACCCATCTGCCTCTGAAGGTGATTTTGGAGGATGTGCTAAATTTCACTGGCATGAAGAATTACGTCTACCCCAAATACCCACCTTCAAGGAATAGGATTGGCCACTGGTTGTGCTGATCTCTCGTTTATTTTAAAGAGTTTCTTATATGTAAACATACAAGTAAGTTTCCTAGGTGAACAAGCTGGGTACATTTTTTTGCGCATGAGTTGCATTGGCCAGTGCATCCTGATACCCAGCACATGACACCCAACCCATCAGCTATGGAAAGTGGCCCACCAGGAGCTCACAGAAATCTGGGTTTCTGTCTAAAAATAGTTAGTCAGGAAGATTCCTAAGGGAAGTAGGAGGAAACTACACGTCCTTGGGCTGACAGGATTGGGCGGAAGGTAGGTTCCTAAACTTAATTCCATACCACCCACTCGTACCTGTAAAAAAATTAATAATAATGATCGTATGATGCATACATCTTGCATTGATAGGATAGCTCTGACGCTGTCCATCTCCCATGACCCTCTGATTTTCAACAGTCACCCAATGGCACAAATGATATAGGGTAGTCCTCGACTTACGACAGTTCATTTAGTGACCGAAGTTACGACAGCACTGAAAAAAGTGACTTATGAACGTTTTTCACACTTACGCCCATTTCGACATCCCCATGGTCGCATGTTCAAAATTCAGACACTTGACAAGTGGCTCATATTTAGGCGTGTCCTGGGGGAGGGGGTGTCACATGATCATCTTTTGAGAACTTCTGACCATGGGGAAGGGAGATTCACTTAACAACCGTATTCCTAGCTTAACACCTGCAGTGATTCACTTAACCACGGTGGCAAGAAAAGTCATAAAACGGAGCATAACAAACATCTCACTTAGCAGCAGAAATTTGGGGCCCAGTTGTGGTCATAAGTGGAGGACTACAGTATGGCGTTACTAGAGCAAAACACCTTATCTACAATGTGAGTTAGAATGGGGTGCAAAAGCTCACCCCCAGCCTGATTCTGCTAAAATCCCATATTTACTCAGTGATAATGGCATCGTTTTTAAAAGAATCAGTGCTTGGTATGTATATCATAATTTTTTTCGTTGTTCTTTTTTTTTTCTTTTTAGAATTTTTTTATTTTTTTTGTTTGTGTTTTGTTTTTAGGTATAACATAATAAAAGAAATAGAAACAAGTTTCAATTTGATCCACAGCTGTTTCAAAATATACCAGGTAAAAAGAGCAATATCTTATATAACTTTCTACAATATGTTCACCTGGTTAGATCCGAGGGGGGAGGGGGAAGGGAGAAGCATGTATTTTTTGCTGGATGGGGGATGGGGGGAGGAGAGGACAAAATAAATGCTTTTTTTAAAAAAAAAATCACCATAGGCTATATGTAAAAGCACAAACCGTAACCTCCTAGTAAAATTTACACCACCTATATTCCCTTCTAAGCCCTTGATTAAACAAAGTGAACCCTATCAAGGATGGTAGCATACTTGCTGAATGCAATTATCCCAAAAGTCCTTGGTGTAAAGTCTAAACATTGCCACCTCCTAGTTTGAAAAGGATCAAGCGAGACTGCTAATATGAAATGTTCAAAAATAATCCCATCTCTTGGCATTACTCAAGTATGAATGAACCCTTACGGATTCTCTTGCAGAATAAGGAACCTGTGGAACAGGATGATGGTTTGATTTTTTGCAAAAAAAAGAAGAAGAGAACTTCAACCAAAATGTCAGTTACCTTCTGTTGGGATAGTTCGGTCCAGTCTTAACAATAACGATAACGATTTTTCCCCACCCCTCCCCCCAAGAGCACAAGCCAGTGATTATACATTGCAAAGAAAGAAAACTAATCCTTGCCTATGGGATTTCTCTTTGAAAAAGTCCGACATCTCTCCCTCCTTCATTAACCATCGCACAGCATGTGCCATTTCGCGATTTGTCTCCTGGGATATTCGCAGATCTCCTTCCAATGTTCTCCAGCTGGGCCTTCCGCTAACGCCCCCAAGGTTAACCGGCCGATGATGTCGTTCCGAGACCCCCTATCGGAATCCAATACTAAGAATTCGATGCTGATCTCTTTGAGACCCTCGCAGGGAATATCAAAGACAAAGAGTTCGTTGAACACTGCGTTGGGGGTACACTTCTTGACGTGCGTCTTCTTTTTTGAGATCCGCTTCTTGGCGTGGTAGAGGTTCACTTTGACATAAGGGTCTGCAAAACAAGTGACATACGATGGTTGACTTAGACCAGGGGTGTCAAACTCAAGGCCCGGGGACTGGATCCAGCCCACAGGGTGCTTAGATCTGGCGAATGGAGCCCAGAGGTTGTATTCACTTTCCTTCCCTACAGGTTTTGCAAATGTGAGCCTGCGCATGTGCTTTGGCTAAAAGATGTGCCTAAATGGGATGGCGTAGAGCAAACCTGGTGTAAAATTAACAATTGGTTCGCCTGAACCGCCCCGAACTGTCTGAATCCCACCCCGGTTCCTGGGTCTGAATGGTTATTACTAATAACTCTGGAAATGAGACCATACAGGCAAAGCCAACACAGAACAATAATAAACCAGTTCAAAGGTGCATGGACTTAACTACATCTTTATGAAGGATTAGTCAAACTTAAAACTCTAGGGGTAGGTAGAACCACTTAGTTCCAGTTCAATGAAAGCTGATGAATGTTGCATGCGTTGACATTATTCCTCAAACAGGTCTGGAGTGGATGATCTAGAACGGCTTTTATAATTCATGTCACCTTTTATCTTCTCCCACACGCACATAAAATATTCTTGTGTTCACACTTAACTTGGTTCTAGTGTGGATTTATCTTTCTGGGAATTAGAGTAGGCTTATATAACTCCACCAAAAAGAAATTCATACATTTCTGTCCTTTTGAAAAACAGCTCGGAAACACTTTTTTCTAACAAACAAATCAAACAAAAAGAAACTCCAAGGATAGTTCTTATCTAAAGAAAATTATTTGCTTCCCTGTAATTTGTAAAATTTCTAGGTTCAAACTGTCCCCGTTCTCCCCAGCTAAGAATCCATCAATGTCATCACACGTGGCCTCCTTTTCAAATTACCTGATAATCCCGAAACATCAGCCTTAGGTAGATGCCTGGCCTTTAAAACAACCACTGTGAGCGTATTTGTTGTAGACTGATAACAAAGTGAGATCAGCAATTCACCACGTCCAGAAGATTTCTGCAGAATTAAAGAGATAGGTTTGTTGAGTTGTAATGCTTAGAGCTACTTCAAATTCAGAGAGGGGCAGAGGTGCAATATTCTGATTTGTAAACTCACTTTACCATTAGCAACAACATATTTCTAGTTTGGAGAATGTATGCATGGATGGATCTCCTTCTATCTGTCTCTCTGTGTCTCTGAACCTGTCTGTCTGTCTGTCTGTCTGTCTGTCTGTCTGTCTGTCTGTATGTATGTATGTATGTATGTATGTATGTATGTATGTATGTATCTGCCTATCATCTCTCTCTCTCTGCCTAGCTGCCTACCTATCATCTATCTGTCTGTCTCTCTGTCTCTGAACTGTCTCTGTCTGTCTGTCTATCTGTATCTATCTATCATCTATCTATCATCTATCTATCATCTATCTATCATCTATCTATCTATCTATCTATCTATCTATCTATCTATCTATCTATCTATCTATCTATCTATCTATCTATCTATCATCTATCTATCATCTATCTATCTATCTATCTATCTATCTATCTATCATCTATCTATCCCTCATATCTACTGTACCTATCTGCCTAGCTGCCAGCCTATCATATCTCTCTCTCCCTCTATCTATCTATCTATCTATCTATCTATCTATCTATCTATCTATCTATCTATCTATCTACCTACCTACCTAGCTGCCTGCCTATCATCCATCCATCCATCCATCCATCCATCCATCCATCTATCATCTATCTATCTATCTATCTATCTATCTATCTATCTATCTATCTATCTATCATCTATCTATCTAATTCTATCTATGTATCCACCTATCATCTCTCTCTCTCTCTCTCTCTCTCTCTCTCTCTCTCTCTCTCTCTCTCTGCCTAGCTGCCTGCTTATCATCTATCTATCTATCTATCTATCTATCTATCTATCTATCTATCTATCTCTCTCTCTCTCTCTCTATCTATCTATCATCTCATATATATCTATCTGCCTATCTGCCTGCCTATTCTCTCCCCCCCTCTCTCTCTCCCTCCCTCCCTACCAACCTACCTACCTATCTGCTTATCTGCCTGCCTATCATTCATCCATCCATATCTATCTATCTATCTATCATCTATCTATCTATCTATCTATCTATCTATCTATCTATCTATCTATCTATCTATCATCTATCTATCTATCTATCTATCTATCTATCTATCTATCTATCTATCTATCTATCATACCTTCTCTATCATCTATTATTTATTATTATCTATATCCATCCATCATCTGTCTGTCTGTTTGTCTGTCTGTCTGTCTCTATCTCTTCCTGCTATTTTTATTTGTTTGTTTGTATCCCACCTTTATATTTTTTACAAACAATCCAAAGTGATAATCATAGACCTGAACCTCTAGAAACCGAGATGTGTTAATCTACAACTGAAACCAAAGGAACAAGCTAGTTCTAGTAAATCTGCCCCAATTAATTTAATGTATTTCCATCTCCCTTTTTTGATTACTAGACACAACACACGAAAACTTTAAAAACCATGACAAATCTGGAATATTTTTCAAAGCATGGATTGGGCCAATCAGTCCTTTCTTCCTGATGCTGCAATTCAACTTCATCTGCTTTTTAATCATTTTTAATTGTTGAATAAACTACCACTATTGGGTTCACACATCATGCAATGTCATAATTTTACAATTCAACGTTTTTGAACGACCGTAGCTGGCTTGAGAGAACTCGCCAAGTCACATTTAAGCCATATTTAATTTGAGAGAGATGTTTGAAGCAAACCAGGCCCTCCTCAGTTGAATGACAGCTGAAGTAGCTCTGTGTGTGTGTGTGTGTGTGTGTGTGTGTGTGTGTGTGTGTGTTTCAGAGGCGGTACTCAGCAGGTTCTGACCAGTTCTGGAGAACCAGTAGTGGAAATTTTGAGTAGTTCAGAGAACTGGTAAATACCACCTCTGACTGCCCCTGCCCCCATCTATTCTCTGCCTCCTGAGTCCCAGCTAATTGGGAGGGAATGGGGATTTTGCAGTATCCTTTCCCTGCCACGCCCACCAAGTCATGCCCACAGAACCATTAGTAAAAATTTTGAATCCCACCACTAGTGTGTGTGTGTGTGTGTGTGTGTGTGTATGTGGGGGTGGGTGGGTATCAGGGGTGAAATCCAGCAGGTTCTGACAGGTTCCGGAGAACCTGTAGCGGAAATTTTGAGTAGTTTGGAGAACCAGCAAATGCCACTTCTGCCTGGCCACGGAGTGGGGTGGGAATGGAGATTTTGCAGTATCATTCCCCTGCCACACCCACCAAGCCACACCATGCCCACCAAGGGGTTAAGTACGTCATCAGTTTGGAATCATTGTGCAGCCAGAGGAGATCCAAGTCTCACCCTGGTGAATTCCATTAACCCTTATCTAATTTTGAACAGTCATTAAGCAAATGGTTGAAACTTGAAAGCTGTTCAGACCTTTAGATTTCACCAGATGGCTGTGATGCATCATTTAACTTTGAATACTCACACATTATATATATATATATATATATATATATATATATATATATATATATATATATATATATATATGTGTGTGTGTGTGTGTGTGTGTGTGTGTGTGTGTGTGTGTGTGTGTGTGTGTGTGTGTGTGTGTGTGTGTGTGTATGTATATGTATATGTATATGTATATGTATATATGTGTTGTATTTGTACTGATAAATAAATAAAGGGAGACTAGTATAGATCTATTTCGAGCTAATTAGCTCTCATCAGCTAGCCATACCCTTACTGGGATTCGAGGGTATGGCTAGCTGATGAGAGCTAATTAGCTCAAAATAGATCTATACTACTCTCCCTTTATTTATTTATCAATACAAATACAACACAAATATAAAAAGGCAACATTAAAAATAAAAATATGGTTTTCTGCCTGCATGGTCTTCTGTGATAAGCCGAAGGACAGAAATGAGGGAGTAGTGACCTTCCTCCCATATTTAGGCACACCAGGGGTTGTAACACAAATACATATATATAATGTATATATATATATATAAGCCAGCTTTACCACCTCTCACTCTCTTAACTGTGATATTATTCTGAAACTCCCTAAATCAGACAGAAAATTGTTACCTGAAACTCATATTTCAAAACATTGACAAATATCAGTCTGTGAGTGAGCCAATACTATCCTAGGCTGCATTAATAAGGCAGGGTGGGTGGGTAGAATCAAGATCACATGAAGTATTAAGGCTGCTTTATAAAGCCTTAGTAAGGCCACACTTGGAATACTGCTTTCCAGTTTTGGTCACCATATTATTAAAAAAAAGATGTTGAGACTTTGGAAAGAATGCAGAGAAAAGCAATAAGAATGATTAGCGGGCTGGAGGCAGTGACGTGCAGTTGGGGGAGGCAGGGGAGGCACAGTCTCACCACTGTCATCATGAAAAGAAAAGAAAATGTAAAAGGAAAAAGGCGCGAGCTGAGGTCAGGCTGGAGGATAGGGATGGGGTCACAGGAGTTGGGGACGTGTATCCTAGTGAAAAGAAGGAAGATGGAAGACAGGATAGCAGTGTTCTAATATTTGAGGGGCTGCTACAAAGAAGAGGGGGTCAACCTATTCTCTAAAACACCAGAAGGTAGGATAAGAAGCAATGGACGGAAACTAAACAAGGAGCGAAGCAACCTAGAACTAAGAAGAAATTTCCTTACCGAGAGAACTATTAATCAACGGAATGACTTGCCTCCAGAAATTGTGAGCAGAAAGAAGAAATTGGACAATCGTTTGCCTGAAATGGTATTGGATCTCCTGCCTGAGCAGGGGGTTGGACTAGAAAAACTCCAGGGTCTCTTCCAACTCTCTTATTCTGCTGTTCTGTTCTCTTGAGAAAATGAAATGATAGCTCCAAACCAGAGGTGGCATTCAGCTGGTTCGGACTGGATTGCCCAAACCGGGAGCAGAAATCACGGGTGGGCCTGTCCACCTGCCCCAGCTCTATGCCATCCTATCTAGGCATGTTTTTGAGGCCAGGCACACTTGTGGAAGGTCCCTGAAGGCAGTGAGTGCCTGCATGCGTGGCGAACCAGTGGTAACAAAATGTGAAACCCACCGCTGCTTTAAACCCTCCAATACAGAACAAAACATTGGAAACAATCTCTCAAAATGTTGTCCCAAATAATAGACGATGGATTATCATGTCAAAGGACCCAAGAAAATATCAGATACACATCAGATTTTACCGAAAACAATATGGTCACCTTGTGGAAACAAAATATATAAGCCAGGAAATGTAAGCCAAACAAGCTTCATCTCTTCAGGTCAGAAATGGATTAAAAGCCATAAAACACTCTAGATGGGAATATTGTTTGCTACACATTGAAGCAATTTGATTTGATGCTTGATCTTTTGAAAGCAATTATCCCAAAGTCAATATACTGGCAGGTCCTCAAGCCTGGATATTGGTTGCCCGAGCTTTGAAACATGTATTAGTTTTGGGATTTTAATAGGAAATGGGCTGCCACTTAAAGCTCAAGATATTTCCAAGCTGATTTGCAACCTGATATCAAAGATATTGATCTGGTCATAAATTGAGTGGGGCAAAGGAAATATTTAGAATTGGAGACAGAACTCCTGATGATAGTAATAAAACTGATGCCTACATCTTTCAGGATGCTGCTTATTTTGATTGGCCAACTGAAGTTTAATGGATTCCTGGGAATTTGTGCTAGAGTTTAATTTAGTTTACTTTATTTTATTGTCATTGCACATCGTACAATGAAATTAAATTCCACCTTCAGTGTATGTTATAACTATCAAAATAAAAACACAAACACATATCCTTCACATGCTATATAATTGAAGCTGAAAACCCAATATTGCATTAATATTGCACTATACATTAGAATTCAATATAGTTACTGCCCTGGGATAGAAGCTGTTTTTCAGCCTATTTGTCCTTGTTTTTATTGTCCTGTACCGTCTGCCAGATGGTAATAGTTCAAAAAAAGGGGATGAGATGGATCTTTAAGAGTGTTTTGAACTTTCTTAAGGCAGCGGGAGCTATAAAGCTCTTCCAAGGAGGGGACAGGGCAACCCATGATCCTCTGGGCAATGGCATTAACACTCTGGAGTGCTGTCCTATCTACCACTGTGCAGTTGGCAAACCATACACAGGTGCAGTAAGTTAAAATACTCTCTATGGTGCAGCGGTAGAAGGTCGCCAGCAGTTTTTCATTCAATTGTTGTTTCCTGAGAAGTCTCAGGTAGTATAATCTCTGATGGAGAGTTGGCAGATTCTATGGATTTTATCCATGGCAATAATAGGCAATATTCAAAGCCATTAGAATCAACCTTTTTGTCATTGGATTTACTGGAAGGCAGAATATACTGTGCATGGTGATTGATTGATTGATTGATTGATGACAATATTTGTAGCTCAGGGTTGACATGTATGATGCTTGGCGCTCACTGAGTTTGGTTGTTTTCTTCCAGACATTTCCTTACCCATCTAGTAACATCATCAGTGCTACAAGAGAGTGGGATTTGCTCTCATTTATATATTAGTTGATATATTCCACTATTGATGAAGACATCACCCTGCCAACAAAAGTGTGTATAGTCAAGGCTCTGGTTTCCCCAGTTGCAATGGACGGCTGTGAAAGTTGGACCATAAGAAAGGCTGAGCGCCAAAGAATGGAGGCCTTTGAACTCTGATGCTGGAGAAGACTCCTGCAAGTCCCTTGGACTGCAAGATGATCCAACCGGTCAGTCCTAGAGGAGATCAACCCTGAACTGCTCATTAGAAGGCCAGATCCTGAAGATGAAACTCAAATACTTTGGCCACCTAATGAGAAGGAAAGTCTCACTGGAGAAGAGCCTCATGCTGGGAAAGACTGAGGACAAAAGGAGAAGGGGACGGCAGAGAATGAGGCTGGATGGAGTCAAAGAAGCAGTAAGGCATGAGCTTAAATAGACTCTGGGGGATGGTAGAGGACAGGAAGGCCTGGAGGAACGTTGTCCATGGTGTTGCAATGGATCGGACATGACTTTGCAACCAACAGCAACAAATTGATAAAGACAATGTATCAATACTAATTTTTGTGCGAGAACATTTTTGGCATGCCAAATGACAGAATTCATACCATTTTGGCTAGTATAAATGATGATTTGCAATAAATAAACTTCAGCAACTCCAGTAGCAGATTTTGGAAATATTTCTACCCAGACATGTAGTAAAATATTATTTGGAGTATAAGCACACCGTTTTCACCCAAAAAAAGAGGATTAAAATCTTGCTGCATCTTATACACTGAATACAGCATTTTTGGCCTCCCAAAACCCCATCCCCTTCACAAAAATGGACATGCAGAGGGCTTGGGAGGCCTGTAAAGTGTTCCTGGGGAGGGCAAAAATGAGCGAAAAACGGGTCGTTTTTTGCTTTATGTTTGCCCCCCCCCCCAGTCCCCAGGAGCACTCTACAAGTCTCCTAAAGGCTATGCATGCCTGTTTTTTTTGCTCATTTTGTCATCCCCCACCCCTAGTCCCCAGGAGCACTTTGCATACCTCTCAAACTCTCTGCATGCCCCGTTTTTCACATAAAAATGAGGCGTGCAGAGGGTTTGGGAGGTCTGCAGAGTGCAAAAACTTTTTTTTAAAAAAATTACTTCTTCAAAATCTTGGTGCGTCTTATACTCCAAAAAAATATGGTAGTTTTCCCAACATTGGCTGGAAATTCTCAAGAATGTGACATTGGGTAGTTAATGATTTAACAAAACCCATTAATCATTGAGATCAACACAGTTAAAATAATATTCTATGTTCTCATATGCATGTTGAAGCAGGAATATCCATTAATCATCAGACACAGCAGAATCAACTGATAATCATTCATTAATCATTAGAGATACTCCTTTCGCTTTGATCAGCCTCATCTTAAATATTGTGCTTCTCCAAGGGTGAAACTCATGTCTTAAAGTTAGGATGGAATGATTAAAGGATGAAAATATGGTGCATAAACAAGGCTGCTACAACAGATGTGTATTGATCTGCCTAGGTAACTGACTACAATTGCAATCTACAAGCTTATTTTTCTTACTTTGCCACGTACCAATTTAGGGGGAAGGAAATAAGTCAAGATAAAAATCCTAAGGGATGCATGTTGAAGGTGTACGGGATGTGACTTTGAATGCATCTTTATCCCTACAGCAACACCTCATTGCATCTCACTACAACTTTGGAGCATGCATGCCATGTCATGATGCCCATCAAAAAGAGGCGGGGCTTATGTGGCAATGCTACAATGATGCTATTGTCACTCTGACACTCCTTGGCAGGCAGAAGTGCCCAAAACAAATTTAGCATGATAAAATGTTCTGATGGATGAGGTGTTTGGTCCCCAGTAAATTCTATCCTTTTCTGAATATCAAAACCCTACCCTGAATGCTTTACTTTTTTCTCCTACTAAACCCACTCCAACAGCCAACCCACCTTCGGCAATCCTTTTCATATTGGGCTATTCTTTAGAAGGTAATATTGAGTTTCCCTAAATTAAAACCATCAGTAAATGGATGGCACCATTTGGCTCTACAAGGAGTGATACCATCTCTTTGTCAATATGCATAGCAGAGATGACAGACAGAGAAATAGATGATGATGATGATGTGTGTGTGTGAGAGAGAGAGAGAAAGAGAGAGATGCTAGGGGGAGAGAGAGAGATGAGAGAGATAAGATAGATGATAGATAGATAGATAGATAGATAGATAGATAGATAGATAGATGATAGATAGATAGATAGACAGACATAGATGATAGATAGATAGATAGATAGATAGATGGATGGATGGATGGATGGATGAATGGATGGATGGATGGATGGATGGATAGATAGATAGACAGACAGACAGACAGATAGAGATAGATGAGAGATTAGATAGATAGATGATAGATAGATAGATAGATAGATAGATAGATAGATAGATAGATAGGAGAGAGAGAGGATGAGAGATAAATAGATAGATAGATAGATAGATGATAGATAGATAGATAGATAGATAGATAGATAGATAGATAGATAAATAGATAGATAGATGATAGCTAGATGGATGGATGGATGGATGGATGGATGGATGGATGGATGGATGGATGGATAGATGGATGGACGGACGGACGGACGGACGGACAGACAGACAGACAGATGATAGATAGATAGATAGATAGATAGATAGATAGATAGATAGATAGATATGGATGGATGGATGGAGATAGAAAGATATAAAAAGAGAGAGATGAGAGAGATAAGATAGATAGATAGATAGATAGATAGATAGATAGATGGATGGATGGATGGATGGATGGATGGATGGATGGATGGAGGGAGGGAGGGAGAGAGAGAGAGAGAGAGAGAGGAAGGAAGGGGGATGATAGATTGCAGGAGATGACCAGGCTGAGCCCAAGGGAGGGGACAAACACATCATCAGCCTCAAGTCCCTTCACACCCATAAGACATCTAAGTCCAGCCCACCCATTGACTTTTATCTACTGCCAATTTCCTTTCACCATTAGTAGCTCAGATTCTTCTAGAGAGCAAAAGGGTGCAATCAACCTATATTCATTTGAATTGCCTAGACTGTAGAGTTCCTGTGTTTGAGATAGATAGATAGATAGATAGATAGATAGATAGATAGATAGATAGATAGATAGATAGATAGACAGACAGACAGACAGACAGACAGACAGACAGACAGACAGACAGACATAGATGATAGATAGATAGATAGATAGATAGATAGATAGATAGATAGATAGATAGACAGACCGACCGACAGACCGACAGACCGACAGACAGACAGACAGACCGACGACAGACAGACAGACAGACAGACAGACAGACAGACGTGTGTGTGGGAGAGATGGTGGGGAGGGCAGAGATGGTATTCAATAGGTTCTGATCAGTTCAGGAGAACCGGTAAATACCACCTCTGACTGGCCCCACCCCCATCTATTCTCTGCCTCCTGAGTCCCAGCTGATCAGGAGGAAATGGGGATTTTGTGGTATCCTTTCCCTGGAGTGGGGAGGGAATTGAGATTTTATAGTAGCTTTCCCCTGAGACGCCCATCAAGCCACACCCACCAAGCCATGCCCACAGAACTGGTAGTAAAAATTTTGAATCCCACCACTGGGGGGGGGGGTCTAGGGTTTCTTGCTTGAGAAGGGTGTTGGATGAGAAGACCTCCAAAGTCCCCTTTAACTCTTTTATTCTGTTATTCTTAAATTCCCAAAAAGTGGATTATCATTGCCTTCTTCAAAAAAATAATTTCACCATCTCAACATATAACGTTGGTATTTAAGGGAAGTCTCTTATCAAGCTCAACTCTGTTTACCTTCTGAACTCAAAATAAGTCTTGTACTGTCACCAGTTGAGATTAGTTAAAATCTATTTCTATCTAAAACCAGATATACTTTCCAAACCAATAATATTCTTAGTCTTTATTGCAGAATGACCTGTCTCCAGCCCCAGTAAGTAGACCAGACCAGAAAATCTAGTGCCCAGGAAGACTTAAAAAACAACAACAATTTACTGAGATAGGCTACAAAAATTGAATCTGAATATGGGATCTCCTGCTCAAGCAGGGGGTTAGACTAGAAGACCTCTATTGGGACCCACCGGTGGCCAGTGGAGCTGGCAGCAGAGTTGGACAGTGAGGGGGTTGGGGAGGAACATGGGCCAGTCCTGAGGGCTGAAGAAAGCTCAGACAAGGGCTTTGCATGAGAGACAGAGAGGGAGAGACAGCAGTGAGGCAGAGGAACAGCTGGAGCCTGTTCCCAGTCTGCGCATTCGCAGAACTACCAAAAGACAAGAACAATTAAGAAAGCAGGGTTTACTTGGGAGTAAAGCCAGACCTTGGAGGTGTATGGCCCCTCCCATAGGAAACAAAAGAGGAGCGAATGGGGAGTGGGCTTTTGCAGGAAACAATTTGTTCATTTGGTCATTTCAAGAGTGGAAAGTTCTGTTTGTGACTATAAGAGACTCTATGCCAGGGGTGTCCAAACTTGGGAACTTTAAGACTTGTGGACTTCAACTCCCAAAATTCCCCAGCCAGCCTGGCTGGGGAATTCTGGGAGTTGAAGTCCACAAGTCTTAAAGTTTCCAAGTTTGGACACCCCTGCTCTATGCCAAGCGCCGCCTTGCCCTGCATTTGGAACCTAGTTATTTGGCAGCTCTCCAAACGAGATGGGGTGTGTGTTGATAAATATTCCTCTGAAAGACTGTTTGCCAAGCCTTGCTGACTGTGAATGAAAGGAATTCACAGTCGTGTAAATAAAAGGTTTTTTTTCGGGGATCAAGACTCTTCTTCTAAGGAAGCCTGGGTCAGAATAACCTCCATGGTTCCTTCCAATTCTATCATTCTGTATTCTGAGTGTGCTATACCTCCTCCCACTTCTGATACTCCAGTTAATTAGGGAAGCATCTGTCTCCCTTGGAAATATTAACTCATGACACTGGATTTTTTTTAAAAAAAAATAGTACTTTTTGCCTAGGTATCGGTTCCTGAATGTTTCTTTCAAAATCACCTTTCTTACTTTCTATATCTTATATTTGCTAAGCAAAGTCACACGCTTAAATCCTAGATTTATAATGACAAAATCTATTAGGCTTTAAAATGAAAATGCTATACCTTATACCGTTTTCATTTTGAACGTTTATAGGGTGTGTTTCATTATAGATCTAGAATTTAGTGGATGAGTTTCTTTAGCAAACATTCCTTTGATACTCAGTAAGGGGAAAGTGGGTAAGTATGCTGACTTTTGATTCCTCATCTTGTCCTGAATGTGTTTAAGATTTGTGTGGTGATGATATGGGTGACAACGTATAGTCCTCAATGGAACTGCATCTGCATGCAGTGGAGTACCCCAAGGCTCTGTTTTAGGCCCAGTACTCTTCAACATCTTCATCAATGATTTGGATGAGGGGATAGATGGGGAACTTATCTAATTTGCAGATGACACCAAGCTGGCCGGAATAGCCAACACTCCAGAAGACAGGCTTAAGATACAGAAGGATCTTGACAAACTTGAACATTGGGCTTTATCTAATAAAATGAAATTCAATGGTGAAAAGAGTAAAGTTCTACATTTAGGCAAGAGAAACGAAATGCACAGGTACAGTATAGGTGGTACCTTGCTCAACAATAGTAATTGTGAAAGGGATCTTGGAGTCCTAGTGGACAACCATTTAAATAGGAGCCATCCGTGTGCAGCAGCTGCCAAAAAAGCCAACACAGTTCTAGGCTGCACAAACAGAGGGATAGAATCAAGATCACCTGAAGTGTTAATACCACTTTATAATGCCTTGGTAAGGCCACACTTGGAATATAGCATTCAGTTCTGGTCGCCACGATGTAAAAAAGATGTTGAGACTCTAGAAAGAGTTGCAGAGAAGAGCAGCAAAGAGGATTAGGAGACTGGAGACCAAAACATATGAAGAACGGTTGCAGGAACTGGGTATGTCTAGTTTAATAGAAAGAAGGACCAGGGGAGACATGATAGCAGGGTTCCGATATCTAAAGGGTTGCCATAAAGAAGAGGGAGTCAAACTATTCTCCAAAGCACCAGAAGAAGCAATGGATGGAAACTAATCCAGGAGGCAAGCAACCTAGAAGTAAGGAGAAATTTCCTGGCAGTGAGAACAATTAATCAGTGGATTAATTGCCTTCAGAAGTTGTGGATGCTCCATTAATGAAGTTTTTAAAGAAGAGATTGGACAAGCATATGTCTGAAATGTTATAGGCTCTCCTGCTTGAGCATGGGGTTGGACTAGGAAATCTCCAATATTGCTTCCAAATTTGTTACTCTCTTATAATGCTTTATTGTTTGATAGCCCAGGGGTGAAATTCAGCAGGTTCTGACAGGTTCTGGAGAACCGATAGCGGGAATTTTGAGTAGTTCAGAGAACCGGCAAATACCACCTCTGGCTGGCCCCAGAGTGGGGTGGGAATGGAGATTTTGCAGTCTCCTTCCCCTGCCACGCCCACCAAGCCACGCCCACAGAACCGGTATTAAAAAAAAATTGGATTTCACCACTGACCTAGCCTAATCCCTGGACCGTGTCTGTAATTAGTTTGTGTTCATCCAATATTTTAAATCACAAATAAAATATTAATATTACTGTCTCAGAGGCAGAAAGGAGCGGAATTGTTTCTTTGGCAGTTGATCTGATTACCTCTGGATAGAGTTTAATCAACAGTTCACAGCCGTCCTGCGGACTGTTGTCTAATTTCTTGTTCCTGTCAAAGCTCGTAAACTATTGACTTACTGTGTATCTTTGTGCTTTGATTGCTACACTATGCTTGACAAGGAACTCAAGGTGTCTCCTGGTCTGCCTCCTGTGAAATGAGTTTGTCTTACGAAGGAAGCTCGTAAAATTCAGCCAGTAGATTATTTCCTTTATCCTGTCACAGGCGTGAATTATGTCCGAATTATTGCTGATCCTACCAAATCTGTGAGCCCCACTCTTAGAGCTATTAAGCAGTTCAGCATTATGCCCCCCCCCCCCGCCGCCCCCGGGTACTCCATAATCAATCAGAGCATAAGAGAGCTGCTCTATTGTGATGAGTTGAGTTTGATGCCTCGATGCTGATAACACAAAATATGTCCTGCGGGCTTTTGTCCTGATGCAAGTTCCTACACTGAATTTGCCAGGGTGCAGGATCTATCCCTGTTAATCAGCACAGAAGGGTCATCAAACCAAGTTTTAACCACAGGCAGGATGGATCATTAACTACAGGTTGGGTCTCTGCAATCCCTTGGAGAGCTGCTGCCAGTGACATCGACCTGTGGTCCTGGCTCATTTAAAACACCTTGTAATATTCTGAGACATGGCTTATCCCACTACGTTGTACACAACTCTGGAAGTGGGTTGTTATCTTAAGTGCCCAAACACGTGCGCTAACTACTAAGTGGGAATTGGGAAAGGGAGACTTAGATTCAGTCTCAAGAGTTATTTTATTATAAGTCGTTTCCTTTCCTGCCTGAGTGGTGAGGTGGCCTAGAGGTGGAGTTCTCGCCTCACAATCAGAAGACTGTGAGTTCGATCCTGGGTAGCGGCAGATATTTCTCTCTCTGGGCACAATGGGAATGTATCGGCTGCGAACTCCGCATCGACGACAGGAAGGGCATCCGGCTAGTAAACACTCAGGTACATTCAGTGGCTCCGACTCCACCCTGATGCAAGGGATTATGGGGGCTCATTAAAGGGCCAAAAAAATTCCTTTCTTGTCTGGCCTGATGTAAGTGAAAAGAGAATATTGTCCAAAAGTGCTTTTCCAAAATTGGACTTCCTTGTTTGCTTGTTTGTTTTTTTCTTTGAAAACATTTCTTAGCTGCAAAACTGGATGTTTTCCTTGAAATGTTTTCAAGGGAAAAATAAATGAGAAAGTCCAGTTGCCTTTTGGTAAAGCACTTTTAGGGCTACCTTAATGATTGATAATCTCATAGACAGAATATGGGTTTGCAAGTCCTTTTATCATGTTTAGATTTAATATTGATTGTTTCCTGATTGCTTATTTGTACCCTATGACTAGCATTAAGTGTTGCACCTTACGGTTCTTGATGAACGTATCTTGTCTTTTTATGTACACTGAGAGCATCTGCACCAAAGACAAATTCCTTGTGTGTCCAATCACACTTGGCCAATAAAGAATATTCTATTCTATTCTATTCTATTCTATTCTATTCTATTCTATTCTATTCTATTCTATTCTATTCTATTCTATTCTATTCTATTCTATTCTATTCTATTCCATTCTATTCCATTCCATTCCATTCCATTCCATTCCATTCCATATTTTCTATCCTGTTCTGTTCTGTTCTATTCTATTCCATTCCATATTTTCTATTCTATTCTATTCCATTCCATTCCATATTTTCTATTCTATTCTATTCCATTCTATTCTATTCCATTCTATTCCATATTTTCTATTCTATTCTATTCTATTCTATTCTATTCCATTCCATTCCATATTTTCTATTCCATTCTATTCTATTCCATTCCATATTTTCTATTCTGTTCTATTCTATTCTATTCTATTCCATATTTTCTATTCTATTCTATTCTATTCTATTCCATTCCATTCCATTCCAAATTTTCTCTTCTCTTCTCTTCTCTTCTCTTCTCTTCTATTCTATTCTATTCTATTCTATTCTATACCATTCCGTGCCATATTTTCTATTCTATTCTATTCCATTCCATATTTTCTATTCTATTCCATTCAATTCCATATTTTCTGTTCTATTCTATTCTACTCTATTCCATTCCATATTTTCTATTCTATTCTGTTCTGTTCTGTTCTGTTCCATTCCATTCCGTTCCGTTCCATATTTCTCTTTTTTATTCTATTCTATTCCATTCCATTCCATATTTTCTATTCTATTCCATTCCATTCCATATTTTCTATCCTGTTGTATTCTATTCTATTCTATTCCATTCTATTCCATATTTTCTATTCTATTCTGTTCTGTTCCATTCCATTCCATTCCGTTCCTTTCCATATTTTTCTATTCTATTCTATTCTATTCTATTCTATTCTATTCCATATTTTCTATTCTATTCCATTCCATTCCATATTTTCTATTCTGTTCTATTCCTAATTCATTCATTTCTTCAAAATGTCAACAGGATGCTGCTATTCATACAACTCACCTCTTCAAAATACTTCTCAAGTAGGAGGTGGGAGGGGGGGTAGAAAGAATAAGTAAGATCAATTACCCTAACATTTTTCTTGATGATTTCCTTGTTCATCAGCATCCTTCCTTCAGACAACTCGATTCCTGATAAGGGAAACAGGACTTCTCCAATGACATCATCACGGGAGAACCGGTCAAAGCTCAGAATCATAAAATGAAGGCTCAGATCTTGAATTTGCGTATAAGGGATTCCATAAAAGGTGAACGTTTCATCAAAAGCGGGATCTAAGGTTTTCCTCAGCACTCTAGTTTTCACCTTGTGCTTCTTCTCGGGCAGTATTGTCATTTTAATGTATGGGTCAGAAGTCATGGATTGTTCATCCATGGCTGGTAAGCCTCTTGCTTCTTTGATGTTCACCATGAAGGCCTTCTTTTCGAAGTTGTACTCTAGGGAGAAAAGGAGTGTCCCTAATTTATCTTGCTTTTCTTCAGAAGATATTGAGGTGGTAGACTTCAAGCTGTCAGGAGACACTGAATCTTTTTCCCTCTCGGGAAAAAGCTTTGGAGTGAAGCCCTCAACATCTGAAGAAGTTGGTACTTTAGGGATCGTTTTGGGGAAGTTGCCATTCAGGTCTTGTTTCTCCAGGTCAAGATGCAGAGACGTCTTTGGCATCATGGGCTTGTTTTTGGCTTCCCCTTTGTCCTCTGCGCCAAACTTCTTCTTGCTGTTAAGGTTCTCCGGATAAATATCAACACCCTTCAGCACATGGACAAATTTGTAAGGAGGAGTCTTGTTGTCTTTTGAAGATTTGCGTTGGCAGCAGATCCAAGCAAAGAGCGAGACGGTGAAGACCAGCCCAAAGGCACTGAAGATCCCAACCACGGTTGGGATTTCATCTGCAAATCAAAGCAAATGTCAACAACTATAGGAACGGCGGGCTTCGGAGATCACAAGTGATAGTTAACTTAGCAAGAATCCGGCAAAATGATAGAGTGAAGCAATTGGACTGTACAATATACTAAGAGAAAGCATATTCATTTTGTGCCCCCTGCAGGTATCTATGAAAAAAAAAAATCCCGTCTGGAGAGTTTTCTCCAAATGCATGCATGATTGAGAGAAATAAGAGTTTAGCAATCATGGTTTGTAATAAACAGACTGGGGCAATTAAATTTTGTGGGTTTCCTAGATAAAGTTACGGATTCACTAAATATACAAAGACGCTTCATTCCCTCTTACATCCTTCACATTTTCCTTTTCATCTGGCCGATTAAAAAAAAAAAAAGATTTGAAATGTATTATCCCCATAATGTTCACTTTCATACCATATCTTTATACAAACCTTTTATAGAACAGATTACAATACAGCAGGAAAATATTAACTTTGATGAGTTTTTTACACCAGTCTGGCATACTGATATTAAGCTCAGTGTTGATATAGATAGTATACAAAGATTTCCCCCCCCCCCTGTTATTTCATTATCTCCTATGTGCATGGTTTATATTGTCTTTTCTAATTTCAGAAGAAACCGATGAGGATTTTCAGAAGTCTTGGCAATGTAGGTGCCTAAAGAACAAGGGTTTAGCCTCTGCTTCTGCAAGCACAGCAACTATTATTTTTCCCCCTTCTCTGTCAGTCAGAGAAAACAGCCCACATTCTAGACAGCAATAGGGAAAACAGCATGGAAGCGGCAATGACATCTGGAGTACAGATAAAAGTGGGACACCAAGGAGATCATTAGCATTTCATGAGTAAGCAGCACAGGGCCAAATGAATGCCACTAATTGGAAATCCAATTCTGCCCATAAGTAACATTTCCGAGGAAGTTGAAGTGCCAGGCACTGGCAACAGCCATCCAAACGAAAACCTACCTACTCCTCACAAAATGGGAACGCATGAAATATTAATGCAGAAAAGAAGTGTGTCTTTCATGCGCGGGGACAGGTATGCTAGGAGATGTGTGCTGTATTCTTTCTGGCAGGGTGGATTTTCTGGAGAGGAAAAGTGGATGTGTCCTTGACTATTCTTATTGGCGAGGAAGACTCCGCTTTTAAGTGGGAGAAGGGTAATGCACTCACCTCTCCGTTAAAATAACGGGACAATGAAATGGACCTACTAAGCAAGCATTGAAAGGGTTGAGTATGGACCATTGCCATTTTTGGAGGCATTGCCTTCTGGCATCTTGTCTTTTGAAGAGAGGACTTCTCCATTTTTATTAGGGTTGATAAATGAGAAGACAACATGTGGTTGTACGTTAGTCTGCAGGAAATTTTGCTTTGGGATAAGACGTTGGTCAGTGGGTCAGTTCCCTGTATCCTCTTTCTATGTCACTAACTCCCTTCACACACACCCTTTTTAATGTCTCTTCCAGTTGAGGGACAACTGATCAGCAGTGAGGAAATGACATTTCCATAAGATGCTTACAATGTGGGTATTAACTCCCATGAACAGGTTTTAATTGCCAACCTCTGTGTTTGCAGGTACTGCTTAGAAGCCTGCACCCAGAAGATTGTTCTTGGGAGAAAGTTACAGGTATTAATTATCTTCCCAAAGTCAATTACGAGGCAAGCAAGCTGTCGCAAATGAAATTAGAAGCACCTAGGAGGGGATGGATCAAGAAGAATTCCAAGAATTCCCAACTCATCCTGCTCTCTCTTAACCCCCAGTGGGAACACCATCTGCTTTGATGCTGTTTTCCTAGCATCACCTAGGTATTCTAACATCTGTGTGAGAACGAGATGCCGACTTGAGACTCTACCAGCTATCAAGAAAAAGAACTAGGCAGATTTCAAGAGTGTCGATATGCACATTCTCTGCATGCAAACTGAAGTCAACATTGAAGTGATTTATTTTAATGGAAAGCCAGAAAAACGACTTGACCCAGGTATGGAAGAAATAGTATATGTTGCTTAGAAATGATCCCATTGTCCCAGAAGAGGCCATCAAGAGTTTAAAACACAATACTTTGTCGGTAAAGGTGGTACACTGAGAGCATGGCATGGCAAAGACAATCAATGAGACAATGTTCACTCACTCCTCTACCTCACACTTAAACACCTGAAAAAAAGAACTCTATGTATTTTTTTCCCCTTGGTCCACAAATAAAAACTAATTTATTCAGCTTTCCAGCAAAGGAGAGATACCAACGCAAGGGTTGATTTTGTTATAATTTTCAGGTTTTCACAGCCAAAGCCACTTCGAGTTTCTCTCTGAAATCTTGCACCGAGTTAAAAGCATGAGGTAACACACTTCAATGTGCATTATCCAAGAAACAGCACTTATGAGGAGTGGCAAACAGACATCTACTTAGAGGTAGAAAGGCATAGCGATAGAAATGTTGAGATGGATGACTAATCTTTTTTTAAGTGTCTAGTCGCTACCCTTGCACTAACGGAAGCAATTATGACCATATTTTTCCCCCCGAGAGCATGTGGAACAGAGGTTTGAAATGACTCATCCTCTTCTCGATCACTGCTTCCTTCCAACAAAGATCGAGGCAAATCCAAATCCATCCTTTCTCTGTCCTCAACCCCCTTACTCCGGTCCTTATATTCTGTTTGCAACATCAGGGGAAGGAGGACAGAAGGAGGAATAATCCAAACATCTAAAAGCAGCAGCAGAAGAGAAGAAGAAGAAGAAGAAGAAGAAGAAGAAGAAGAAGAAGAAGAAGAAGAAGAAGAAGAAGAAGAAGAGGAGGAGGAGGAGGAGGAGGAGGAGGAGGAGGAGGAGGAGGAGGAGGAGGAGGAGGAGGAGGAGGAGGAGGAGGAGGAGGAGGAGGAGGAAGAAGAAGAAGAAGAAGAAGAAGAAGAAGAAGAAGAAGAAGAAGAAGAAGAAGAAGAAGAAGAAGAAGAAGAAACAAACTTTTGTCCAATCCACCCATCCTGCCACAGATGCTTGGAAAGGGAGGCACAGAGCCCGCCACCCCCACCCCACCCCAGCCCCAAGATCAAAGTGGAAACACGCAAGGGTTCTAAGTCCCTAAGGAGTCCAAAATGGCAGAGTCATCTACTTTGCTTGAGAAGGACCTGGGAGGATTGGATAGGGTGGGGTGGGGGGAAATGAAACCCACCTGGATTCGCATTTTGTAATTTCTCCCTTTTTTTAAAAAAAAAAAATCTTTCTTACCAAATTCTTCTCGGCTGGCTGTAATCGGAGCCATGTTGTTTGCTGCGTGCGCTGTCCAAGGTGCTGAATGTTTCTTTTTTTTCGCCCCCTTCTCCTCCTGCCTCTTTTTTCCCCCTCCGGCGGATCCCCGCGCAAAAAGGCAACACGCGCGCAAGCCCACCAACCAAAACAGGGGAGACTTGTTTCCCGACTCGGCGCCAATACCAGCCCGAAAGACCCGGGAAGGTTTGGGAAAGAGGAGGAGGAGGAGGAAGAGGAGGAGGTAGAGAAGCAGTCGCGGGTGGGAGGGGGACAGAGAGATAAAGAGAGACGGAAGAGAGGGCAGGCCTGGTCGGGTCTTCCCCTCCGTCACAGCAATTCGTGAGCCCTTGTCCGCTGGTTCGGGTCTTCTGAATCACCGAGCTCTGAGCTCGAAGACGTGGTTGAAACCCAAATTGACGCAATTCTGACGCTACCGGAGTGAAATCAGTACCTCCTCCCCCGCCCCTTCCCCCCCCCCACTCCTCCACTCCTGAGACACCAGCCCACATTCATCAATTATTTTAACGGCTCTGCTGCAGGAGATTAGCTCACATTCTCAGCCGGGCGTAGATAGCAATGCTAATTTCTAGGGCGAACCCTGCCTCGCGTTTTTTTGTTTTTTTATGCATATATTTTTTGCTGTCTGGCAGTCTTAAACCTGGGAGACGGGGCTGAGGAGAGAGGGAGAAAGAAAGAGGGGGAGGGGACAGGAGAGAAAGAGAGAGAGGGAAGGGAGGAAGGGAAAGAGAGAGAGAGTGAGAAAGAGAGATATATGATAGAGGGGGGAGGGGGGAGGGAGAGAGAAAGGAGAGAGAGAGGAGAGAGGGAAGGAGAAAGGGAGGAAGGGAAAGAGAAAGTGTGTGAGAGAGAGTGAGAAAGAGAGAGATAAGACAGTGAGAGAGAAAGAGACAAGAGAGAGGAGAAAGAGAGGAAAGAAAGAGTAGAAGGAGGGAGGGAGGCAGGCAGGCAGTGGAAGAGTGAGAAAGAAAGATATGAGGGAGAGAGAGAAAGAGAGTCTTTTTTAAAGAGAGAGAGAAAGAGGAAAGAGAGAGTAATAAAAGAGAGAAGGGAGGAGGAGAGGGGGGGGTATTTACAGATGTAGGAAGTGAAGGGGGGAGGTAGGGAATGTCCCAGACACAATTTCTTTTTCCCCTGAAAATGCTTCTTTAGAGCAATTTGCCAGATAGCTGGAATGCTCGCTAGGGGGAACATTGAGCACTGATCCCCGGACTGACTGGAATAGGCGTAAACAGATTACACCTTGTTAGAGCTCCATTCTAAACAGATTGTAGCTTGTTAGATGTAGCTTCTAAACAGATTGTGGGGTTTTGGACCTACCTGATACCTCTTCCACCCTCTTCTTCTCTCTGACGCTTCACACCCACTTTTCCCTCACATTTTTATTTTTGAAATCTGTCCTTGTAATGCCAGGCATTATTAACAAGTTCTCCATCATAAATGGACATCCCTGGTGGATGGGTCCTGGCTGATCTTGACAAAGTCTGCAGCCTTGGGCTAGATTGGGATGGAACGGGATGAAGCACCACCAGGAAATCTGGAGGAAAGAATGGGAAGCTTAAAAACAGAAGGAAACAATGCCCAACCACTTTTCTATTGTGTCCTGGAAAGGTGCATAGTCATACTCCAGAGATATTTCACCAGAAGAGTCCTCCACTCCTCTGCTTGCAACAGGCTACCTTATGCCACCAGACTTGAAATTTTAGGCTTAGACAGCATAGAACTACGCCGCCTTCGGTCTGACCTAACCATAGTGCATAAAATTATCTACTTCAATTTCCTACTTGTCAATGACTACTTCAGTTTCAACTACAACAATACAAGAGCACACAACAGATACAAACTTAAGGTAAACCACTCCAAACTCGATTGTAGCAAATACGACTTCAGCGACAGAGTGATCAATGCCTGGAATCCACTAGCTGACACTGTGGTTTCCTCCCCAAACCCCCAAAACTTTAACCATAGACTGTCTCCTGTTGACCTCACCCTATTCCTAAGAGGTCTGTAAGGGGTGAGCATAAGCGCACTAACATGTCTACCATCCCTGTCCTAATATTCCCTTGTATTTATATCCATTTCATGTATTCATAATCTTGTATATACATATCTATTATCTTATACATGCTTGACGAAACAAATTAAAAAAATAAAATAAATAAAGCATTGCTATGGAGTCACTAGGAGTAAAATTTAGCCTAAAAGAAACTCTACATTATAAAATGTACAATCTATTCTCCAAAGCACCTGAAGGCAGGACAAGAAGCAATGGGTGGAAGCTAATCAAGGAGAGAAGCAACCTAGAACTAGGGAGAAATTTCCTGACAATGAAGACAATCAGTTCTTCCATACTACTCTCCTTATGCTTCTCTGCACACTCGCTCTCCTAACGGGGAGCTTACTTACTTAACAGCCCTTTTAAAAAAAGTAATGTCTCAGTAGCTGCTCAGTATCTGCTTCTAGAGTGAAGTTAGAGTTCCATGAAAGATACTACATTGAACTCCATGGGATTACTTACCATGCCGCGGTGGCACAGAGTGCAGTACTGTAGGCTACTTCTGCTGATCACCGGCTGCCAGCAGTTTTGCAGATCGAATCTCACCAGGCTCAAGGTTGACTCAACCTTCCACCCTTCCAAAGTGGGTAAAATGAGGACCCAGATTGTTGGGGGCAATATGCTGACTCTGTAAACTGCTTAGGGAGGGCTGTAAAGCACTGTGAAGGCATGGGACCTAGTTACCTGCAGGATCGCATCTCACCCCACACATTTCTACGACCTATCTGCTCTCACAGGGAGGGACTCCACCAGGTGCCATCCGCCAAGCAGTGCCAACGGGTGGCGCCTAGGAGTAGAGCCTTCTCTGTGATGGGCCCAACCCTCTGGAATGACCTCCCCTCCGATATTAGAACTATTAACGACCTCCGCTCCTTCCGACAGAAGCTTAAGACCCACCTGTTCCAATTAGCTGGTTTAGCCGATTTATAGCTCCATCTTTCACCTCCTGGCAAACATTTTATTGTGGAATTTTTAAGGGAATTTTAATCTTATTTGTATTTTAATTAAATATGGTACAGTATATTTTCTACCTCCTCCGTCTACGTCTATGTTTATGTATATGTATTCTATTTTGATATGTATATGGTTTTTAATAATGACTGTACACCGCCCTGAGTCCCGTTTAGGAGAGGGCGCGGTTTAGAAATAAAAGCTTGATTGATTGATTGATTGAAGTGGAATATAAGTGCTATTGCTATTGCTCTTCCTTCCTCCCTTCCTCCCTCCCTCCTTCCTTCCTTCCTTCCTTCCTTCCTTCCTTCCTTCCTTCCTTCCCATGGCGGTGCAGTGGTTAGAATGCAGTACTGCAGGCCAACTCTGCCCACTGTCTGGAGTTCGATCCTGACTAGCTCAAGGCTGACTCAGCTTTCCATCCTTTTGAGGTTGGTAAAATGAGGACCCAGATTGTTGGGGGCAAGAGGCTGACTCTGTAAAACTGCTTGGAGGGGGCTGTAAAGCCCTGTGAAGTGATAGATAAGCCTAAGTGCTATTGCTATTGTTATGTAGATATGTCTAGAATTGGGCTAAAAATATATTTCTGTAGAAGCATGGAGAGGGGAAGATCTGGACTGCTCCTCCTCCTCCTCCTCCTCCTCCTCCTCCTCCTCCTCCTCCTCCTCCTCCTCCTCCTCCTCCTCCTTTATAACTTTCTATGCTCCATGTAGATACTTTATTCCTGATCTGTAACTTCCATAAAGTCCTATCTTGGAATAATGTTTTCTATCTTAAAAAAAAAAATACTCGTGGTTTTCAGCTGTCTGACTTTGCTCAGGAACCAGGGAATTGAACCGTTCATATTCTCAAAATCAACCTGTCCTTAAACCCACCCCAAAGCTGGCACCGTCTGTTACCTTATAAAAATCAAGGTGAAAGCTAAATTGATTCCCACTGTCCCTGTGTTTTAAAGGGCTGCTGGTATCAATTCAAAACGTATCTTGAATGGCTGCAGACCAACATTTTAATATCTCTTGGAATTCTGAATTCACAACTAGAATCAAAACATCCATGCAGGCAATTCAACATAGCGCAAAATAAAGAAAAAAGAAACATTGGTTTAGCACATTGTTAGTGGGATCCTGAGGGACGTGGTGGCTCAGAGGCTAAGATGCCGAGCTTGTCGATCAGAAAGTTGGCAGTTAGGTGGTTCAAATCCCAAGTGCCGTGTAACAGAATGAGCTCCCATTACTAGTCCCAGCTTCTGCCAACCTAGCAGTTTGAAAGCATGTAAAAATGCAAGTATAAAAAATAGGGACCACCTTTGGTGGGAAGGCAATAGTGTTCCATGCACCTTCAGCATTAAATCATGCCGGCCACATGACCATGGAGATGTCTTCGGACAGCGCTGGCTCTTCAGCTTTGAAATGGGAATGTGCACCGCCCCCTAGAGTTGGGAACGACTAGCACATATATGTGAGGGGAACCTTTACCTTTAGCTTTGCAGGATCCTGAAGAGAACCCGCCTTTAGAACAATTTGATCCAACGTACTATTCTTTGGTGACTTGAGCTCCAATTTAGAATATGGAACAGTCTGGCAATACATTTAAAAATATCTCGTAATGTTCTTGTAAATAAACCAGTGGAACAAGTTGTCTTTGGAAATTGTGTGTTCTTCTTTTAAGAAGAAACTGGACAGCCATCTATCAGAAATAGTGTAGTATAAGATGTTTCAGCTAAATAGTGGAAATATCACCAGTTACCAGGATCTTACTATCATATGTGGTGGACATGTGGAAAAGCAAAAAATACTGGACTAAGATAAAGATATGGTTGGCAAAGATGATAAAACAACGTATTGAGTTAAAACCAGAAATTGTTGGGGATATTGCCCAAAATTTATCATAAAGAGAATACATATTTAATTATTCATATTTTAACCATGGCTAGAATTGTATTTGCACAATATTGGAAAAGTGAAGAGATCCCTACTGAAGAGAAGGTGATTAGGAAAATATTAGAATGTGAAGAAATGAATAGACTAATAGACTAACATTGGCAATTAAAGAGGAAGAACAAGCTGATTATTATACCACATGGGAGGTGTTTTGCCTATGGTTAGAGAACAAAAAGAAAGAAAATTGGAAATATAAGAAGAAGATAGAAAGAAGAATAGAAAATGTATTAAGACAGAGATAAGAATCAAATGATAATTGTTAGCATTAGTATGATGAAAATAATTATATTCAATGTTATTATTGTATTTATATTAGAAGACATGTTAAAAGACATGTTAAGAAGGAAATGAAGAGATTTCTAAGGTTTAACTGTACAATGTTTTGTAATTTATGGAGGAATGTTGCACAGAAATATGTGTGCTCAGATGACACACTGCTTAAGGAAAGACGAAATGTACGTATTTTAAAATTTTACAATAAAAAAATCTTTTTTTTAAAAAAAGAAATAGTATAGATATCCTGTGAGAACCATGGGATGGACTAGATGACCTCCAAAGTCCCTTCCAACGCAATTGCTGTTACTAATAGAGGTGATCAGCAATAAAATATCTACTTTGGCCTATGCCCCAGTGATTCAGGTTGCTTATGCCCAGCACAGATGTTGTGATTGTGTTTGGTTGCGCTAATGCTACTATTTTATTTATGTTTTTAATTATTGGTTCTGTTTTTTACTATGTTTTTATTTTGTTTTAATTGTTAGCCACCCAGAGTCCTATATATGAGATGGACAGTGATATAAATGCATTCAATATATAAAGAACCCAGGGGGCCTATAGGTGGGGAGAAAATGAAAATATCTATAGATTTCTCCATTCAGCTGCGCAGATGCAAAAAAAGGGATTGCTCCCAATGCATTGTGATTCACAGAGCTTGGAAAAAGATTGGGAGAATAGAATAGAATAAATTGGAATGGAATGGAATAAAATAGAATAGAATAATATGGAATGGAATGGAGCTCATTCTCCGTTTCAAAGCTGAAGAGCCAGCATTGTCTGAAGATGTCTCCGTGTGACCGGCATGACTAAATGCTGAAGGAGCACGGAACGCTATTACCTTCCTACCAAAGGTGGTTCCTATTTTTCTCCTTGCATTTTTACATGCTTTCAAACTGCTAGGCTGGCAAAAGCTGTGACAAGTAACGGGTGCTCACTCGGTTATGCGGCACTAGGGATTCAAACTGCCGAACTGCCGACCTTTCTGATCGACAAGCTCAGCATCTTAGCCACTGAGCCACTGTGTCCCTTGACAGATAAGCATGGGTTCTAGCAAATCTACCCTTTCAACCATACTGTATACTGCAAAATCCCCATTGCCTCCCCACTCCAGGGAAAGGATACTGCAAAATCTCCATTCCCTCCGCACTCCAAAGGAAGGATACTGTAAAATCCCCATTCCCTCCACACTCCAGGGGAAGGATACTGCAAAATATCCATTCCATCTCCACTCCAGAGGAAGGATACTGCAAAATCTCCATTCCCTCCCCACTCCAGGGGAAGGATACTGCAAAATCCCCATTCCCTCCTCACTCCAAGGGAAGGATACTGCAAAATCTCCATTCTCTCCCCACTCCAGGGGAAGGATACTGTAAAATCCCCATTCCCTCCCCACTCCAGGGGAAGGATACTGTAAAATCCCCATTCCCTCCACACTCCAAGGGAAGGATACTGTAAAATCCCCATTCCCTCCCCACTCCAGGGGAAGGATACTGCAAAATCCCCATTCCCTCCTCACTCCAAGGGAAGGATACTGCAAAATCTCCATTCTCTCCCCACTCCAGGGGAAGGATACTGTAAAATCCCCATTCCCTCCCCACTCCAGGGGAAGGATACTGTAAAATCCCCATTCCCTCCACACTCCAAGGGAAGGATACTGCAAAATCTCCATTCCCTCCCCACTCCAGGGGAAGGATACTGCAAAATCCCCATTCCCTCCTCACTCCAAGGGAAGGATACTGTAAAATATCAATTTTCTCCCCACTTCAGGGGAAGGATACTCCAAAATATCCATTCTCTCCCCACTCCAGGGAAGGATACTATAAAATCCCCATTCCCTCCCCACTCTAGGGGAAGGATACTGCAGAATCTCCATTCACTCCCCACTCCAGGGGGAGGTTACTGCAGAATCTTCATTCCCTCCCCAGTCCAAGGGGGAGATTACTACAGAATCCCCATTCCCTCCTGATCAACTGGGACTCGGGAGGCAGAGAATAGATGGGGACGAGGCCAGCCACAGGTGGTATTTACCAGTTCTCCGAATTACTCAATTTTTTTGCTATCGGTTCTCCAGAAATGGTCAGAACCTGCTGAATGCTACCTGTGTCCGTGCTCCCCCTTCCCCATGCATGTGTGCGTGACCCCTCACCCCCATGCATGTGCATGCATCTCTTTCATGTGCCCCCCCCCATGTGCCACAGAGACCCAAAAATCTGCTGGCAAGTGGGAGATGCACATGCATGTGCGTTGGAGCTCAGCTGAGACAACAGCTCGCATGCCTGCAGAGAGGGCTCTGCCATAGCTTCTCCATCATAGATATAGGGTATGTTACTTGAAAATAGCATTCAATTAGAAGACCTCCAAAGTCCCTTCAAACTCTGTTATTTTTGTAACTTGAGCTTGAAAATAAACAATGAAAGAGAAGAAAGGGTGTTACTTTCATGGATCCCATCTTTCTGCTCCTTCCTTCTTTCATTCAACCCTCTCTCACTCTTGTCAATGCATTTCCCCTCCATCCCATCTGTTCCTCCCTGCTCCTACCAACATCTGAAAACCATGGTTCTCCATGCTGCTCAGCTCCTGAGGGGTAATTACATTTAGCTTGGGTCTGTCAGCCTTGTGAGGTATACCAGACAAAAAACACTCAGCCAGATGAGCTAATTCTACTTTATTGTCGAGCTACACTTAAAGCATCTTGCAAGTCTGGCAGTCTATCTGTCAAGCGCCAGGAAAATCAGGAGATCCAGACAGTTCAAATGGGTACAAAGATGTATTGCAAGCCTAAGCTCTCTACAAAAATCTGAGCTACTAACAGCCCAAGCAAATTGGCAGTAGATCAGACTCAAGGGGATTCAAGATGGGCTGGGCTTTGATCTCTTGTGGGTGTGAAGGAACTCATGACTGATGATGCATTTGACCCCTCCTTCCAGCCTGGTCTTACAGTACCTCTCCCCCCAAACTCTTATATCCCAGGAAATTAGAGAGGGTATCTTCTCAGCCTCTTGCCGCAGCCACATTCCTGCTGCAAGCGAAGCTGTCATCCAACTGTATCCTTGTCTGCATCTCCCAAGACAATTTGCACATACCATTACACAATCAGACTAAAAACAATTAGCCAGCGATGATCAAAACAATAGTTAAGAAAAGGGGAGGAGGGAGAAGTGAGAGTTGAGCCAAACAATGCCAGGATAGTGAATGTATATTTAGTTACACCTGTAGCTAAATGTTAACACAACAAAACCAGAACATCAATATGTAACACGTGCTCCTATTGCACAGAGCCTATTGATCTGCCTATCCAAAGAGCATCAGTTTTATGTTAGTGGCATACAGTCAGCAGCATAATATAGAGGCTGCGTCTGACCCATTGATGCATGTCGCTGAAGTGGGTGGCACAGAACAGGAAGTCTAGCGGGGATGCCCATTAGTGTTAAGGAGGAAGACGGAGCTGTCAATTAGCGGCTGACAAAGGTGTTTTTCCTTATGGGTTTCTTGGGAGGTAAGGAAGGCCGTTTCTGCAGGCGGTGGGTTGCAACGAGACAGGCAACCTTGCAAAAATGCCTCCCTGCCAAAGCAAGCGGGGGGGAGGGGGGGTGTCACTTGAATGAGCATCAATACGGACAATTTAAAATGTGAGAAGACAATTGAATTGAGCGCAAACCCCAGGAAGGAGAAAATGTCTTGCCTGAACAGACTAACATTCTGTACGTCATCCATAGTGAGTACTTTGTGGACCATGGTTGTACACACCAGTGGTAGGTTCCTCCCAGTTTGGACCAGTTCGGCTGGGTTGCTGGAACCAGCAGTGACCCAGGCCTGCCATGTCCCTGGACCGGTTCTCCCGGTGGCGCTGTAGCTGCCGCCATCTTGTTTTTAGCTTCTGCACACCTGCAAAAGCATTTTTATAGTATTGCGCATGTGCACACATAGCACATTAAGTGCACGCATGCTTCGTGACCAAGAGTGAACCGGCAGTAGCAGCTGACAGAACCCACCCCGGTGCACTGGTGAGACCACACTTAGAATATTGCTCTAGGATAGGGGTGTCAAACTCAAGGCTGCCAGGCTGTATCCAGCCCACAATGTGGTCGGATCTGGCCCAGGGGACTGTACTGGTCTACCCAATGCAAACAGGAAAGATTGGGCCAACAACGACAACTGTTGCAGAATCCCCATGGTCATACGATCAAAAGTCAGATAATTGTCAACTGACTCGTATTTATGACAGTTGCAGTGTCCCATGGTCATTCAATCACCTTTTGTGACCAGAAAAGTCAATGGAAAAGCCAGATTCACTTAACAAACATGTGACTAACTGAACAGCTGCAGAAAGTTCATAAAATGAGGCAAAGCTCACTTAACAACTGTCTTGCTTAGCAATTTTGGGCTCAATTATGGCTGTAAGCTGAGGATTACCTGCAACAAACTGAACTTTGCCTGGATTATTTATGTTGTCCTTAAGAATAGAGTAGAGTAGAGTAGAGTAGAGTAGAGTAGAGTAGAGTAGAGTAGAGTAGAACAGAACAGAACAGAACAGAACAGAACAGAATAGAATAACAGAGTTACAAGGGACCTTGGAGGTCTTCTAGTTCAGGGGTGTCAAACTCATGTCATCACATTGTCGTCATGTGACGTATCGTGAGTATTTTTTTCCTTTGCTAAAATGGGGATGGGCATGGCCAGCGTGTGACGCATCTGGCCCACGGGCTGCGAGTTTGACATCCCCATTTTAGTTCAACCCCCTGTAGCATTTCAGACAAATGGCTATCCAACATCTTCTTAAAGACTTCCAGTGTTGGGGCATTCACAACTCCTGGAGGCAAGTTGTTCCACTGATTAATTGTTCTAACTGTCAGGAAGTTTCTCCTCAGTTCTAGGTTGCTTCTCTGGTTGATTAGTTTCCACCCATTGCTTCTTGTTCTGCCCTCAGGTGCCTTGGAGAATAGTTTGACTCCCTCTTCTTTGTGGCAGCCCCTGAGATATTGGAACACTGCTATCATGTCTCCCCTAGTCCTTCTTTCTCTTAAGCTAAACATACCCAGTTCCTGCAACCGTTCTTCACATGTTTTAGTCTCCAGTCCCCTAATCCTCTTTGTTGCTCTTCTCTGCACTCTTTCTAGAGTCTCCACATCTTTTTTACATCGTGGCGACCAGAACTGAATGCAGTATTCCAAGTGTGGCCTTACCAAGGCATTATAAAGTGGTATTAACACTTCACGTGATCTTGATTCTATCCCTCTGTTGATGCAGCCTAGAACTGTGTTGGCTTTTTTGGCAGCTGCAGCACACGGCTGGCTCCTATTTATGTGATTGTCCAATTAAATGACTAGGCCTGACATTAACTGGTGCATTCTCTGTATGATGACCGACGTTTTGGTTTTTCTACTTTGTTTTTTATTTTTAATTTAAATCGGATTTTATTGTACACATTTTTAAACGTATTTTACTTCTTTGCGTTTGATTTTATTATGTATGCACCCGGGGTCACTACGTGAGATGACAGCTATATAAATATGACAAACACATTAATAAATCAACAGAATTAAAAAAGACATCCCTTTCCGAGACGTTTGAAAACTCTGTTATTAGCAGTGGTTGAGTAGGGATGGTTCGTAAGCACCCATATTAAACGCAATTCGCTTTATTATCCACCGCCCGGTAATTAGGAACATGTTTGTATTGATTTATTTACAAAAATTTTTTTAAATGCTCATTAAACACGACAGTCTTTCCGCCATGATATAAATAGCTAATCAATAGATGCCAAATCAGAAGGCAATCTCCAGTATTTCACAGTAGAAGGTTCTCTCTTCTAAGCCTCCCTTGCATTTTGTTAACTTCTAAATGTGTCATGAAACACAATTAAGTGCCAGCATGGGGCTAGGGGAGTCGTGAAAACCCACGACGGCTGCATTGTGCAAGCTCCATCTTGTGTGAAAAATAGCCCAACTAATTAGGGGGAGAGGTGTGCAAATACAGAAGGAAAGGTTGAAGGTCACGCGCGCACACACGGATCCACCAGAAGAGAAAGGGACACTCTCACATTTCAATCAGAAATGGGTCTACCAAGGAAGTCATCTTTATGAAATGTAGAAATGTAAACTTTAGGGGTGGGTGGGAGCGTGTTCATTCCTCAACATGTTATGGTTATGCTTGAAAAAGAAATCCCACCTTGGAAAACGCCATGTTCTCAACAAGGGTTAACAGGAAATCTGTACGATTTCAGGTTGACCATTCCTGGTTAAAGGAACACAATATGCCTTCAAATCAGTACTGACTCCTGTTCGCTGTGTTGGAAGAAATGTCCTTCTGGGTTCGGCTCCAAGTGGGGAAAAAGACACTGGAGGCATGGAGGCTGCTTGGAAAGATGGTTTTAATGGTGGACAGGACCACATGGCTTGAGCTCCTGAACAGAAAAGGTGATCACATGCTTCAATGTTGGTGGAGAAGAAGAGAAGGGAAGAGAAGAGCAGAAGAGAAGGGCTGAAGAAGGGCTTGCAGGGATTTTTATAATCTGTTCAGTCCCACCTCTCTGTTTCCTGTTCCTGTGTAAGAAATGTATTCTGATTGGTTGTCAGACTCACATGGGCCCATGCAGGGGCAACCCTCTAGGCCAGGGGTGGCGAACACGCGGCTCGCGAGCCGCATGCGGCTCCCGGCCAAAATAAATGAGGCTCTTTGCCTCTTGTCATTATTTAGTATACTGTGGCTCGGATCGCGCGCTCCCTTTCGGAAGCTGGGGAGGTCCTTTGCAGGCAGCTAGAACGGGCCGCCTGCAAAGGACTTCCCCAGACTTGCTTTGAGGAGCACGGGGCGTCTGAGGCTAGTTCTGAAGCCCCAAAGCCCCCACCACCACCGGAAGAACTGCTGCCACCTCCTCCTCATCCTCCTCTAACAGGCAGTACTGCCGGATTTGCCGCCCGGCGCTGCGGCTGAGATGAAGCCGCCAAAGCTCCAGCCGGCATCTCCGCGCGTGGCAGCTGCGCCTCCCCTCCGCTCGGAGCAGCTGAGCTCAGTCAGCGCTGGGTTACCCCTGCCCCCTCCTCCTCCTCCGCCGTGCTTTTGAGGAGCCAGTAGGAAGGGGGGGAGCAGGGGGGAAAAAGCCTCATGGCTCGTCAAAAGCACGGAGGAGGGGGAGGGGGCAGAGGTAACCCAGCGCTGAGCTCAGGAGCAAATCTGGTGATTTTGTTGGAGGAGGAGGAGGAGGAGGAGGTAGCAGCAGTTATTCTGGTGGCAACTCGTACTCGTCGGCATCTTCAGCAGAAGCCCTGCCCACAATGAAGAAAGCAAAGATGGAGCAGATCCACGCAGATGACGTCGCTGCAACATGACTGGAGGAGGAATTCTGGGAGTTGAAGTCCACAAGTGTTAAAGCTGTCAGGTTTGAAGACCCCTAGGGGTTTTTTTCCCTAAAGGGTTAGGGGTGCAAGGGTCTTGTAACTTGACAGCTTTAAGAGTTGCGTGCTTCAAATGCCAGAGTTTCTGAGCCAACATTTTGGTTGCTAAGCAGGAGCGTTGTTAAGTGATACTGATATTATATAACACTTTGAATTAAGCGGGTACCTTGAAGAAACATAACTTTGAGTTTCAAATAATACTGATTTCGTTGTTGTCTTAGGTGACATCTGTGAAAAAAATTCGGGTGCTCAGGCATGAAAATGTGCCGCTCAAACACTATACTTTTAATAAATTAATAATAATAAATTTGGATTTATTAGCCGCTCCCTTTCCAAGTAGGACTCGGGGCGGCGTACAATGGAGCATATAACATAAAATACATAACAACACCAAACGTACATACATACACAACACATATACATATACACGGAGGAGGAAACAAATTACATCAATAGACAGTTAAAAATCTACTTTAAATACCCCAATTGTAAAAACCCAATAAAATTAATATTTAAGAACAATTTAAAAAACAGTTTGGAGGAATGGGAAAATTACGATTGCGATTGAGCCAGGCCGGATAATTGAAAGAGGTGGGTCTTCAGCTGTACACGGAAGGAGCGGAGATCGGAAGTAATCCTGATGTCACGGGGGAGGTCATTCCATAGGGCTGGGCCCATCACAGAGAAGGCTCTGCTCCTGGGTGTCGCCCCCCGACACTGTTTGGCGGACGGCACCCGGAGAAGTCCCTCTCTGTGTGAGCGAATTGGTCGTAGGGATGTGTGGGGCAGGATGCGATCCTGCATATAACTAGGCCCTGTGCCATGGAGCGCTTTAAAGATCATAATCAAAACCTTGAAACGCACTCGGTAGACCACAGGCAGCCAGTGCAGCTCGCGCAGGAGAGGTGTTACAGGGGAGTATCTGGTCCTCCCCATAATCACCCGCGCGGCCGCGTTCTGGACCAACTGTAGTCTCCGAGTGCATCTCAAGGGAAGCCCCATGTAGAGAGCATTGCAGTAATCCAGGCGAGACGTCACTAGCGCATGGGTGACTGTGCGTAGGGCATCCCGGTCCAATAAGGGGCGCAATTGGCGCATCAGGCGAACCTGATGGAACGCCCCCCTTGCCACGGCTGTTACATGGTTATCCATGGACAGCCGGGTATCCAGGAGGACGCCCAAATTGCGCACCTGTTCCATGGGGGCTAGTTGGACGCCCCCGATGGCCAGAGATGGCCATCGGGGGCCACATCGAAAAAAAATTAGAGGGAACATTGCTTCCGGGTCTGTTTTGGCAGGTCACTGCGTGGTGTGGCTCTCTGACTCTCACAGTTTAAAATTTTGGCTCTTTTTGACGAACTTGTTCGCCACCCCTGCTCTAGGCTGTTTTGAATCCAGGTTTGAGTTCAGATGCCATGTGGTCAGTTGAATAAAGGCTTATTTTATCCTGCCTTATCCCATCACTCTGGAGTTGAAGAAGAGAACTCTTTATTATGTAAAGTGGACTAGCTTGGTCTTCTTAATGGCCCATTGACAAAGTGGGGATGGGCTGGAAGCTGTAGGAATTTACTTTGTGTTTAAAATGTGTTTCTCCCTTTTTCACATCCAGGAAAATATAATATTCTGCCTTTTCAATATTTCCTAGGATATTTCATTTTTCTGGGAGAGGGCTGGGTGATAACTTCCTACAGCTGCATGGACTGGTCCTTGAAAGTTCTCTCCCTCCATTCTTTCCTTCCTTCCTTCCTTCCTTCCTTCCTTCCTTCCTTCCTTCCTTCCTTCCTTCCTTCCTTCCTTCCCCCTTTCCTAGAATATAGAATATAGAATAATAGAATTGGTAGGAACCTTGGAGATCTTCTGGGCCAAACCACTGCTGCAGCAGGTGACCCTATACCAGGGGTCCTCAAACTACAGCCCGCAGGCCAGATACGGCCCACCAAAGCCATTAATCTGCTGAGGGACCCCATCCACATCGTCCCATCTATCTACCAGCCGCACCCACCTTCTGGAGGCCAAGGAGGCCAAACACAGGACACTCGGAGGCTTCAGGAGGCCAAAAATGGGCCCGTTTTGGTGTGGCAGAGAGGTTCTGGGGGCCAAGGAGGCTAAAAATGGGCCTGTGTTTGACCTCCCCAAGAGAGAGAGAGAGACACTCACGCAAACAGAAGTCCCTCACAAACACCTCAATGCAGCCGCATCCCTTCACTAACCTGCTTTCCACCCCTGGAGCATAACTAATTAAAGTTTGATTTGTGTGCATTGTTTAATGGGCTGCTAAATTGGACCTGCCCATCCAGTCACATGACCACCTAGCCCCCGCCACCCAGCCGGTCCAGCCCCCTAACAGCCTGAGGGACTGTGAATTGGCCCCCTGTTTAAAAGGTTTGAGGGCCCCTGCCCTAGAGCATTCCAGGCAAATGGCTGCCCAGTCTCTTTTTGGAAGCCTGCAGTGATGGAACGTCCACAAGTTGTTCCACTGGTTAATTGTTGTCACTGTTAAGGAAATGTCTCCTTGGTTCTAGATTGACCCTCTCCTTAATTAGTTTCCATTTATTGCTTCTTGTCTTGCCTTCAGGTGCTTTGGAAAATAGATGGACCCTCCTTCCTTCCTTCTCTCCATCCTTTTCCTTCTTTCCTTCCTCTCTCTCCCTCCCTCCCATGCTTTCTTCATCCTTTTCCTCCCTTCCTTCCCATCTTCCTTTCCTTTCCTTCCCTTTCCTTCCTTTCCCTCTTCCTTTCCTTTCCTTCCTTCCCCTCTTCCTTTCCTTTCCTTTTCTTTCCTTCCTTCCTTCCTTCCTTTCCCTCTTCCTTTCCTTTCCTTCCTTCCTTCCTCCTTCCTTCCTTCCTTCCTTCCTTCCTTCCTTCCTTCCTTCCGTTACTGTCAATATAGACTATAAATTCATTCATTACTGTCAACATTGCCATGAATTTCCAAAGAGGTGAAGACAAGATGGATTGTTGTTGTTTTCTCCATCCATCCATCCCTCCCTCCCTCCCTCCCTCCCTCCCTTCCTTCCATTACTGTCAACATTGCATTAATTTACAGTGAGGTAAACACAAGCTGTGTTGTTGTTGTTTTCTCCATCCTCCCTTCCCTCCCCCTCCCTCCCTTCCTCTTTCCCTCCCTCCTTCCCTCCCTCCCTCCCCAGTGCAAATCACTTACTAACCATTTCCATATTTCTACCGAGGAAACTCTACAGACGGACATGGTCATGGGGCCACCAGGAACTGACCTTCAATAGAAAGAAATTTACTTGGGTCCCTTTTAACATTTAAATTGTAAATTGCCGGTGCCATTTTCCTTATTTCTCTATAAACCCAGGAGGGAGGGAATAGACTCAGCCCTCTACCCACCGAGGTCCTGATTAAAACCTCTTTTGTCGAGCAGGGCTTGCTTAAAAGCTGCCTCTTAGTTTAAAGCAACATTTTTCAAAGTAAATGGGAAAACAAACCAGGCATCAACTGCTCCCCTTTAAGTGCCTGGGTGTCGCTTAGAAGCCGCTTATCAAGTTTCTAGGCAGAAGCACCAGACAGATGAAAAGGAGGGGTGGGAGGGGGCAGGCGGTTGCTAGGTGACGATTCATACATGTCCCAAAGTAGCCAACACCTCAATGATTATTTCTGTTTAAAAAAAGAAACCCCAAAACATTATTTCCCCCTTTCCTTCCTTTTGCTTAAATCTTCTCTCTTCCCTGTGTACAAATTGGAATCTAGATGTAGGCCAGTTCTCCTTCCCCAAAAGGGGTTCATTCCCTTTGCTTTTAGGGTAATGTCCCCCCCCATCAGACTTTGGCCTTATTAGGGGAGGGGGCAGAAATCACCACGTTTACAGACTGCTTTGAGGTTTATAGGGCATGGAAAATGGTGTCCCTCTGCTAAATTGTTCCAGGGGTTGAGTATAGGTACATTTTCACATTGCTTCACATTGGTGCTGATTACAACTGTGTGAGATTGGATTGTCTCCCTTCTTTTTGGGAGGAGGAGGAGGAAGCAAGGGAGGAAGGAAGGAGGGAGGGAGGGAGAGACAGAGAGAGGGAGGAGGGAGGGAGAGAGAGAGAGAGAGAGAGAGGGAGGGAGGAAGGAATGAAGGAAGGAAAAATAAAAGGGAGGGAAGAAGGAAGGAAGGAGGGGGGAGGGAGAAGGAAGGAAGGAAAAATAAAAGAGGGAGGGAGGAAAGGAAGGGAGGAAGAGAGGAAGGAAGGAGGGAGAGAAAGAGGAGGAGAAAACAACAATCCATCTTGTGTTTAACTAGTTGGAAATTTATGGCAATGTTTTTTTTCCCCAAAAACTTTTTTGAATAAAAAACAAATAAAATCATCCTCCATTACAAATTGAAGAAAGTGTGTCAATTGGTTACAAAGAGTTTTTGTGCATCTCTTCCACAGTCATCACCTCTGATTCATATCAAACTATCTATTTTACATCATATATACCTATATATATTGTTATCATCATACCTCTTCCTTCATATGACTATAGTTGTTTTAACGTCCCTTTATAACAAACATTCCAAAATTTAAAACAAAACCACATAGTGGCATTCCCTTAGCTATTTTCAATACCATCCAATCACATTATACCTTTATAACACATTCAAAATAAAAATAATAATAATCATATTTAATAACAATTTTTAAACCTCTTTTCTTAATCATTGTTTACAATTTATATCCAATTTCCCTTTTATCCCGTCAATACAAATTATTACATTGTTATCATTATCATTTATTTAACAATAGTTTGACTAAGTTTAACTTACTTTTTTCCCTTTTTTTCACCATTTAAAATATTTACCAAATTTCCTCTTATCAAACAATACATATATACATTGTTATCCTTTATGTAACTTTATCCATTAACACTACATTTTTAACATAATGCTCTAATTTTGACAAAAATTTTAAACCTCTTTTCTTAATCATTGTATACAGTTCATATCTAATTTTCCCTTTTATCATATCAATACAAATTATTACATTATCATTATCAGTCATTTATTTAGCAATAGTTCGACTATGTTTAACTTACTTACAATACAATACAATAGCAGAGTTGGAAGGGACCTTGGAGGTCTTCTAGTCCAACCCCCTGCCTAGGCAGGAAATCCTATACTGTTTCAGACAAATGGCTATCCAACATCCTCTTAAAAACTTCCAGTGTTGGGACATTCACAACTTCTGGAGGCAAGCTGTTTCACTGATTAATTGTTCTAATTGTTTTCCCCCTTTTTTCCCCTTTCAAAAATGTATACCAAATTTCTTCTTGTCAAACCAATATATATGTGTACATTGTTATCATTATCAATTATTTACCTAACTTTATTATTATCACTACTTTTAACATAAAGCTCTAATTTTAGCTAAATTTAACTAGTGTTTTATTATTAATTTTCATATCTCAACCTGTGTCTTTCCAGTAATAGTGTAGTCCTATTTCTTTTGTCATTTGTGGAACTGGTCTTCTAGTTATTTCCTTAATCAAATTTGTTTGGACTTCTCTTCACAACTTGTTGCTTATTACATATCTTGTAAAATCTCGAAACCCTCCATCAGCTTCCTTAATCAGTTTATCTTTGGTTATCAGTAGTGTTTTGATCAAAAAATTTCTCCTTAAATCCATCCATTCTTCTCTTTTTTCTTCTATATCTTGAAATCTGTAGTAAAACACCTTTCCATCTCTCTTCCCTTTCCCTATTCCACTCTTTCCATCTCCAACCACACACAGTTCACTGTCAATATCCACGGTTATCTTGCCTCTTTGTTCATTTTCCCCCTGGATTTTTAGGGCTCCAGCCTCCACTTTTTCCATTTGCTGAATATCTTCTATTTCCTGAGTATATTCCATTTTTAATCAGGTTTTACCACATTAAAATTTATATTTTCAATATTTTCCCATCTCTTCTCAATTCTCTCTGTTGTTTCTAATAATATTTGAATTCCAGACATAATCTGTTGCAATGTTATGGTTTCTTTTTGAATTCATGTCATCCTTCCAATTAATAAATACAGCCACTCTGGTTTAAAAACAAATCTTTGTTTTCACTTCTTTCCAGCTAGCAACAAGCATCCAGAGAGCACCTGCATAAACAGTCCATGCTCTTCTCTATCAACAAGCTGAAGCCTTTGAAGTGCAAGGTCAAAATGATCAAAGGGAAAAAAGAAAAAGCAATGTTTCTAGGTCTCAACCTCCAACCTCCAAGTGGCAGTGTAACTTATTTTCCCTCTCAGGTTACTACCCTCTTTACATACCTTTTAAATCTTCTTTATGTTTCAGGCTTAGAAGAAATAAAGTTCTTAAATGAAACCAAATAAAAAGGAAAAATCCATCCCAACCAATATTGTAGAAGTAAAGAAAAAAATTTAATCCATAGATAAAAAAAGAAATGGATAAAATCCAAGACTTTCACTTTAAAAAGTAAAAAATATTCACAAAACTTCCATCGATAGAAAAAAATAAAATAAAAAAGATAACACACTGTCCAATTATCCTAATTCCACCGCTTATTTCCTTTTCTTTACCAATTTGATTTAACTTCAATCTTTTTGGGCAGTCTTTTATAAAAATAAAATTTCCTCACCAGATAGACAAATTTTCTCTTTCCGCTTTCCTCCCGTTGCGAAGCTGTCCCGACTTCAGCAGCTTGAGGCTGTGCTTTTTGTCGCCGGCAAGAAGAGATTCTCTTGGATCAATCAGGGACTTTTTCGATGTCCCTCAGATCAGCAAGATGTACTCTTCCCTGTCACCATCTCTTCGGGACGGTTTAGGTCCAGATGGACCATCCAGTGGCAAAAGTATTGACTGCGCCCTCGGAGCCCCGAGATCGCACGTCGTATCATTGCTATGTCAGCTCCTTTCCAGAAATTTATGGCAATGTTGACAATAATAAAATAAGGAAGGGAGGGAGGGAGGGAGGAAGGAAGGAAGGAAGGAAGGAAGGAAGGAAGGAAGGAAGGAAGGAAGGAAGGAAGAAAAAAAATGAAAGGGAGGGAAGAAGGAAGGAAGGAGGGAGAAGGAAGGAAGGAAAAATAAAAGAGAGGAAGGAAGGAAAGGGGAGGAATGGGGGGTGGCGAAAACAACAATCCATCTTGTGTTCACCCCATTGGAAATTTATGGCAATGTTGACACTAATGAATAAATTTTTAGTCTACATTGACAGTATAGGAACGAAGGAAGGAAGGAAGGAAGGGGGAGGAATGGGAGGGGGGAGAATGGAGAAAACAATAATCCTCTTGTGTTCACCCCATTGGAAATGTATGACATTGTTGACAGTAATGAATAAATGTATAGTCTTCATTGATAGTAAAGGAAGGAAGGAGGAAGGAAGGAAGGAAGGAAGGAAGGAAGGAAGGAAGAAATGAAAGGGAGGGAAGAAGGAAGGAGGGAGAAGGAAGGAAGGAAAAATAAAAGAGAGGAAGGAAGGAAGGGGGAGGAATGGGGGGTGGCGAAAACAACAATCCATCTTGTGTTCACCCCATTGGAAATTTATGGCAATGTTGACACTAATGAATAAATTTTTAGTCTACATTGACAGTATAGGAACGAAGGAAGGAAGGAAGGAAGGAAGGAAGGAAGGAAGGAAGGAAGGAAGGAAGGGGGAGGAATGGGAGGGGGGAGAATGGAGAAAACAATAATCCATCTTGTGTTCACCCCATTGGAAATGTATGGCATTGTTGACAGTAATGAATAAATGTATAGTCTTCATTGATAGTAAAGGAAGGAAGGAGGAAGGAAGGAAGGAAGGAAGGAAGGAAGGAAGGAAGGAAGGAAGGAAGGAAGGAAGGAAAGTCAAACATTTTCCAAAGGACCAAAAGTTAATAACAAGAAGCAATAGATGGAAACTAAGGAGAGGGGCAACTTAGATCTAAGGAAAATGTTTCCTAAAGATGAGAGCAATCAACCAGTGGAATTACTTGCCTTCAGAAGCTGTAGGTGCACCATCACTGCAGGCTTTCAGAAAGAGACTAGACATCCCTTCATCTGGAATGCTATAGGGCAGGAGTCCTCAAACTTTTTAAACAGGGGGCCAATGCATGGTCTGGGACATGTAGTTTAATAACAAATGAAAAAGCACCCGGTTGGGGAAAGCAAGTAGATAGATCAGGGGTGAAATTCAAAAAGAAGATATGCCAATTATTATACACAAAACAATAAAAGAGGTATAGAAATACTTATATAGTCTTACTGCTCTTATGTAAGTATTTGTGTAGCTCTTTTATTGTTCTGTGTATAATAATTGGTATATCTTCTTTTTTGTAGGTCATTAGGGCAAAGAAGTGACGTCGACTTGGCCAGAGTGAGTGGGAGAGAGAGAGAGAGAGAGAGAGAGAGAGAGAGAGAGACATGCACACACACACACACACACAAACAGACGTCCCTCATACACACACACAAGACAGCCACATCCTTTCACTTACCCTTTTTCCACCCCCAGGAGGATAACAAATTAAAGTTTGATTTGTGTGCATTGTTTAATGAACTGCTAAACTGGACATGCCCACCCAGTCACATGACCACCAAGCCACGCCCATAGAGCCGGTAGGGCAGTGAGGGGTTCGGGATCCCAGTGCAACCGGTACGGTGCAACAGGGCTGAGTGTCCACCACATGAACGGGCGCAGCATGCGCATGAGTACTTACCGCTTGTGACATGCCGCAATGCCTCCGTGATGCTCCAGCTGCTCGGCGGAGCATTGCGCAGCCGCCATACGCTCCGTGAGCATGCACGGAAGCGCCGACGAGCTCAAATACCGGTAAGGAGCATGGGCAGGTGGCTGGGCCCTCCTGAGCAACCTACCAGAACGGTACCTGGTGCTCTCGGCAGGGATAACTGTTATAACCCACCACTGCGGTAGGGGAAATTGTGGGATTTTACCCTTAGTTTGCACACGTCTTTTCTGGATTAATTTAATGCAATATAATCGTGTAAATGTCAGGGTTCCAAATAACATCCAAAACCTGTTGTAGGTATCTACTGTGTGCCATTTTTCCAAGAGAGATAAACACCTGTAATAATCTAATGTTATTTGAACCTCACTAGGCCTCCTGCTCACCTTCTTCTTTGTATGCAGAGCAGAAGGAATGGCATTTTAGCTACCCTAAATAGAAGTGAAGCATACAAACGGGTTGCCAAGTAACAGATTTGAACAAAGTATGTCTGCTAATAATGAAGAATGGCAGAGAGAGAGGTGATTCTGCTTTTAGTCCAGTTTTCTCTGCAAGGCCACCCCATTAATTTGACACTAAAAAAGTCCTTTTGTACAGAGAAGAATGGAGCCCACAAATTATTTCCTGCTGTGAAGACGGTTTTGGGACGTCAATCAATTAGTCAATCAATCCGAACAGAGCTGGAAGGGACCTTGGAGGTCTTCTAGTCCAGCCCCCTGTTCAATCAGAAGACCCTATATGGTTTCAGATCGGTGATTGTCCATAAAAGCCTGCAATGATGGACCACCCACAAGTTCTGGAGCTGTTCCAATGGTTAATTGTCCTCACTGTTAGGAAGTTTCTCCTTAATTCCAAGTTGCTTGATTACTTTGCATTCATTGCAGGGGTGGGTTCCTGCCAGTCCTAACCTCTTCTGTAGAAGAGGTTCCACAAATCTCCAGTGCCGTTTAAAACCGGTTCCAGCTCCCTCCCCCCACCCATCCGCACATCATCAAGATGAAGAGCGAGAGGAGGAATTCTGGGAGTTGAAGTCCACAAGTCTTAAAGCTGTCAAGTTTGAACACCCCTGGGGTTTTTTTTTCTAAAGGTTTACGGGTGCAAGGGTCTTGTAACTTGACAGCTTTATGACTTGCACACTTCAATGCCAGAGTTCCTGAGCCAACATGACTGGAGGAGGAATTCTGGGAGTTGAAGTCCACAAGTCTTAAAGCTGTCAAGTTTGAACACCTCTAGGTTTTTTAAAAAAGGGTTAGGGGTGCAAGGGTCTTGTAACTTGACAGCTTTAAGACTTCCGTGCTTCAAATGCCAGAGTTCCTGAGCCAACATTTTGGTTGCTAAGCAAGAGCGTTGTTAAGTGAGTTTCACCACATTTTACAAGTCGGCCACGCCCACCCAGTCACATTACTGCCAAGCCACTCCTACTCGGTCACATGGCTGGCAAGCCACTCCCACCCAGTCACATGACTGCCAAGCCACTCCCACTTGGTCACATGGCCAGCAAGTCACTTCCACAAAGCAGGTCACACCTACAGAAGAGGTTCTAAAAAAATGTGAATCCCACCACTTGTCCATTGCTTCTTGTCTTGCCCTCAGGTGCTTTGCAAAGTACATTGTCCCCTTCTTCTTTGTGGTGGCCCCTCAAAAATTGGAACATTGCTATTGTGTCATCCCTAGTCAGAGGTGGGATTCACATAACTTACCACTGGTTCACCATGCACCAAAAAATGGGAGCGCGCATGTGCAGACCTTCTGCACATGCATGGCCTTCTGTACATGTGCATGCCCTTCCGTGCATGCACGCGGCCTTCCACATATGTACTTTGCTCGTGCGTGCATGGCTTGCACTCATGCGCGCGACAGAAAACATGACTAAATAGGACAGTACCTGCAGATCTCCTTCTGTCCACGTGTGCCTCCACCTGTGCATGTGTGTGCCTCCTCCTGTGCATGCGTGTGGCATGCACACATGTGTGTGACAGAAAACAAGGCTAAATAGGACAGCATAGCTGTCAAACTGGCTGAATACCACCACTGCCCCTAGTCCTTCTCTTTGTTAGGCTAGACCAGTGATGGCAAAACCTTTTGGCAGCGAGTGCCCAAACCGGAACGCACATGCATGTACGCATGTCAAAGTACTGGAAACCCAAAGACCAGCTGGCCAGCGTGCGCATGCCTGTTTTTTGGCCGATTTTCAGGCCATTTTCAGGCTGCTTTCAGGCCATTTTTGGTCTGAAAAAGGCCTGAAAATTGTCCCCAAAACTGCCTGGTTTTGGCTGTTTGGGGGGCTGTTTTTAGGCTGTTTTCAGGCCATTATCAGGCCATTTGTGGCCCAAAAAACAGTCCAAAAGCAGCCGAAAAACGGCCTGGAAATGGCCCGAAAAACGGCCTGTTTTTTGGATCGCTTTCCGCTGCTCCGGCACCCGTGAAGTTGAAGCATGTGCATGCCGGAAACCAGAAGAACAGCTGGCGACGGTGCATGTGCCCACAGAGAGGGCTTTGTGTGCCACCTCTGGCACATGTGTCATAGGTCAGCATCATGGGACTAGACATACCCAGTTCCTGCAACCATGTTGATTCACTTTGCCCACTCCAGCAATCTCCATAGTAGTCAGAAACATCTACACAAGCAGAGCTCAAGTCTCCTCTAGTGATTGCAAAGTCCAATCAGAAGTAGAAGGCAATCCAAGTTGCTTGTTGAAGCAAGGCAAGTCCCCTCTGGTGCTTTGGAAAATATATCCTGAAAATAAATGTACAAGTGGACATCTAGGTTACCAGCAGATCAAGTATGCGATTTGCACCGGGTTTGCAACGGGCAAAGCTACAGAACGCTCTGCCAGGTAGCTAAGAATAATAAACTGGTTTTACATCCTATAAAGGAAGAGCATTGAGTCCAAGAGTAAAGTTGGCTTTAAGCCAAAACACCTGCAGGATTCAAAACAAGATGTTTGCACATATTCTACTAGAGTTGTTCACATATTCTAATTTAGAGATACACTCAATCTCTGGGTTAAATTGACTTTCCAGATTGAATTCATAAGCAAAGGTGCAAGGAGGTATTATATTGGGTGCTTTCGTGTATGCAAATACATGGCTTTTCTCCATCTCTTTCAAGAACCAAATGAAATCAGGTGAATTTGTAACTGATTAACAGAATTGGAAGGGGCCTTTTAGCTCATCTAGTCCAACCCTCTAACCAAGCAGAAGACCCGACACCATTTCTGACAGATGGCAGTCCAGTCTCTTCTTGAAAGCTTCCAATGATGAAGTTTTTGAAGGCCAGCTGTTCCATTGGTTGATTGTTCTCACTGTCATAAAATTTATCCTTATTTCCTGGTTGTATCTGTCTTTGGTCAGTTTCCATCCATTGTTCCAGGTGCTTTGAAGAATAGCTTGAACCCTTTCTCTCTGTGGCAGCCCCTCAAATATTGGAAGACTGCTATCCTTTCTCCCCTGGTCCTTCTCTTCACTAGACTAGACATGCCCGGTTCCTGCAACCGTTCTGCATAGGTTTTAGCCTCCAGTCCCCTAATCATCTTGGTTGCTCTTCTCTGCTCTCTTTCTAGAGTCTAGAGCAGTGGTTCCCAATGTGGGGCCCAGGCCTCACAGGGGGGCAATTTGATTTTTAATAGGGGCAATTTGAACCTTGTTTAAACCAAGTTAATGGCCTTTTAGGCTTCCTCCGTGTGAGTAAAGTTCACTTTTTGACTAAAGTAATAATTATATGTGTGGGGGGAGGCATCAGGATTTTAAAGATGCTTAGGTGGGGCATGGCCAAAAAAAGGTTGGGAACCACTGGTCTAGAGTATAAAGAAGGGACATCCTCAATCAGAATAGTGCTGGAAGGGACCTTAGAGGTCTTCTAGTCCAGCCCTCTGCTCAAGAAGGAGACCCTATAGCAGTGATGGCGAACCTTTTTTGGCTTGCGTGCCACAAGTGGGGGGAGCGCAGGGGGGTTGAGTGCGGGCGTGCCACACCCATAATGCAATGTGTGACCCCCCCAGTGCGCATGCGCGCAAAATGCGCAACCCCCCCATTTTTACATGTTTTTTTCGCCCTCCCCAGGCTCCAGAGGCTTTATAGGAGCCTGGAGAGGGCGAAAAGAGCCTCCCCCGACCCCCCAGAGGCCCTCCCGAGGCTTCAGGGACTGTCTGGAGGCTTCTCTGAAGCCTTCAGAACGCTTAAAACCACCCTCCGAGCAAACCGGAACTCACTTCCGGTTTGCTCGGAGGGTGGTTTTAAGCGTTCCGAAGACTTCAGGGACGGTCCCTGAAGCCTCCGGGGGGGGGGAGGCTCTTTTCACCCTCCCCAGGCTCCTATAAAGCCTCTGGAGCCTGGGGAAGGCAAAAAATAGCTTTTAAAAAGGTGAACTCAGCTGGCCAGCGCTTCGTGTGCCCTGAGAAATGGCTCCGCGTGCCACTTGTGGCACGCGTGCCATAGGTTCGCCATCACAGCCCTATAGCATTTCGGATAGATGACTGTTCAGTCTCTTCTTAAAAACCTTCAGTGATGAAGCACTCAGAACATCTGAAGGCCAGCTGTTCCACTGGTTAATTGTCCTCCCTGTTAGGAAGTTTCTCCTCAATTCCAGGTTGCTTCTCTCCTGGATTAGTTTCCATCCATTGTTTTTTGTCCTGCCTTCAGGTGCTTTGGAAAATAAATTGACCCCCTCTTCTAAATTGACTCTCCCTTCAAATATTGGAAGACTATCATGTCTCCCCTGGTCCTTCTCTTCACTAGACTAGCCATACAAGTTGATGATTTGGTTCAAGAGGCTGGACGGAAAGGATTCAACTTCTGGCATCAGGTCCATTTTCTATATCAGGCTAAGAAATAACAGAAAAGCAGAGTAGGAAGGGACTGTGGAGGTCTTCCAGTTCAACACTCTGCTGAAGTATAGCATTTTAGAAAAATAGCTCTCCAACGTCTTCTTAAAGACTTCCAGTGTTGGGGCATTCACAACTTCTGGAGGCAACTTCTGTTCCACTGATTAATTATTCTCACAGTCAGGAAATTTCTCCACCATTGAAGGTTGGATCTCTCTTTAGTGATATTCCATCTCTTTTCTATTTTTGTCTTCTCCTGTCTTCAGGTGCATTGGAGAATAGCTTCACCCCCTCTACTCTGTAACAGGTCCTTAGAGATAGGAAGATGCTGTCATGTCACCTCCTTCTTTTCATTAAACTAGACATACCCAAATCCTGCAACCGTTCTTCATATGGTTTTATCCTCCAGTCCCCTCATCATCTTTGTTGCTACTCTCTGCACTCTTTCTAGAGTCCCAACATCTTTTTTCTTATATTGTGGACTTCCTTAAGACAGGGCCTTTAAGCATTCTCAAAAGAATGCCAGATTCAATCTTTGGGACCCCACCCCCCACCCCACTTTCAAAACCATTGCTGAGCCAAGTAGGTGATGTTTCAAGAATTATTTGTATTTTTCTGCCTCCAGTCCCCCCAATTGTCTCTGTCGCTCTTCTCTGCACACTTTCTGGATTTGAATTGGAATTTTACCTAGTTTGCATGGGCTTGCTGTTGTTGTTAGTTGCGAAGTCATGTCCGATCCATCGTTACCCCATGGGCAACATTCCTCCAGGCCTTCCTGTCCTCTACCATCCTCTGGAGTCCATTTAAGCTCACACCAACTGCTTCAGTGACTCCATCCAGCCACCTCATTCTCTGTCGTCCCCTTCTTCTTTTCCCCTCCATCTTTCCCAGCATGAGGCTCTTCTCCAGTGAGTCCTTCCTTCTCATTAGGTGGCCAAAGTATTTGAGTTTCCTCTTCAGGTTCTGGCCTTCTAAAGAGCAGTCAGGGTTGATCTTCTCTAGGACTGACCGGTTGGATCTCCTTGCAGTCCAGGGAAATCGCAGGAGTCTTCTCCAGCACCAGAGTTCAGAGGCCTCCATTCTTTGGTGCTCAGCCTTCCTTATGGTCCAACTTTCACAGCCATCCATTGCAACTGGGAAAACTAGAGCCTTGGCTATAGACACCTTTGTTGGCAAGTTGATGTCTCTGCTTTTAGTATGCGTGGGCATAATATTTCACTCTATTCCGATTAAAACTTTTCAGAAATGTTACCAGGAAAGATGTGATCACATCCAATGGCACCACTTGTATGTCCCTCCACAAGTTGTGAATGCTCCAATACTGGAAGTCTTTAAGAAGATGTTGGGTAGCCATTTGTCTGAAACGGTATAGGGTTTCCTGCCTAAGCAGGGGGTTGGACTAGAAGACCTCCAAGGTCCCTTCCAACTCAGTTTTTCTGTTATTTTTTCCCCAAACAGCATGCCCTCAAACATCTCCCATACCTAGATTGAACAGCCAAGAAGCAGATGCAGTCAGAGACAAAGATTTAATAGAGGAATTTGGGAGGCAAGTAAAAAAAAGAGCATAACAATTAAAGTATTGAAGCGGTAAAGGACGATGGATGGATGATTTCTCTTTTTTGTGGTTGTACTTATGTGCTTTTCCTTTTATCTCTCTCTCTCTCTCTCTCTCTCTCTCTCTCTCTCTTTTCTTTTTTAGGTAGGTGACATGATTAGAAATTAGATAGGATAGGGAAAAAGTCTTTAATAAAGGGTGACATGATTAAAAGCTAGAATAACTGATAGAAATAAGGGGGAAAATTAGTGTATATATTTTATGTAATGAAATGAAAGTAATAACAAGAGAAAACATGGAATAATTGAATAATATAACCCTAATATAAATGTGTATTATTATTAAAAAAAAGTTGATTGAATGTAATAATTATGATTAACTTTGTTAGTTTTACTTGGATTAGAATGTATGACACCAAGGTGCCACACTATTCATGCATTGATTTGATATATTTGTAAAAATTAAAAGTAAAAATAAAAACTTGGAAAAAAACAACTCTGATGGTGTGCAAAAATGAAAAGAAGAAGCAAGAGCCATTGTCATAAAGCAAAACAGAATTCCACACTCTATCAACATATTTATTTTCAAGATTGTCTGTAATTCCTAACGGAACATCAGGGATCATTTTCAAAGTCTGTTTCATCTTCTCATAATGCTCTTTTTTTTTTTTGTAAACTTAACAATAGCTTTATCAACTTTTCCCTGAATAAATCAGACTTCATCAGCAAATTGTTTTGAGCAGGTCTACGAGGTCCTTTCCAAATGTTGAATGTGCCCCAGTCTGAACTGGGGGGGGGGGGGGAGGGAAGCTTTGGTTGTTATAAGCAGAAAAAAAATATCTTTCTCAGTTCTAGGAAACTTCTGACAAACAGCAAGGGGCAATAGAGTTTGATTTTTCAATATCCTGATTCAATTTCTTTGGCTGATTTGATCTATGCCTCGTCAACCCGAGATTCTCAGCAGTTCACAAGAAATAGGAATGACATTAAAAACCCAATTGAGCAGGTCCAGAGCAGTGGTGGGTTTCAAATTTTTTTAGAACCTCTTCTGTAGGTGTGGCCTGCTTTGTGGGAGTGGCTTGCCGGCCATGTGACCAGGTGGGAGTGGCTTGCCAGCCATGTGACCGAGTGGGAGTGGCTTGGCAGTCATGTGACTGGGTGGGCATGACCAACTTGTAAAATGTGATGAAACTCACTTAACAATGCTCTTGCTTAGCAACCAAAATGTTGGCTCAGAAACTCTGGCATTTGAACCACGCAAGTCTTAAAGCTGTCAAGTTACAAGACCCTTGCACCCCTAAACCTTTGGAAAAGAAAACCCCAGAGGTGTTCAAACTTGACAGCTTTAAGACTTGTAGACTTCAACTCCCAGAATTCCTCCTCTCGTTCTTCATCTTGATGATGTGCAGACGGGCGGGGGGAGGGAGCTGAAACCGGTTCTAAATGGCACTGTAGATTTGTGGAACCTCTTCTATAGAAGAGGTTAGAACTGGCAGGAACCCACCCCTGGTCCAGAGGTATTTCACGAGAAGAGTACTCCACTCCTCTACTCACAATAGAATTCCCTATGTCACCAGGCTCAAAATTTTGGGCTTGGACAATCTGGAACTACGCTGCCTGCGGTGTGATCTAAGCACAGTACACAAAATTGCCTGCTACAACATCTTGCCTGTCAATGACTTCTTCAGCTTCAACCTCAATACTACATGGGCAAACAATAGATACAAACTCAAGGTAACCCCATTCCTAAGAGGTCCATAAAGGGGGTATGCATAAGCACACCAGGGTACCTATCATCCCTGTCTTACTGACCCCATTTATCTGTACTTACTTCATTCGTTTTTGTTGATACCTCTACCTGCTATCTTATACATGTTTGCCAAACTATAATAGCTACAACTACAAATAATAGAACGTCCATGATAAGACCCCCAAATTTGGCTCTGCTGTTTTGCCTGGAGCTCCTATAGCCATGAGAGCGAACCTATGGCATACGTGGCACAGGCGGTATGCAGAACACTTCTGACGGCACACAAAGCATTGCCCTGTCAGCTCCAGCGCGCATGCACACGCTGGCCAGCTGATTTCTGGCCTTGATTTCTGGCCTTGATTTTTGGTCTTGATTTTGGGCCATTTGTCACCCTTTAGGAACGGACTGCCGGTTTGCACATTGGGCTGTTTTTCTCCCTCCGGAAGCTTCAAGGAAGCCTCCTGAAACCTCCGAAGGGAGAAAAACGGCCCAACAGGCAAACCAGAAGTCTGTTCCTGAACTTCCGGTTTGCGCATTGGGTGGTTTTTCGCCTTTCCCAGGCTCCTAGAAAGTATCTGGAGCCTGGGGAGGGCGAAAAATGTACCTGCTGGGCCCACCAGAAGTTGGAAAAGGGGCCTTTTCTGGCTTCCAAAGGGCCTCCGTGGGTGCGGGGGAGGCTGTTCTTGCCTGCCCCAGGCTTCAAGTGATCTGTGCACACATGTGCAGGGCAGCCGGGGGTCATGTGCGAGGGTGACGGCGCAAGGGAGGCATTAAATGATGGGGGTTGGCACATGAGCATGCACGATAGCGCGGGCTTCTTTTGGCACCCGTGGCAAAAAAGGTTCACCATCACTGTCCTATAGGGTCCTGCTACATTGGGGTAGCTGATAGGATAAGAAAATTAAAGATTCCCACCTCCCGGCTGCCCATCATTTTGGGTTCTTTAATTTTTTAAAAAACTTTTTATTCTAATTGCATTTTAGCCATTTTTAACTTTTTATTGCGCTGAAAGCGCCCCAGAGTTTCCGTATTAGTAAGGTGGCGGTATATGGATGGCGGTATAGAAGGCGGTATAGAAATTAAATAAATAAATAAGAATTTACAAAAATGAAAAGCTCAACAAAACACCAAAACGAAATCACAGTCACAACAGCAGCAGCCAAAATAATTGTTATGAACAGCTCAGTTTTTACAGATCTCCTGTTTGGTATTGTTAGTGTTTGTTGGGGGTTTTTTTTTTGGGGGGGGGGGGTATTGGCAAAATATTTTTTTGTCTGAGTCTGAATCCATTGTTCTAAATCACGGATGCAGATGTTCAACTTGGACTCTTTGACATCGATGAAGATATAAATATTACATCTCTGGAAGTTGGGTGGGCTATGCATGTGATACCTGATGCCAGGCTCCCCAGAAGATGTGGAGACTCTAGAAAGAGTGCAGAGAAGAGCAATGAAGATGATTAGGGGACTGGAGGCTAAAACATATGAAGAACGGTTGCAGGAACTAGGTATGTCTAGTTTAATAGAAAGAAGGACTAGGGAAGACATGATAGCAGTGTTCCAGTATCTAAAGAGTTGCCATAAAGAAGAGGGAGTCAAACTATTCTCCAAAGCACCAGAAGAAGCAATAGATGGAAAGTAATCCAGGAGGGAAGCAACCTAGTAAGGAGAAATTTCCCGGCAGTGAGAACAATTAATCAGTGGAACAACTTCCCTTCAGAAATTGTGGGTGCTCCATCAATGAAGGTTTGGATGTGGAGACTCTAGAAAGAGTGCAGAGAAGAGCAACAAAGTTGATTAGGGGACTGGAGACTAAAACATATTGAAGAACGGTTGCAGGAACTGGGTATGTCTAGTTTAATAGAAAGAAGGACTAGGGGAGACATGATAGCAGTCTTCCAATATCTCAGGGGTTGCCACAAAGAAGAGGGAGTCAAACTATTCTCCAAAGCACCTGAGGTTAGGACAAGAAGCAATGGGTGGAAACTAATCAAGGAGAGAAGCAACTTAGAACTGAGGAGAAATTTCCTGACAGTTAGAACAATTGATCAGTGGAACAGAAGTTGCCTCCAGAAGTTGTGAATGCCCCAACACTGGAAGTCTTTAAGAAGATGTTGGATAGCCATTTGTCTGGTATAGAGTTTCCTGCCTAGGCAGAGGGTTGGACTAGAAGACCTCCATGGTCCCTTCCAACTCTGCTATTGTATTGTAAACTAAGAAAAACATGTGGAGTTCAGCAGTGGCATTAACTTATTTTTACAACCAGTTTGCCCCGCTTCGCGCACATGTGCAACCTCCGTGCATGCATAGTGCTCATGCATGGACCTTCCCCACATGCACCTGGCCTCAAAATCATGGCTAAACAGGATAGCACAGAGCTGGGGGAGGGCAGGCCCCCTCATGGTTTCTGCTACCGGTTCGCTTGGGCCCACCTGTGATCTCTGCTACCGGTTCTCCCAAACCCATCCAAACTGGCTGAACCTCTGGTGGAGTTCCTTTTAAGCCATTTCTTCTATTGCAAGATCCTATCTGGGTCAATCACTGGGACCAGAGGTTTTGAGAACAACAATGGCAGCCATAATAATTGTTATGAACACCTGAGTCTTCGCAGATTTCTTTTAAAAAGTTCACTTTTTGAAATAATTCTCAGAAGACTAATAACAACATGACAACGTTGGAAGGGACTTTGGAGGTCTTCTAGTCCAACATTCTTAAAAACCTTCAGTGATGGAGCACCCACAACCTCTGGAGGCAAATTGTTCCACTGGTTAATTGTTCTCACTGTTAGGAAAAATTTCCTGGATTCTAGATTGGATCTACCCTTGCTTAGTTTCCATCTGTTGCTTCTTGTTCTGCCTTCTGGTTCTTTAGAGAGTACATTGTCCCCCTTCTTCTTTGTGGCAGCCCCTCAAATATTGGAACATTGCTATCGTGTCACTCCTAGCCCTTCTCTTTGTTAGACTAGACCAGTGGTGGGCAACCTTTTTTTTCAACTGAGCCAAATCTCGCCAAAACCACGATTGAAATTTATTTTGAGAGCCACATTTTTAAAACCGAAAATACATAGGATGGTACACTGTTTTTAGTTTCAATAAACTCTGGCATTTGAAGCACGCAAGTCTTAAAGCTGTCAAGTTACAAGATCCTTGCATCCCTAACCCTTTAGGAAAAAAACCCCAAGGGGTCTTCAAACCTGACAGCTTTAAGACTTGTGGACTTCAACTCCCAGAATTCCTCCTCCAGTCATGTTGGCTCAGAAACTCTGGCATTGAAGCACGCAAGTCTTAAAGCCGTCAAGTTACAAGACCCTTGCACCCCTAACCCTTTAGAAAAAAAAACCCCAGGGGTCTTCAAACCTGACAGCTTTAAGACTTGTGGACTTCAACTCCCAGAATTCCTCCTTCAGTCATGTTGGCTCAGAAACTCTGGCATTGAAGCATGCAAGTCTTAAAGCTGTCAAGTTGCAAGACCCTTGCACCCCTAACCCTTTAGAAAAAAAACCCCAGGGGTCTTCAAACCTGACAGCTTTAAGACTTGTGGACTTCAACTCCCAGAATTCTGAGAATTGAAGTCCACCAAGGGCATAAATCATATTAGCCCAGGGATCTGCAAAATTGGCTCTTAAGACTGGTGGACTTCAACTCCCAGAATTCTGAGAGTTGAAGTCCACCAAGGGCATCAATCATATTAGCCCAGGGATCTGCAAAATTGGCTCTTAAGACTGGTGGACTTCAACTCCCAGAATTCTGAGAATTGAAGTCCACCAGTCTTAAAACAGCCACCTTTGCAGACCTCTGTGTTAGCCCAAAGCCTGGCGCTGGGCGGGCCTTGCTCCCCCATTGGTGGAGCCCCAAGAAGCGAGGAGGGAGAAAAAGAGACGGAGGCCAAGGAGCTTCTCCCCCCCCCGCAAAAATCTTATCAGGGAGCCGGCGGGCAGTAGCAAATTAGCTGATCACGTGGCGTGATCGGCTAATTTGCTACTGCCCGCCCGGCTCCCCGGTTAGATTTTTGCTGGGAGGGGGCGGGGGGGAAGCTCCTTAGCCTCCGTTTCGTTTTCTGCCTCCTCGCTTCTCGTCCCCGCCCGACTTCAGGATCCTCCCTAATCATTGTGGATCGAAAAGAAAAAAGGGAAAGAGGCGCTTGTTTTGAAGTGCCCGAGAGGAGGGAGGGGAGCGGGCACCCGGCACACAGAAGAGCCGCATTAAAATGTGTAAAGAGACGCTTGTGGCTCGCAAGCCGCGGCTTGCCGACCCCTGGACTAGACATACCCAGTTCCTGCAACCGTGTTGATTCACTTGGCCCACTCCAGTAGCCTTGAGCAATCTGTGTAATAACTCAGAAACCTCTACACATGCATCGTTCAAATCTCTCTGGTGATTGCAAAGTCCAATGAGAAGAAGTACAAGGGAATCCAAGCTGCTTGTTGAAGCAAGGCACGTCCCCTTGATGGGAACTTGGTTGCCTTCACACTCCAAATGGCCCCATCAGAGTGAATCAAAGCGTCCTTCAAAGGCCTGATGCCCACCTTACATTTATCTTATGAAAGGTTGAAGGTCCCCCATGGTTTTGAAGTCGGAAATGATGGCTTCATAATGAGAATGGACAATTAGGGTCCGAAAAGGGAAGCTGGAGAGGTAGTCTTCAGAAACAAACAAGCAAGATGGCTTGCCTTGAGACCTGATTTTTTATCTCCATCCTTCTTTTCTAAAGACACCTGAGCGCATCTCAGATGGACCTCATGCTGGATAATGTGTGTAAAAGCTTCTCTCTCTCTCTCTCTCTCTCTCTCTCTCTCTCTCTCTCTCTCTCTCTCCCTCCCTCCCTCCCTCCTTCCCTCTCTTTCTCTCACTGTCTCTTTCTCTGTCTCTCTCTCCATTTCTCTCTCTCTTTCTCTCTCTTTTCCCTCCTTCTCTTTCTCTTTCTGTCTCTTTCTGTCTTTCTCCCCCTCTCTGTTTCTCTCTCTCTCTGTTTCTCTCTCTTTCCCTCCCCCTCTTTCTCTCTCTGTCTCTTTCTCTGTCTCGTTCTCTTTCCCTCCCTCTGTTTCTCTTGCTGTCTCTTTGTCTCTCTCTCTTTCTCTTTCTCTCTCTCTCTTTCCCTCCCTCTCTTTCTCTCTGTCTCTTTCTCTGTCTCCCTCTCCCTGTTTTTCTCTCTCTCTTTCTCTCCCTCTCCCTCTGTCTCTCTCTCTTTTTCTTTCTCTCTCTCTCTTTCCCTCCCTCTGTTTCTCCCTCTGTCTCCATCTCTGTCTCTTTCTCTTTCTCTCTCTCTCTCTCCGTCTCCTGTTTTTCTCTCTGTGTGTCTGTTTTTCTCTCTGTGTGTTTTTCCCTCTCTCTCTCTTTCTCCCCCCTCTCTCTTCCTAGACCTGGAATTTCCTTGTTTTGCTTTTTTTTCCCAGCAGGAGAAGGAAGGGAAAGAGGAATAATAAGCGAAAAGGAGAGATTTCTGCTGAATTTGATTTGCGGTGTGACTCAGCATTTGCTTCTCAGCGGCTTCCGTGAGTACCAGTTTCTCAGAGAGAAAGACGGTCAGCCTGATAGATGGGAATGCAATTTAATATTGGCAATTGACCGACTCTCAGCGTAACAAAGTCTTCCGGCAAAAATGACCTGCTTTTTTTCCAATCTCCCCAACAGAAATAGCATTACAGATGTGTGCTTTCTTTTAAATGATTCTGATTATGATTCTTTTTATTCAGTTCTATGAGCAACCAGGAGTGGTGACATCCCACAATGCTCAACACATGGGATGAGCATTCCTGAAACGCAATTCTTGTTACTTTAGTGTTGAGTTATTTATATCCCCCTTTTATTGTTGTGAGTAACTCAAGGTGTTGATGATACCTAACATTCCTTCCTCCAGCCTTGTGAAGTGGTTGAGATGAGAGAAAGTGATTGGCCCAAAGTCACCCAGTTGACTTTCAGGCCTAAGGGGGGGGGGGAACTATGTGATTGTTGGTATGGGTAGCATGTTCTGAGCATAATTTAAGAGCTTGAACTGGATCCTCATGCTATTTAGATCAGGGGTGTCCGACCTTGATAACTTTGAGACTTATGGACTTCAACTGCCAGAATTCTGGGAGTTGAAGTCCACAAGTCTTGAAGTTGCCGAGATTGGACACCCCTGCTTTAGATATATACCTACAATCCATACCAAAGTTGAATTGATGGCTCAGGGTCACCATGCAATACATCATCAATTAAAACTTCGGCATCTCCCTGAAAGCATAAAACGTAAGTATTTTTGGAAACATGCTAGCAGGGGAAGGATAAACCACTTTGCTAGAAACCAACTTCATAATTCATCTTGCACTGAGTCTGGATTATATATATTTTCATAGCGAACTGGCTGACCCTGAATTCAAGCGTCCTTTCTAATATTTCCAGAGGGCATACCTTATTTCCTGATCCCTTTCTAAAGATCAACTGAAATCTCTCACATTGTGCCAAGTCAACGCACAATAAATATAGAAGATGGGCAAGCAAGTATTCTACAGCAGATAGAATGTCTCATTAGACAGAGGGGTGAAATCTGGGGATTTTGAGAGGAGAAGCAGAGCGGTAGAGCAGAGAGTTTAAAAAAAAGTCCTGGAACTCTTTATAATAAATTAAATAAAAAATAAATAAATAAAAAGTGAATGGAACGACTTCATCCCCTGAAGCAAACATTCTTGAAAAATGTTAAATGTCATGGAAGAAAAAATGAATTCAGCAGCATTGTATTCCCAATGACAAAGGTTGATTTTCTGCCAGTTCCTCACCTTGATTAACCAACGTGTCTTTAAAAGGTTTTCTTTTCTGCCTCTTGTCCAACACAGATAATCCACCTCCTCCTCCTCCTCCTCTTCTGCTTCTGCTTCTACTACTACTACTACTACTCTCCTCCTCCTCCTCCTCCTCCTCCTCCTCCTCCTCCTCCTCCTCCTCCTCCTCCTCCTCCTCCTCCTCCTCCTCTTCTTCTTCTTCTTCTTCTTCTTCTTCTTCTTCTTCTTCTTCTTCTTCTTCTTCTTTTTCTCCTCCTCCTCCTCCTCTTCTTTTTCTCCTCCTCCTCCTCTCCTCCTCCTCCTCCTCTTCTTCTTCTTCTTCTCCTCCTCCTCCTCTTCTTCTTCTCCTCTTCTTCTTCTTTTTCTCCTCCTCCTCCTCCTCCTCCTCCTCCTCCCCTCCTCCTCCTCCTCCTCCTCCTTGTCCTCCTCCTCCTCCTCCTCCTGCTCTGGCTCCTGCTCCTGCTCCTGCTCCTCCTCTTCCTCTTCTCCTTCTCCTTCTCCTTCTCCTTCTTCTTCTTCTTCTTCTTCTTCTTTTTCTCCTCCTCCTCCTCCTCTCCTCCTCCTCCTCCTCTCCTCCTCCTCCTCCTCCTCCTCTTCTTCTCCTTCTCCTCCTGTCCTCCTCCTCCTCCTCCTCCTCCTCCTCCTCCTCCTCCTCCTCTTCTCCTCCTCCTCCTCCTCCTCCTCCTCCTCCTCCTCCTCCTCCTCCTCCTCCTCCTCCTCCTCCTCCTCCTGCTCTGGCTCCTGCTCCTGCTCCTGCTCCCCCTCCTCCTCCTCCTCCTCCTCCTCCTCCTCTTCTCCTTCTCCTTCTTCTTCTTCTTCTTTTTCTCCTCCTCCTCCTCCTCCTCCTCTCCTCCTCCTCCTCCTCATCCTCTTCTTCTCCACCTCCTCCTCCTCCTCCTCTTCTGCTTCTGCTTCTACTACTACTACTCCTCCTCTCCTCCTCCTCCTCCTCCTCCTCCCCTCCTCCTCCTCCTCCTCCTCCTCCTCCTCCTGCTCTGGCTCCTGCTCCTGCTCCTGCTCCCGCTCCTCCTCCTCCCCCCTCCTCCTCCTCCTCCTGCTCTGTCTCCTGCTCCTGCTCCTGCTCCCCCTCCTCCTCCCCCTCCTCCTCTCCTCCTCCTCCTCCTCCTCCTCCCCTCCTCCTCCTCCTCCTCCTCCTCCTCCTCCTCCTCCTCCTCCTCTGGCTCCTGCTCCTGTTCCTGCTCCCCCTCCTGCTCCCCCTCCTCCTCTCCTCCTCCTCCTCCTCCTCCTCCTCCTCTTCTCCTTCTCCTTCTCCTTCTCCTCCTCCCCCTCCCCCTCCTCCTTTCTCTGAATAAATGTGAATATCCCCCATCAAGCAGCCTGGTTTTTTGTTTTGTTTTTTTGCTGTATTTTTCATCCTAAAAGTGGAAATTTCCAAATGCGATTGGAAATGCAGTTCACTGTCTGAATGTGGGCAAAATTCCATGAAACCTACTGAATAAAGAGCTTGGATGAAGGCAGGTGATGGGGAGACTCTAAAATCAGTCCCATTGCTCCATGCCTAGCCTACGTTAAGAGGAGGAATAATACAGCAGGAGGTTGCTGGCAGCGAACAAGGAAATCTACAACTTCAATTTCAGCTAGGTGGGATCCTTCATCCTTTTGGGTTGAATGATTCTTTGAGCTGTAAGCTTTATTATACAGAGAGCAATGAGCACCTGTGCAGGTGTGTTTATCTCCTTGAACTGTCCCAGATGTTCAGACTTTGCAACAATGGCCAAGGAATACAGGCCCAAAGCATTGCGTGTGTCATTCCAAAATGTTATTCAAGAGGAGATTCCCAAACTACCTTCCATCTTGCTAACTTTCTCACCAGCAGGAAATTGGAGAGATTGGATTAGTCCGTAAATCAAGGCCCAATCAGAAGAGAGACAACTTATTAGTCGAGCCCGCACTGAAAGCTGAAGGATCTGGTTGTATTCCAAGCCGTTGTGGGGGGATGTTTTCTCAAATCTGTCTGACGCTGAGCAGACATGGAATAATAAAACCTCCAGAGCACTTAATAAAGAGGCCAAACATCTCGTGTCCCCTTGTCAGAACTTATGACACACCACATTGCAAAGGCTGCAAGCAATGATTGTCCAGAGCAGGCACTTGATTAACTGTGATGCAGAGTCGAATCTGGTAAGTCATGGTTAGAGGCATCATGATAAAACCTATAATCAAGAGGAAGGGAAGTATACGAACGGACACAGGAGGAGCTGAGGCAGTTCTTTTCCGTATTCTGGACAGAAAACCATTTTGACTGAGGACAGTGATGCCAGAGGTGGTTTCCTACTGGTTCAGACCGGTATGGCCGAGTAGGTCGTAACTCGGCTGGCCACGCCCCTGTACTGGTTCTATCAGCGGCACCATCTGTGCCGCCATCTTGTTTTTTGGAAGAAGCATCTTTTTTACTACTGGGCATGCACAAATAGCACTCATCCCAGTGGTGGGTTGCAAGTGGTACACCCCAATATGAGCATAATGGAGCCTGCCCAGAGCACTGGATACCATTCCAGTATAGTGCACTGGAGGGCCCACCTGCCCACCCGAGCTCCTTACCGGTCTTTTAAGCCTTCGGCGCTTCCGCGCATGCGTGCGGCACGTACAGTTTGTTTGTCGTTTGTTTTGTTTGTTTTTATTGGATTTATATGCCGCCCTTCTCCCAAAGGACTCAGAGCGGTGTACAACATTAAAAAACACACATCCCAAAAGTTAAAAAAATTAAATACATATCCAAAAAAAACCAAACCGAATTAAGACAATACATTTAAAATAAGTTAAAATTAACAGGCCAGGCCGGCTTGCTGGAAAAGCCAACTTTTTAGGACGCGTCGAAGGACCCACATACAGTGCCTGCGCTCTGCTCCGCTAAGCAGCTGGAGCATCGCAGAGGCTCGCTGAGGCAGTAAGATGCATGTGTGCACTGCACACATGTGCGTGCGACCATGTGGACGACGTCAGGCCCATTCCAACCTTACCTGTTGGAATGGGATCCGGAACCCACCACTCGCTCATCCCTAAGCAAATTGGCAGTAACAGAAGACAGAACCCATCCCTGAGTGATGGCTAACCTTTTTGTTGTCATGTGCCGAAACACGCGCTCGCACCCATAATGCAACTCGTTCATGACACACAAACACACACGATCCCCCAGTGCTTTCCCCCGCCCCCACACATGCGCACATGAAACCCCCCCGTGACCCATTTTGGGCCTAGTAGGCCTCCCTGTAGCCTCCGGGGACCAAAATAGGCCACGGGGGGGGGGGAGGGTGCCACACATGCGCGTATGACCCCTGCCCTCATGCATGTGTGTGTGATCCCCACACCCCCCTCCACACATGCACGCACGACTCCTGCATGCACCCCCCCTGCACGACAGAGACCCAAAAATCAGCTGGACGACAGGAGGCCCGCACGTATGCATGGTGGAGCTGAACTGGGGAGACGGCTCGTGTGCCCGCAGAGAGGACTCTCCATGCCGCCTGCGGTATGCGTGCCATAGGTTCGCCATCATAGGCCTAGTTAAGGCACCAGGCTAAAATGTGAATTCTAGTCCTACCTGAGACACTAAAGCTGACTGAGTGAATTTGGGCCAATCCAGGGGTTTTGTTTGTGTTTTTTTGTGGGGAAAAAATATGAGGGAAAAGGTACATTGGATTGAATTATTTGTAAAAATAACAAAGGAAACAAACAGATAAAGAACTCTTCAAAACTGGGGTGCAAAATGTTTGAACTGGGACTTTGGGGGTTTCCTGTCTTTGATTGATTAATTAATTTGAAGAGCCCTGATGCACAGTGGTTAGAATGCACTATTGTAGTCTTACTCCGCCGACTGTCAGGAGTTCGATCCTGACCGGCTCAAGGTTGACTCAGCCTTCCATCCTTCCGAGGTGGGTAAAATGAGAACCCAGATTGTCGGGGACAATATGCTGACTCTGTAAACCGCTTAGAGAGGGCTGTACAAGACACTGTGAAGCGGTAGATAAGTCTAAGTGCTATTGCTATTAATTATATCCCACTATTATTGGGCTGCATTTCGAAAGTCATTCAGAACCATGGTGGAAACACCTGAAAATAATTGAAATTAATAAATACACTTTTGGGGTGGGGGCTGAAAGATTTGATCCTGTCAATCCCCAGAAATATCTCCTTTGAGCCCACCAAGGTGTATCTTCCCTTTAGAATAAGGCCCTGCATGTCATATGCTCCATCCAGTGGTGGGATTCAGCTGGTTCGCACCACTTCGGGAGAACTGGTGGCTAACTTTCTGAGCAGTTTGGTGAACTGGTTGTTGGAAGGAATCATTAGGGCAGAGAACCGGTTGTTAAATTATTTGAATCCCACCTCTCTCTCTCTCTCTCTCTCTCTCTCTCTCTCTCTCTCTCTCTCTCTCTCTCTCTCTCTCTCTCTCTCTATCTATCTATCTATCTATCTATCATCTCTCTATAATCCATCTCTCTGTCTCTCTCTCTATATATCATATCCCTCTGGAATGAGCTGCCCCCGGAGCGTCGCATAATCCCTGACCTCCGGTCCTTCCGACGCGCCCTAAAAAGTTGGCTTTTCCAGCAAGCCGGCCTGGCCTGTTAATTTTATTTAATTTTTAAAATGTGAGTGTTATATAAATTGGGTTTGTTTTTTGGACTGTTTCTAATTTCCTTTTAACTTTTGTACTGTGTGTTTTTTAATGCTGTATGCTGCCCTGAGTCCTTGGGAGAAGGGCGGCATATAAATCTAATAAATCCAATCCAATCCAATCTATCTATCTCTCTATTATCTCTTTCTCTCTCATCTATCTAAATGTCTGTCTGTCTGTCTCTGTCTGTCTCTGTCTCTGTCTCTGTCTCTGTCTCTCTCTCTCTCTCTCTCTCTCTCCATCCATTCATCCATCCATCCAGTGGTGGGATTCAGCCAGTTCGCACCACTTCAAGAGAAGCAGCTGTTAACATTCTGAGCAGTTTAGTGAACTAGTTGTTGGAAGAAATCATTAGGACAGAGAACTGGCTGTTAAATTATTTGAATCCCACCACTGGCTTCATCCTGTATCTCGGTTGTTAAGTGAATCTGGATTCCCCCTTGACTTTGCTTGTCCGAAGGTTGCAAAAGGGGATCACATGATCCCGGGACACTGCCACTGTCATAAGTATGAATCAATTGCCAAGCATCTAAATTTTGATTATGTGATCATGGGGATACTTCAATGGCCATACGTGTAAAAAATGGTCATAAATCAAGAGGCAACTGGACTTTCTGGGTTTTCTTTGAAGATGTTTCACTTCCCATCCTAGAAGCTTCTTCAAAAATGACCTGGATGACTGAGAATCTCCATAGACACTTTCTTTAGTACTGTTGTAACTTTGAATAGTCACTAAAACTGTTATCAGTCAAGGGTTATCTGTACGGTCAAAGACCTAACCCCTAATGGTGGAAATGCATTTCAGGTTTCCATTCATTGTTTCTTGCCCGGAGAATGACGGGTAGGTTTAATCTACTCATTTGCCTCAGGCACTGGGGAGATTCCTTTTTTTACTACTAGTTCTGTGGGGGTGGCTTGGTGGGGGTGGCAGGGGAAAGATAAAACCCCATTCCTTCCCCACTCCAGGGGAAGGATACTATAAAATCTCCATTCCCTCCCCACTCCAGGGAAAGGATACTATAAAATATCCATTCCCTCCCACTCCAGGGGAAGGATACTATAAAATATCCATTCCCTCCCACTCCAGGGAAAGGATACTATAAAATATCCATTCCCTCCCACTCCAGGGAAAGGATACTATAAAATCTCCATTCCCTCCCACTCCAGGGGAAAGATACTGTAAAATCTCCATTCCCTCCCCACTCCAGGGGAAGGATCCTGTAAAATCTCCATTCCCTTTCCACTCCAGGGGAAGGATACTGTAAAATCTCCATTCTCTCCCCACACCAGGGGACGGATACTATAAAATCCCCATTCTCTCCCCACTCTAAGGGAAGGTTACTGCAAAATTCCCCATTCTCTCCCCACTCTAAGGGAAGGTTACTTCAAAATCCCCATTCCCTCCTGATCAGCTGGAACTCAGGAGTCAGAGAATAGATGGGGGTGGGGCCAGTCAGAGGTGGCATTTGCCAGTTCTCCGAACTACTCAAAATTTCTGCTACCAGTTCTCCAGAACCGGTTAGAACCTGCTGAATACCACTTCTGGCCTCAGGTGAAAAAAAAATGACCAGTCTAATATTTAGCAAGGCCAACCCATTATTTGGTTGCAAGAGAAATGAAGAACAGGAAAAGGAATTTAAAAGCTGATGCCCACCAGGTAAAGGTTAGCAAATTAAGCTTAATCACAAAGTGCAGGAAATAAGAACTGGATTATCAACTTGACTTTCTAGGATCCAGGTTCTTGTTTAATCAGCCCTAAAGGTCAGGTGATGCAGTGGGGGAATAGAATAGAGTGAAAATGCCATTTTGGAAAGGGGGAAGAGAAATTGTATAGAAGGCATGGGTGTGGGAGGTAGAAGAGGAATGAGGGAAGGGAAGGGAGGGAGGGAGGGAGGAAGGAGGAAATAGAAACGATAGGGTAGGGAGAAAGGAGCAACAGAATGGGGAAGGAAGACAAGGAAAGGGGAGCGGGAAGAGGGAGGGAGGGAGGAGGAAATAGAAATGATAGGGTATGGACAGAGAAGCAACAGAATGGGGAAGGAAGACAAGGAAAGGGGATCGGGAAGAGGGAGGGAGGGAGGGAGGGAGGAGGAAATAGAAACGATAGGGTAGGGAGAAAGGAGCAACAGAATGGGGAAGGAAGACAAGGAAAGGGGAGCGGGAAGAGGGAGGGAGGGAGGAGGAAATAGAAATGATAGGGTATGGACAGAGAAGCAACAGAATGGGGAAGGAAGACAAGGAAAGGGGAGCGGGAAGAGGGAGGGAGGGAGGGAGGGAGGAGGAAATAGAAATGATAGGGTATGGACAGAGAAGCAACAGAATGGGGAAGGAAGACAAGGAAAGGGGAGCGGGAAGAGGGAGGGAGGGAGGAGGAAATAGAAATGATAGGGTAGGGAGAGAGGAGAAAAATAAAGGGGAAGGAAGAAAAGGAGGTTCAGCAGTTGTGGGTGCACCATCCTTGGTATGTCTCAGGGGATGAACTAAGCTTACACTTATTGACTTAGCAGCTCTCGAGTTGCTGGTTCTTCCAGGCTCCTCCACCACTTTTGCCTCATTTTTGTTTTGCCTGTCATCTGGCCAGGTCCAGCACCAGCTTCTTCTCACCACACACATGAACGCAGCTAGGATTTTCCCACCAAAGTGGTACCTATTTATCTACTCGCAGTATCCCATGCTTTCGAACTGCTGGGTGAGTAGGAGCTAGGGAACAAGGGACGGGAGTGTTGTGGCCCATCAGCTGCCAGCAGAGTCAGACGACAAGGAGATTGAGGGGGAGCCTGGGCCAACTTCGGAGCCTTTGAAAGGCTCTGATAAGGAAATAGAATCGGAGACAGATGCGGAGCTGGGGCCTTCCATCCTCCCCCAGGTAGAGAGGCAGCAGTTTTTGGGACCTGAGCTGAGTGAGGGGGAGGAACAGATGGGAACCATCCCAGAGGTGCATATGCATAAAGAGGAGAGGAGAGCAATGGAAGGCAATAAGCCGGCTCTCAGGGAAAAGCAGACATGGACACTAGCTAGCCCCTCCCTGGCTGGGAAATAAACAGTAGGGGTTTGGGAATGGTCGATTGCAGTGGTGGGTTATAACCAGTACGTCCCAGTATGGGTCGTTCCGGTCTGGGTACCATTCTGGTACCTGCCCACGCTCCTTACTGGTATTTGAGCTCTTTGGGGCTTCCGTGCAAACACATGGAGCATACGGCGCCTGTGCGACGTGATGCCGAGCAGCTGAAGCATCGCTGGTGTAAGTACGCATGCATGCAGTGGACGCTGGGCCCCATTGCACTGTGCCGGTTGCAATGGATCCAGAACCTACCACTGGTTGATTGTCACAGACAACGGTTCGTTTTTAGGGTACAGCAAGCAATTCAAATTCCTTGAGCAGAACCAGGTCTATTGGGAGTGATTATGATTGGATTTTGTTTATCCACATGAATAAAAGACTGTTCCTACCTGTGTGAAAAGAGATTTGGCTTTATTCCCGAATAAGCGAAGGCACCTGAGGGTAGAACAAGAAGCAATGGGTGGAAACTAATCAAGGAGAGAAGCAACTTAGAACTGAGGAGAAATTTCCTGACAGTTAGAACAATTAATCAGTGGAACAGAAGTTGCCTCCAGAAGTTGTGAATGCCCCAACACTGGAAGTCTTTAAGAAGATGTTGGATAGCCATTTGTCTGAAACGGTATAGGGTTTCCTGCCTAGGCAGGGGGTTGGACTAGAAGACCTCCAAGGTCCCTTCCAACTCTGGTATTGTATTGTATTGTATTGTAAGCAGCTTAGCATTCCTTGCTAAGGCTGGGTCAGAACAGGGAGCTCACCCTGTCTCATGGAGCAGGGCTCGAACCGGCAGAGTGCAAACCATTTCTGGCCATCACTTCCAATGTCTGTAGGCCATGTGCCACTGCCCTCTCAACTGAAACTATTCCCTCCCTTCAGATCACTTATCTCAGTGATAGGTTCCTCTCAGTCCGGCCGTACCAGTAGTAGCCAGGAGTAGCTGACAGCGTACCAGTACGGTGGCTCATTTGGCCCACCGCCTGCATTCTATTCCTGTTTTTAAAGCAACTGACCAATTGAGCATGCTGCACAGAATGCGGCCCGTGTGCTAGCCCCAACAAGCAGCTGTGTGTTGCAGGGGTGGGTGGGTGGATTGCGCATATGGGCAGAGCACATGTGCATGAACAGGATGGATGGTAAGAGCAACCCACCACTGACTTATCTACTCTACATCATCGGTAGATTTTTTAAAAGCCCCATGATCTCCGTTTGCTCTCAGGACGAGATCCAACTTTTCCAGATATAGCTGGGAATCCATGAATCACCTAATGGATGGTGCTTCATCATCATGACTCTTCAGATCACCCGGACCTTCCAGGAAATGGCTAAAAATGATGAAGTGTCCTTTTGTCTCTTGGAGAAGGACAATTGTTGCGGCTCCTGTTGTTTTCCAAAGCAGTGGAAGGAACCCGGAATTTTCTCAAGAAGGATTAAAGTTTAGTGAGGATTCTTTCAGTGGAAACGTTTCGTCCGCATGTGGCTTAGACTTTCTTCTAAAACAGTTAGTGGAAAGAATCACCCCGTCATTGCAAGGGTGCAAGCCATCTTTTCTTTTTTTTGATTTCAGGCCTGCCACACTTTCTACTGTGGGAAAATGGGAAGGGGGGGGTTATATGGAGTTGGGTGATACGTAGCCATAATAACATTCTTCTTAGAAAGTCAAGGTCACGTTTGTCTCTGCACCTGGCCGGAACTGGATGGGAGGAATCTGTCTTCGTGGCAGTGAAAGATTGGACCATGGGATGGACTTGTGGGGGTTGGGGCAGGATCTTGAACTTTCAACTGGGTGGAAAAACCTGGAAGTGAAACTTTGAGGAAATGCAAACCTCATGTTTTTTATTTCGTTGGGGCTGACCGACCTCATGGAAACTGCATGATATAATCAATGGGCTGAGATGGGAAATGTCCTGTTTGCATTTTATTGATTGTACCTAATTTGCATTTGTAAAACCATAAAGTAAAATATTATACAGGTGCCCTTAATATTTACCATTTCAGCCATTTATCTGAAATGGTATAAGGCAGTCTTAGGCCAGCTAGTCTTAGGAAAATGAACTTCTGGTTTCTGGCGCACTCATGCGCGCCAGTCACACATGCGTGCCAACCATGCATGCATGCAAACATGATGGCGTGCATGTGTGGGTGATGGCCAGCTGGCTGATGCACTGGAAAACAGAAGACCAGTTCTTCCAGTTTCTGGCACTCCCACATGCACGAAGGTTAGCTGATCGTCGTGCGCGCATGCACGCCAGAAACCTGAATGAGGAAGGGGCGATGCTGCACGTGGCAGGCAACATGGCTCCGCGTGCTAATTCAGGCATGTGTGCTATAGGTTCGCCATCACAGATAGAAGGTCTCCTGCTTGAGGAATGGTTGGACTAGAAGACCTCCAATGTCCCTATCAACCTTAGCTAAGTTGAAGAAGCTTCTTGGATGAGAAGCAAAACATCTTCAAAGAAAAACAAGGAAGTCCAGTTGCCTCTTGAAAAAAGCACCTTCGGGACTTTCTAGAGTCCGTTTCCAGGACTTCTAAATTCAGAGCAGCTCCTTGTGAAGATGCATTGAGTGACTATGGCTGGTTTCCAAGCATATATTATGAGAGATGCCAGGACTCTGCCTTCATCCACTTACAACATGGAAAAACACCGAACAATTAGTTGGCAAGAAGCAGAACAAAAAAGGTTACTTAAACCCCTTGAGATAAGAGCACATTGAATAGATTAGAATAGAATAGTAGAGTTGGAAGGGACCTTGGAGGTCTTCTAGTCCAACCCCCTGCCTAGGCAGGAAACCCTATACCGTTTCAGACAACCCATTGCTTCATGTTCTACCCTTGGGTGCTTTGGAGAATAGCTTGACTCCCTCTTCTTTGTGGCAGCCCCTGAGATATTGGAACACTGCTATCTTAGGGCTGAGGAGAGCGACTGGCCCAAAGTCATCCACTTGGTTTTTGCCTAAGGAAAACTAGAACTCACAGTTTCCTGGTTTCTAGCCTGGTGCTTTAACCACTATACCAAGCTATCTCAGTAGAGAAATGCACTCTGGTCTGGTTGAATCTCCTGAACAGACAGAGGAACATGTGAGAGACTCTTGAAACGCCAACAAAGGAGAAGATTTGTAGCTCAGGATTGAAATGCAGGGGCCTTGGTGCTCTCTGAGCTTGGTGGCTTTTCTTGCAGACGTTTCATTACCCAAACTAGGTAACGTCATCAGTGCTAGGGCAGTGATGGTGTCACCTAGATTGGCTAAGGAAACCTCTGCAAGGAAACAACCAAGCTCAGAGAGAGCACCAAGGGCCCTTCACTACTGAAGTAGCTTAATTTATAAGTAACCTGAAATAAATGGTAGTCTCCCATGTCTCTCTTCTAGCGATGAGCCTGAGATTCCCATGGGCTGCAATTTTCCCCTGGGAATCCAGGAGCAATACCTGTCTGAGATTGATTCATTGGTCTATGTGCAAACCAATATGGTCTATGTTCCAAACCTTGGAATACGGCATCCAGTTTTGGTTGCCACGTTATAAAAAACATGTGGAGGCTCTAGAAAGATTGCAGAGAAGAGCAACAAAGAGTTAAGAACCTGCTGGATTTCACCCCTGGTTTGGGACCATCTACAAAAATCAATTAAGGGGAAAATGACTTATTTTGGTCCATACATTTACTTTCTCTGAGACAGATTTCTCCATTCTGATATCTAGAGAATGGATTGTAAGTCAAATTCTCCAAATATTTTGATGTCAGATTTGTGTACCAATTTGGCGAGAGTCTAGTTAGTTAGTGAGTTTACTTTATTGTCATTGCATCTCGTACAACGAAATTAAATGCCATCTTCAGTCTACATTATAACTATGAAAATAAAACACAATCACACATCCTTTACATTCTATGCGATTGAATTGAACATCCCTGATATAAATATCTAACAAATGTCTCACTTAGCAACAGAGATTTGGGGCTCAATTGCGGTTGTAGGTTGAGGACCATCTACAAAAGTCAATTAAAGAAAAAATAATCTATTTTGGTCTACACACTTACCTTTTCTGAGATGGATCCCTCCATTCTGATATCTGGGAAATGGATTGTAAGTCAAATTCTCCAAATATTTTTTTTTTCAATTTTTTTAATTGATTTTAAAAATTTTACAAAGGAAAAGGGGTCAAAGCTGTCAAAATGTTCCATAACCTCTTAACCCCTTTTCCTTTGTAAATTCTCCAAATGTTTTGATGTCAGATTTGTGTACCAATTTGGGGAGGGTCTAGTTAGTTAGTTAGTTTACTTTATTGTCATTGCATCTCATACAACGAAATTAAATGCTATCTTCAGTCTACATTATAACTATGAAAATAAAACACAATCACACATCCTTTACATTCTATACAATTGAATTGAACATCCCTGATATAAATAACATGGATTTGTCAAAAACAGATCATGCCAGACTAATCTTATTGCATTCTTTGATAATGTGACAAAATTAGTGGACCAGAGGAATGCCGTTGATATAGTTAACTTGGACTTCAGTAAGGCTTTTGATAAGGTAGACCATAACCTACTACTAGATAAAGTAGAAGAATGTGGGTTAGACAGCATCACCACCAGATGGATTGGTAACTGGCTGACCAACCGCACTCAACGTGTAGTTCTCAATGGAACTGCATCTACATGGAGGGAAGTATGCAGTGGAGTACCCCAAGGCTCTGTTTTAGGCCCAGTACTCTTCAACATCTTCATCAATGATTTGGATGAGGGAATAAATGGGGAACTCATCAAATTTGCAGATGACACCAAGCTGGCAGGAATAGCCAACACTCCAGAAGATAGGCTTAAGATACAGAAGGATCTTGACAAACTTGAACATTGGGCACTATCTAATAAAATGAAATTCAATGGTGAAAAGAGTAAGGTTCTACATTTAGGCAACAAAAATGGAATGCACAGGTACAGTATAGGTGATACCTTACTCAGTAGTAGTAACTGTGAAAGGGATCTTGGAGTCCTAGTGGACAACCATTTAAATATGAGCCAGCAGTGTGCAGCAGCTGCCAAAAAAGCCAACACAGTTCTAGGCTGCATCAACAGAGGAATAGAATCAAGATCACGTGAAGTGTTAATACCACTTTATAATGCCTTGGTAAGGCCACACTTGGAACACTGCATTTAGTTCTGGTCGCCACGATGTAAAAAAGATGTGGAGACTCTAGAAAGAGTGCAGAGAAGAGCAACAAAGATGATTAGGGGACTGGAGACTAAAACATATGAAGAACGGTTGCAGGAACTGGGTATGTTTAGCTTAAGAGAAAGCAGGACTAGGGGAGACATGATAGCATTATTCCAATATCTCAGAGGTTGCCACAAAGAAGAGGGAGTCAAACTATTCTCCAAAGCACCTGAGGGTAGAACAAGAAGCAATGGGTGGAAACTAATCAAGGAGAGAAGCAAATTAGAACTGAGGAGAAATTTCCTGACAGTGAGAACAATTAATCAGTGGAACAGCTTGCCTCCAGAAGTTGTGAATGCCCCAACACTGGAAGTCTTTAAGAAGATGTTGGATAGCTATTTGTCTGAAACGGTATAGGGTTTCCTGCCTAGGCAGGGGATTGGACTAGAAGACCTCCAAGGTCCCTTCCAACTCTACTATTGTATTGTAAATATCTAACAACTGTCTCACTTAACAACAGAGATTTGGGGCTCAATTGCGGTTGTAGGTTGAGGACCATCTACAAAAGTCAATTAAAGAAAAAATAATCTATTTTGGTCTACACACTTACCTTTTCTGAGATGGATCCCTCCATTCTGATATCTGGGAAATGGATTGTAAGTCAAATTCTCCAAATATTTTTTTTTCAATTTTTTTAATTGATTTAAAAAATTTTACAAAGGAAAAGGGGTCAAAGCTGTCAAAATGTTCCATAACCTCTTAACCCCTTTTCCTTTGTAAATTCTCCAAATATTTTGATGTCAGATTTGTGTACCAATTTGGGGAGGGTCTAGTTAGTTAGTTAGTTTACTTTATTGTCATTGCATCTCATACAACGAAATTAAATGCTATCTTCAGTCTACATTATAACTATGAAAATAAAACACAATCACACATCCTTTACATTCTATACAATTGAATTGAACATCCCTGATATAAATAACATGGATTTGTCAAAAACAGATCATGCCAGACTAATCTTATTGCATTCTTTGATAATGTGACAAAATTAGTGGACCAGAGGAATGCCGTTGATATAGTTAACTTGGACTTCAGTAAGGCTTTTGATAAGGTAGACCATAACCTACTACTAGATAAAGTAGAAGAATGTGGGTTAGACAGCATCACCACCAGATGGATTGGTAACTGGCTGACCAACCGCACTCAACGTGTAGTTCTCAATGGAACTGCATCTACATGGAGGGAAGTATGCAGTGGAGTACCCCAAGGCTCTGTTTTAGGCCCAGTACTCTTCAACATCTTCATCAATGATTTGGATGAGGGAATAAATGGGGAACTCATCAAATTTGCAGATGATACCAAGCTGGCAGGAATAGCCAACACTCCAGAAGATAGGCTTAAGATACAGAAGGATCTTGACAAACTTGAACATTGGGCACTATCTAATAAAATGAAATTCAATGGTGAAAAGAGTAAGGTTCTACATTTAGGCAACAAAAATGGAATGCACAGGTACAGTATAGGTGATACCTTACTCAGTAGTAGTAACTGTGAAAGGGATCTTGGAGTCCTAGTGGACAACCATTTAAATATGAGCCAGCAGTGTGCAGCAGCTGCCAAAAAAGCCAACACAGTTCTAGGCTGCATCAACAGAGGAATAGAATCAAGATCACGTGAAGTGTTAATACCACTTTATAATGCCTTGGTAAGGCCACACTTGGAACACTGCATTCAGTTCTGGTCGCCACGATGTAAAAAAGATGTGGAGACTCTAGAAAGAGTGCAGAGAAGAGCAACAAAGATGATTAGGGGACTGGAGACTAAAACATATGAAGAACGGTTGCAGGAACTGGGTATGTTTAGCTTAAGAGAAAGCAGGACTAGGGGAGACATGATAGCATTATTCCAATATCTCAGAGGTTGCCACAAAGAAGAGGGAGTCAAACTATTCTCCAAAGCACCTGAGGGTAGAACAAGAAGCAATGGGTGGAAACTAATCAAGGAGAGAAGCAAATTAGAACTGAGGAGAAATTTCCTGACAGTGAGAACAATTAATCAGTGGAACAGCTTGCCTCCAGAAGTTGTGAATGCCCCAACACTGGAAGTCTTTAAGAAGATGTTGGATAGCTATTTGTCTGAAACGGTATAGGGTTTCCTGCCTAGGCAGGGGATTGGACTAGAAGACCTCCAAGGTCCCTTCCAACTCTACTATTGTATTGTAAATATCTAACAACTGTCTCACTTAACAACAGAGATTTGGGGCTCAATTGCGGTTGTAGGTTGAGGACCATCTACAAAATTCAATTAAAGAAAAAATAATCTATTTTGGTCTACACACTTACCTTTTCTGAGATGGATTCCTCCATTCTGATATCTGGGAAATGGATTGTAAGTCAAATTCTCCAAATATTTTGATGTCAGATTTGTGTACCAATTTGGGGAGGGTCTAAAAATATTGTTAGGACACACAAGGCTGTTGGCTTCTGAAGATTTTAGCAGATGGTGGGAACAATTTCTGACAGTTCAAAGTAGACAAAGGCACCGGCAATTAAAGGAAGATGTAATATTGGCGTAGATGAACAAATAGCCTGATCTGGCATGAAAATAATTGTTTTCACTGTAATTGACCAATGAACTCATAAGGTTAACAGATCATTGCTCACTGTAAGGGAGCCAACAGCTTTTCTCACTGAGTCCAAATTTGAACCCAGGTTTTCTCAACTCAAATGTGTCTGTTTGAAACAAACACAAAGCTGTTGACTATAGGTCAAAGGCTGGAAGTGTGAGCATCTGACACTAAAAATTGTTACAATAGGTCCTGTGAGAAGAAAGAAAGAAAGAAAGAAAGAAAGAAAGAAAGAAAGAAAGAAAGAAAGAAAGAAAGAAAGAAAGGAGGAAGGAATGGAGGAAGGGAGGGAGGAAGGAAAGAAGGGAGGGAGGAAGGGAGGGAGGGAGGAGAGGAAGGAAGGAAAGGAGGAAGGAAAGGAAGGAGGGAGGGAGGAAAAAGGAAGGAAGGAAAGAAGGAAAGAAGGGAGGAATGGAGTGTAAAAGCACTATGAAGCAGAACATAAGTAAGTACTATTGCTATTCCTTCCTTCCTTCCTTCCTTCCTTCCTTCCTTCCTTCCTTCCTTCCTTCCTTCCTTCCTTCCTTCCTTCCTTCCTTCCTTCCTTGCCATGTTGGCACAGTGGCTAGAATGCAATATGGTAAGCCAACGCTGCCCACTGCTAGGAGTTTGATCCTGATGGGGCTCAAGGTTGACTCAGCCTTCCATCCTTCCATGGTCGGTAAAAATGAATGGAGAATGAAGGAATGAAGGAATGGAGAAAGGCAGGCAGGAAGGAAAGGAATAATAAAGGAAGGAAGGCAGGAAGGAAGGAAGGAAGGAAGGAAGGAAGGAAGGAAGGAAGGAAGGAAGGAAGGAAGGGGGAAGGGAGGGAGGGAAGAAGGAAGGAAGGAAAAATAAAAAGGAGGGAGGAAAGAAGAGAAAGTGAAAGGGAGGGAGGGAAGGAAGGAAGAGCATAGGCAAACTGCTGTGAAATAGTGAGTATATATTTTATTAAAATACTTACATGCTAGCCATCTTCCAGTTTTCAATTCTGTACAAAAATAAGCATTTCAACGGTAGTTTTAAAACATACAAAATTGATAAACTTAAAACAATTGAACAGAAGGTCCGCAGATGCAACAACTCTATTTAAAATGCTTGAAAGGCACTTGATAAGAGCAGGAATAAAAAAATTAGGCACTTAAAAACTTCCTTGGGGGAAAAAAATCAGGAGAAAAGTGCAGTCCTTTCAACAGTGTGTGTGCTTGCGTGCGCCTTTAAGTCAGGGCTCTACCCTTGGTGATTGCCCTAAGACAGGGGTGTCCAAACTTGGGAACTTTAAGACTTGTGGACTTCAACTCCCAGAATTCCCCAGCCAGCCATGCTGGCTGGGGAATTCTGGGAGTTGAAGTCCACAAGTCTTAAAGTTCCCAAGTTTGGACACCCCTGCCCTAAGACGTCCCTGTGCTTTTCTTGGCAAGGTTTTTATTAAGCAGTTTGACCTTGTCTTCTTCCAAGGGCTAAGAGAGTGACTGGCCATTCAGCTGGCTTAATGCCCAAGGCAGGACTAAAACTCCTGGTGACTGACCCAAGGTCACCCTGCTGGCTTTCGTGCCTTAGGTGGGACTAGAACTCCCTGTCTCCTGATGATTAGCTCAAAGTCACAGCCAGCTTTCACGCCAAAGGTGGCACCAGTACTGTACTTTAACTTTACTTTAATTGGATTTGTTAACCGCTCCCTCTCCCCTAGGGGACTCGGGGCGGTGTACAGACAGAATAAAAACATTATAAAAAACATTATATACAGCAAATTACAAAACCCCATAAAAACAAATTAAACGTAAGTCTGTACAATAATGCCTAGATTAATTTATGATTAAAACCAAATTAAAATACCCCAATTTAAAATAACCAGTCAGGAAGATCAAGGGATTAGATCATGATTGGGATTGGGTCAGGCCAGCTAATTGGAACAGGTGGGTCTTGAGTTCCTTACGGAAGGAGCGGAGGTCAGTAATGATTCTAATGTCAGGGGGGAGGTCGTTCCAGAGGGTCGGGCCCATCACAGAGAAGGCCCTACTCCTGGGCGTCGCCCGCTGGCATTGTTTAGTGGACGGCACCCGGAGGAGTCCCTCCCTGTGAGAGCGAATTGGTCGCAGGGATGTATGGGGTAGGATGCGATCCCGCAAATAACTAGGTCCTGAGCCATGGAGCGCTTTAAAGGTGAGAATCAACACCTTGAAACGCACCCGAAAGGCCACAGGTAGCCAGTGCAGCTCGCACAGGAGAGGTGTTACATGGGAGTACCTGGTACTCCCCATAATTGCCCGCGCGGCCGCATTCTGGACCAGCTGCAGCCCTCGAGTGCATCTGAAGGGGAGCCCCATGTAGAGAGCATTGCAGTAATCCAGGCAGGACGTCACCAGGGCATGAGTGACTGTGCGAAGGGTGTCCCGGTCCAGTAGGGGGCGCAATTGGCGCACCAGGCGAACCTGGTGGAAGGCCCCCCTAGCCACGGCCGTCACATGGTCATCCAGCGACAGCCGCGTGTCTAGGAGGACGCCCAAATTGCGCCCCCCGTCTACGGGGGCAAGTTGCTCACCCCCAATGGCCAGAGATGGAACCCACTGGCTGAACCGGGGTGCCGGTAACCACAGCCACTCCATCTTGGAAGGGTTGAGCTTGAGTCTGTTGTCGCCCATCCAGACCCGTACGGCTTCCAGGCACCGGGACATCACCTCGACGGCTTCGTTGGGGTGGTTCGGGGTGGAGATGTATAACTGAGTATCATCAGCATATAGATGATACTCAACCCCGAAACCTCGAATGATCTCACCCAGCGGCTTCATGTATGTGTTGAACAGGAGAGGTGAGAGGACCGAACCCTGTGGCACCCCACAAGTGAGTGGCCTCAGGGTCGACCTCTGCTCCCCTGCCAACACACATTGCGTCTGTCCGGAGAGGTAGGAGGAGAACCACCGCAGAATAGTGCCCCTCACTCCCAATCCCTCCAGCCGACACAACAGGATACCTTGGTCGATGGTATCGAAAGCTGCTGAGAGATCTAATAGGACTAGGATGGAGGAACAACCCCCATCCTTAGCCCTCCAGAGATCATCCACCAACGCGACCAAAGCCGTCTCCATGCTGTGACCGGTCCGGAACCCGGACTGGCGCGGGTCTAGATAGTCAATTTCCTCCAGGTGACGAGGGAACTGTTGCGCCACCACACTCTCTACAACCTTCAATAAGAAGGGTGATATAATAAGACTCCCATCTCCTGGTGATTGGCCCAAAATCACCCAGCTAGCTTTCATGCCTAAAGTGGACTAGAACTCACAATCTCTTGTTGATTGACCCAAAGTCATCCAGTTGGATTTCATGCCTATGGTGGAACTAGAACTCCCAGTCTCCTGATGATTGGCCCAAAGCCACCCAGTTGGCTTTCATGCCAATGATGGGATTGAAACTCCCAGTCTCCTGGTAATTTACCCAAGGTCACCCAGCTGGTTTTCAGGCCTTAGGTGGGACTAGAACTCCCAGTCTCCTGTTGATTGGCCCAAAGTCACCCAGCTGGCTTTCACAATAAGGTGGGAGTAGAACTCACCATTTCAGAATACCTCCTTCTTAGGGCTGAGGATGTTCATCGTATCTTTTAACGTCTAGTCCCCTAATCATATTTGTTGCTCTTCTCTAGTTTGTTGTTGTTGTTCACTTTTAAGTTTTTTTCTGGATATGCCCCCTTTCTTATGAGAATGCATCTAAAAGACCAGGACACATTCCATCAAAGAAAGTCTGGGGACTGGTTCCAATGTTCAAAGCTATCATCCTCATCTTACGACCACCACTGAGCCCAACATTTCTGTTGATAAAACAGTCGTTAAATGAAAAACAAAACTAGGGGAAAGGACGGGGGAATCCCTCTGATAAATGAACATAAAAGTGATGACAATTAACCAGTGGAACAGCTTGCCTCCAGAAATTGTGGGTGCTCCAACACTGGAGGTTTTTAAGAAGAGACTGGACAGTCACTTGTCTGAAATAGTATAGGCCAGGGGTGTCCAAACTTGGGAACTTTAAGACTTGTGGACTTCAACTCTCAGAATTCCCCAGCCAGCTCTGCTGGCTGGGGAATTCTGGGAGTTGAAGTCCACAAGTCTTAAAGTTGCCAAGTTTGGACACCCGTGGTATAGGGTCTCCTGCTTGAGCAGGGGGCTGGACTAGAAGACTTCCCTGGGCCCTTCTAGCTTTATTCTGATTCTCAGTAACCAAGGGAGCGTCCATCTTTCTGTTTGTTTCCTGGTATGTAGGGAATCAATATGTCATTTATTCTGTGTGTATTTCATCATAATCAGCCCGGACTCAGCATTTAGCCAAACTAATGATTCAAAGATGTTTACAGTAATTTAAGAAGTGCTGTTTCATATGAATCATAGCTCTGCCTTTCACTATTGATGGCAATTAGTATCCAAATGCAGGCAAATAGAAACTGGAGGCATAAGCCAAGTGGAGGCCTTGTCCTGTCTTCCGAAATTTCTTGACTGGCGAAGGAATTGCTTACTAAGTTCTAATCCTCTGTCTGCAGAATTTTGCCACATTCCTAATTTCTGATACTTGGTTTCTTCCTCAAAGCTTAACCGAGGTTTGCATCCTTAGTAAAAGAGCCATAAAGAGCCATGGTGGTGCAGTGGTTAGAATTCCTTCCTTCCTTCCTTCCTCACTCACTCACTCACTCACTCACTCACTCACTCCTTCCCTTCCTTGCTGTGGTGGCACAGTGGCTAGAAAGCAGTACAGCAAGCCACTGCCAGGAGTTCAATCCTGACCAGCTCAAAGATGGCTCAGCCTTCCATCTTTCTGAGGTTTGATAAAATGAGGACCCAGATTGTTGGGGGCAACAAGCTGAGTCTGTAAACCACTTAGAGAGGGCTGTAAAAGCACTATGAAGCAGAACATAAGTAAGTACTATTGCTATTCCTTCCTTCCTTCCTTCCTTCCTTCCTTCCTTCCTTCCTTCCTTCCTTCCTTCCTTCCTTCCTTCTTTCCATGTCATGTTGGCACAGTGGCTAGAATGCCATATGGTAGGCCAATGCTGCCCACTTCCAGGAGTTCAATCCTGATGGAGCTTAAGGTTGACTCAGCCTTCCATCCTTCCGTAGTCGGTAAAAATGAGAATCCAGATCGTTAGGGAGAATATGTTGACTTTGTAAACCCCTTAGCGAGGGGTTGTGAAGCACCGTGAAGCTGTATATAAATCTAAGCGCTATTGCTATCCAGTTGGTCTGCTGTGCTACATAAATTCAGCTTTCTCCAGGGGGTTAATCTGGATGATTGAGAATCTCCCGAGTCATTTTGATGTGCTAATTAAGGTGAAGGAGAAAATGCCTGACCTCCAGGACTATACCCTGAATTGGGCAGTGAGATCCTGTGGGGGTGGTTTAACATTGCTGGGTATGTCTGGTTGAATGAAAAGAGGGACTAGGGGAGACATGATAGCAGTGTTCCAACATCTCAGGGGTTGCCACAAAGAAGAGGGAGTCAAACTATTCTCCAAGGCACCTGAGGGCAGAACAAGAAGCAATGGGTGGAAACTAATCAAGGAAAGAAGCAACTTAGAACTGAGGAGAAATTTCCTGACAGTTAGAACAATTAATCAGTGGAACAGCCTGCCTCCAGAAGTTGTGAATGCCCCAACACTGGAAGTCTTTAAGAAGATGTTGGATAGCTATTTGTCTGAAACGGTATAGGGTTTCCTGCCTAGGCAGGGGGTTGGACTAGAAGACCTCCAAGGTCCCTTCCAACTCTGCTATTGTATTGTATTGTATTGCATTGCATTGCATTGCATTATCTGTGTGAAGATCTATTTGCATAAAAGAAGGGATGTCAGTTGCCTTGTTTGCTCAGAGGCCTGGAGCTGCCAGTACTGTTGTACACCAGATTGTGTACACACACAGTTGTCTTTCAAGAACAAAACAAAAACAATGTCACACAGACGTTCAGTTGAATCATTCTGAATTGGAACCCAATCCAGTCAAAATCGAGAAACCGAATCTACGCGCTATTGCTATCCAGTTGGTCTGCTGTGCTATGCAAATTCAGCTTCAGAGTTCCTCTCCAAACCCTTTCTCGTGCCTTCTAACTGGCAAATCAAAAGATTTTTTTTAAAAAAAAAAAACTGGACTTAGATCTCCCTATCTACAGCTTCAGACCATTTGAAAGTAGACTATCACCTGTGGAAGTCACTCAAAAGAATATGTCTATGGAGATTCTCAGACAATCCAGGTTACAGTTGTCCCAAAGGTTCTTTTTTCAGGAGGCAACTGGACTTTCTTGGTTGTTGTTTTTTCTTTTGAAGACGTTTCGCTTCTCATCCAAGAAGCTTCTTCAGCTCTGACAGGATGGTGGGGAATGGAAGGATTGATATGCCTTGCAGACAGCTGGTCGTTTGCATCCTTTTAAGAGGGTCATTGAGGCCACTTGGAGGCTTGTCTGTGTCCTCAAGGTCTCTTGAGTGGTGCAAATCATTCCTGTAGTCTGCAATTTTCTCCTCTGGAAATCCATTCCTACTTCCGCACCATTCCAAGGGTCTTCATCCCCAATTGTATAGCTAAAAGTCTGTGGAGATTCTCAGTCCTCCAGTTCATGGTTGTCCCAAAGGTGCTTTTTCAAGAGACAAGTGGACTTTCTGATTTTTCCTTGAAGCCATTTCACTTCTCATCCAAGAAGCTTCTTCAGCTCTGACAGAATGGTGGGGAATGGAAGGATTTGCAGAGGAATATAAATCCTTCCGTTCCCAGCCATCCTGTGTCATTTTTAACATCCTGATCAGGCCTTATCTTGTGTCCTTTCTTTTTCTTTTTCTGGGGTGCTGTTTTTGCTTGGGCCCTCATGATTTCATAACAGAATTTATTAAAGACTTTTTTCCTATCCTATCTAATTTCTAATCATGTCATCTACCTAAAAAAGAAAAGAGAGAGAGAGAGATAAAAGGAAAAGCACATAAGTACAACAACAAAAAAGAGAAATCATCTATCCATTGTCTCTTGCCAAGTCAATACTTTAATTGTTATGGTCTTTTTTTTTTTACTTGCCTCCCAAATTCCTCTATTAAATCTTTATCTCTGACTGCATCTGCTTCTTGGCTGTTCAATCTAGGTATGGGAGATGTTTGAGGGCATGCTGTTTGGGGAAAAAATAACAGAAAAACTGAGTTGGAAGGGACCTTGGAGGTCTTCTAGTCCAACCCTCTGCTTAGGCAGGAAACCCTATACCGTTTCAGACAAATGGCTACCCAACATCTTCTTAAAGACTTCCAGTATTGGAGCATTCACAACTTCTGAAGACAAGCCATTCCACTGATTAATTGTCCTCACTGCTAGGAAATTTCTCCTTAATTCTAGGTTGATTCTTTCTTTGATTAGTTTCCACCCATTGCTTCCTGTCCTGCCTTCAGGACATTTTTCAGGGTTTTCCAAGTGTCTGGAACAGTTCATCCTTTTGGAATTTCCATCTGTGGAATCCTTCCTAATCCCTCTCTTAGTTTGTTGAAGTCATCTCTCTTAAAATCTAAATCACTAGTCCAGTGATGGCTAACTTTTTCTAAAGGTGTGCCAAAATTGTGTGTGCGTACACTATTCCATGTGTACGCATTCCCTACCCACCCGCGGATACATGTGTGATACGAGTTTTCACCCTCCCCAGGTTCCCAAGGTTTTCCTGAAGTCTGAGTAGGGTGAAAATGCCCCCCCCCCCCGAGGCCCTCTGGAATCCAGAAACAGATCGATTCTGAACTTCCGGATGGCCCATGGGGCTGTTTTTCATCCTCTCTAGTCTCCGGAGGCTTTCTTGAAGCCTGGGGAGGGCAAAAATGGCTTTCCCCAGCCTTCTGGAAGGCCGAAAATCAGCTGGCCAGCATGCTCATGCACACTGGAGTGGCAGGCTGTCGTGCCGGCAAATTTGGCTCCATGTGTCAGCTGTGGCAAACATGCCATAGGTTTGCCATCACGGCACAAGTCTGACTTGGTTCAGTTAATTGTGTTTGTGTTATGGTGAATGCAAGTATAACATGGTCACTCTCTCCCAAAGTTGCTATAACTTCTCCTTCGTCAAGCATTTCATCCTTCTTAGTAAGAATTAAGTCCGGTAAAGCTTCCTTTAGTTCCCTCCATTACCTACATCATGCAAAAGGAACCAGCATGGTTTAAGGCAGGGGTAGGCTTCTACAGATTTGCCTGGGTTCGGGAGAACCCGTAGCTAACGTTATGGCCAGTTCAGAGAACCTCCAAATCCCACCCCTGGCTGGCCCCGCCCACCCCACCCCCTCCCACCCCTCCCACCCCACCTCGCTCCTCCCAGGAGTCTTCACATGACCTGTTTCGGATGTAAGATAAATGCAGGGCAGGGGGAAAATGGGCCTCCCGGAACTTCCGGAAGGCCGGAAACGGTCTCATTTCTGGCTTCTGGAGGGCCTCCGGAGCCTGGGGAAAGCAGTTTTCACTCTTCCAGAGGCTGGAGGAAAGCTTCCGGAGCCTGGGGAAGGTGAAAATGACCCCCCCAGCCGTGGTGCAGGAGGCCCACTAGGCCACACCCACTATGGCCACGCCCACCCAGCAACCAGGCAGAGAACCCTTTGCTGAAACTTTTGAAGCCCACCCCTGGTTTAAGGACTCCTGCCTTGACCTCTGGGTCCTCTCCAGCCCTATGATTCTATATCCTAAGTTCCTCCTAAATTTCTTTCTCTAACCATTAATCCACCAAGGGCTTCCCCATCTCTTCTCTGATCATTTCCTAGGCGCCATCTCTTTTTCTCATTCCTCAAACTCCTTCTGACGTACCATTCCATCTACCTAGATCAATTGGTCTTGAAGACTATATATTAGCACCGAGTTCCTGAGGCAGAAGAACAGCTTCTCCTGCCAGCAAATAGCCAGATGCCTCTGGTTGACCATCAGGAGAGAAAACACAATATTGGACTGAGATGGACTTTGGCTGTCCTTAAACATGATTGTGCTCACAAATGCAAACAACTGCTGATGCCTGGAACAGAGCCGGAAGGATATTGGTCTTTGAGGCCTATGAGATTCAATTGCTGGTAGTCAATTCATTCTTATGGGCCTATGAAAAGCTATCTTTGCATATTGTTGTTCCATCTGTGCTCCGCCACCTGTGAGATCATTATTCCTTGAGTGCATTTTAATGTTTTCTCATTTCTGCAGCTCTTATTAGAATACAGTTCTCATTATGAGCTGTTGGGTGAGACGAAGTTACAGAGTTTATGTTCGTGCAACATGCAGAAGCGAGTCCATTGGAGAGCCTCCACTTGCGTTCACTCAACGGAAGAAGCACGGTGAGGTTTAATCTTGGCTAGGGGGTAACCTAGGTGGCTAAGTGGGGCTTTTGTGTTCTTAGTTGTGGTTCAACTCATTTTGATGTACCAAGGGTGCTTTTTCTAACCACACAGGCAACCAGAGACAGCACCAACCCTCAACCAACCCATGCAACTCCCCACCACCAGCAGTTCACCTCCCAATGACCATCATCTGATGTAACCTCCAGTGATGCTGCCGGTTTAACAACTGGTTCGGTGAGCACATGCTTTGAGCACATGCGTTCTTTGCAGCACTGAAAATGGAGCATTTAGAGTTGGATAATTGGCAAGACCTATGGGAAAGAGACAGAAAGTTAACTTTAGCCACCTCGAATAAGGAAAACTTATACAAGATGTTCTATAGGTGGCACATCCCACCGACAAGATTAGCTAAAATTAATAAAAACCTATTGCCACAATGTTGGAAATGTAATGTTGCACTAGGAACCTTCTACCATATGTGGTGGGAGTGCCTGAAACCTAGGGCTTTTTGTCAACAGATAAGAAAGTATTTGGAAGAGGTGATAAATCAAAGGATGGAGTTGAGTCCAGAACTATTTTTATTAGGGCAAAGGTGGACTATTTTGAATGCTGCCTATTTTAAGGGCGGCAAGACTGGCCTTCGCACAAAAATGGAAAAATAAAGAGGCTCCCTCAGAACAAGAAATAACAAACAAGATACTGACGTGGACAGAAATGGACATATGAGTCTAGAGCACAAAGACAAGGATGAAATGGAATATCACGAAATTTGGGTAAATAGTACCGATGGTTAGAAATGAGGGGAAAAGGCTGGGACAGAAAAACACAAGACAAGTTAAGAATTGGAACATATGGTATTACAATTGTGTGATAGGCAGGAATGGGATATGTATTTATATGATTAGTAATTATATTAAAAAGGGATCAATGGACAGGTAATCTGATTGACTACATACACCTATGTAATGGATATAAAATGTAATTGTTGCAAGATCCAAACACTCTATGGAAATGTTTATGCCAGAAATGTTGCACTATGTCCAGTGGTGGGTTGCTCTTACTAGCGCTACTGGTAGGCTGATCGTGGTCTGTGTGATGTGTGCTGCGCTCGCATGAGCAATCCACCACTGCTGCAACACCCAGCTGCTTGTTGGGGCACTGCAAGCATGCACAGTGTGCCTTTTGGCATAAAAACAGACTATATAGCAGTGATGGCGAAGCTATGGCACGCGTGCCATAGATGGCATGCAGAGCCATTTGTCAGGGCACGTGAAGCGCTGCCCTGTCATCTGGCCAGCGTGCATGCACGCGCTGGCTAGCTGAGTTCACCTTTTTAAAAGCCATTTTTCACCCTCCCCAGGCTCCAGAGGCTTTATAGGAGCCTGGGGAGGGCGAAAACAGCCTCCCCCGACCCCCTGGAGGCCCTCCGGAGGCTTCAGGGACCATATGGAGGCTTCCCTGAAGCCTTGGGAACACTTAAAACAACCCTCCGAGCAGGGTCATTTTAAGCGTTCTGAAGGCTTCAGGGACCATCCGGAGGCTTCCCTGATGCCTTCGGAGCGCTTAAAACGACCCTCTGAGCAAACCGGTTTGCTCGGAGGATCCTTTTGAGCGCTCCGAAGGCTTCAGGGACCGTCCAGATGGTCCCTGAAGCCTTCGGAATGCTTAAAACCAGCCTCCGACTTCCGGTTTGCTCAGAGGGTCGTTTTAAGCGCTCCAAAGGCATCAGGGAAGCCTCCGGAGGGTTCCACGGTAGTGGAAATTTTGAGTAGTTCAGAGAACTGGCAAATACCACTTCTGACTGGCTCTGCTCCCATCTATTTGTTGCCTGGCGAGTCCCAGAAAATCAGAGTCCTGGCTGATCGGTTGAGTCTTCTTCGGTTGCCCTGCACAGGAGAACAGAGTTGGAAAGCAGGTTAGTGGGGTGGGGTGGAAATGGAGATTTTACAGTATCCTTCCCTTGTAGTGGGGAGGGAATCAGAATTTTACAGTATCCTTCCATTGCCACGCCCACCAAGCCAAGCCACACCCACAGAACCACTATTTTTAAAAATTTGAATTCCACTACTGCTTCCTCTACCCTCATACTTAACAGGTTAACCAATAGCAAATTTGGAGTTCAACTTCAAAAGTTATCCCTTCTTTTTGTCTTCTTCCGTTTTTGCAGCCTGCCCTTTTTACTTGGTCTGTTGTGTGGATGCTTGGGTGATTTAGGGTCAGGGAATTTTTGGTAGGTGGGGTTGGGGGGGATTGTTATGTGTATTGGGCCCAGTCTCTGGGCGTTATGCAGGGGTGAGTTGCTGCCATCATTACTGTCGGTTCTGCACCCGTGCCCATTTGCGCCTAAAAAAGGTCTGTGTATGCACAAAAAGTTTAAAAAGGGGGGAAAGTTACGTTTCTGGAATGAAAATTTTTCTGCGCATGTGGAGAACCAAAAATCAAGATGGCGCCACCACAGGAGAACCGGTTCGGGGGCGTGGCAGGCATGGGTCGCTGCTGGTTCCAGTGACCAGGCTGCCAAATTACTACCAGTTCAGCGGAACCGGTCCATACCGGTAGGATCCCATATCTGGTGTTATGTGAATTTCATTGTATGGGTATACTGTGTATATATGTACAATGACAATAAAGTCTTCTTATTTGTATTCTTCTTGTTTCAGCAGCACCTGTGAACACTCTTTGTCCCCTTTTCCGTTTACGCTGCACGTATAAATAAAACACACAGCCCTTAAAAAGCATCCTGCTCACCACAAAACCAGGATCCAAGAACGTTATTGCGTTTGGGCTCAAACAGGGAGAAATAATTTAAAAGCGGTTATCATTTGTGGGTGTCTTTTTTATGTTTTATGCATTGCATTATTCTGCAACAGCTGCTGGGCAAGATTATGCCGTCCCTTTCATGGAAACTCTCGGCGTTCCTTCTTCTGCCAAAAGATCCGAAGGCTATTTATTTCATTCCGGACATGACGTTATGCCATGGGAGGATTTGGGGCAGCCGTCGTGCAAACGTTTGTGTGAAGGAAGGATTCCCTTGGATTTTGAGGTGTGGAGTGAGAGACATACACCAAAACAGGGACAGGTAAGAAAGAATAAATTAAAAGTGAAGATGTCTTGATTCAATTAAATTCAGAATAAAGCTGGAAGGGACCTTGGAGGTCTTCTAGTCCAACTCCCTGTGCCATCCTTCTCCTGCTCTTCCTCCTCTCTGTGCCATCCTTTTCCTTCTCCTCCTCCTCCTCCTCCTCCTCCTCCTCCTCCTCCTCCTCCTCCTCCTCCTCCTCCTCCTCCTCTGCCCTGTCCCATCTTTCACCTTCTCCTCTTGCTCCTCCTCCTCCTCTCTATGTGTCCTCCTCCTCTTCCTCCTCGTCCCATCCTTCTCCTCCTCCTCCCACTTCTGGTGTCGAGGAAGATACAAACTTTTAGTCCATTTGTATCTCATGAGGGTAGCTATATGTTATCCAGTGCTGGATCTGTTCCAACTTCATCAGTTGTTTCAAGTTGACCCAAGATGGCCTCCATAGCTGCTTTGGTGGTCCTTTGGCACAAGGGCACACCATACGTTGCTCAGTTCTAGCAATCTTTTACTTACTTTGTCCTGTTACCACCTCTCACCAAGCAGACGTGGAGTTGGACTTTAAGAGGCCAAATTAAATAATACTAAAATCATTACTACATGTGTTATTTTTATTATTGCAGTTGAGCCACAATTTTAGGATGACTCTGAGGATTGCACCAAAAATACGTGAGGAGGAGATAGAGCTTGGAATACTTATGTGCACTTAAATAACTTCTACGTTGTTTGTAGTTGCGAAGTCATGTCCAATTCATCACGACCCCATTGACAACAGTGGCAGAGGCCTTCCTGTCCTCTACCATCCACCAGAGTCCATTTAAGCTCATGTCTACTGCTTCAGTGACTCCATCCAGCCACCTCCTTCTCTGTTGTCCCCTTCTTCTTTTGCCTTCAATGTTTCCCAGCATGAGGCTCTTCTCCAGTGAGTCCTTCCTTCTCATTAGGTGGCTAAAGTATTTGAGTTTCCTCTTCAGGATCTGACCTTCTAAAGAGCAGTCAGGGTTGATCTCCTCTAGGACTGACCGGTTGGATGGCCTTGCAGTCCAAAGAACTCGTAGGAGTCTTCTTCATAGTTCAAAGGCCTCAATTCTTTGGCGCTCAGCCTTCCTTATAGTCCAACTTTCACAGCCATCCATTGCAACTGGGAAAACCATAGCCTTGACTAGACACATTTTGTTAGAAGGGTGATGTCTCTGCTTTTTAGTATGATGTCTAGATTTGCCATAACTTTCCTCCCCAGGAGCTAGTGTCTAAATAACTTCTATATTTTACACCAAAAATCAGTAGCAAGAAGTCATGACAAGGTTTAACTAGGACTGACTTATTCCATTCCTTTCAGAAGCAGGAGAAAGTGGCTGTGTTTCAGCAGAAGTAACATATTTACAGGGTTTGTTTACCTCAGTTTACCACATGATTACACATCTCTTTGTTTGCAAATGTGACTAAATGGAAGAAGTCATGCAAAAATGAACAGAGAGACATGGATGCTTAGTACAAGGATTCAAAGCTATTTCTTGTGGTCCATCTCTCTAGGGATACTAACCCGAGCAGCGTGGATGTAGAGACATCACCAATCTGTGAGGAAAAGGGATTAAATGAATGAAGATCAGCAGATCATCTTGTTGCCATCTGGGGTTGGTGTCCTACTAGGAGCAAGAATTTAAGCATCTTGAAGGCGTTCCAGAAGGCGATCAGGGTGAGAACACTCAACACCAATATAATGAGAAAAGAAATGTGTTACCCTGGAGTAATCTAAGGCCCATTACTATTCTCATTATTACCTGTTTGGTTTTATGGCAGAAATCTTTATCTGCTATTTATCTACCTATCTGTCTGTTTAACATCCATCCATTATCTATTGTATGTATGTCATCTATCCATGCATCCATGCATCCATCATCTATCTATGGAGGAGGAGGATTGTGGTTCCTTGGTGTTGAAGGTTTTCTTGCAGACATTTCATGAACCAACTAGATGACACTAAGTAAAAGGGAGTGGGCTTTGTGGTGAAGAGGAGGAGGAGGAGGAGGAGGAGGAGGAGGAGGAGGAGGAGGAGGGGAGGAGGAAGCAGCGAACTATAGCATATTTCATGAACTAACTAGATGACACTAAGTAGAAGGGAGTGGATTTTGTGGAGAAGAGGAGGAAGAGGAGGAGGAGTGTGAAGGAGGGGGAGTTCCCCCCCTAAAATTAATGAGGTGCTGGATCTTGGCATTCTTTGTAGTATATTTCCGAATAAGCAGAAAATAAAACCCGGGGCATGTTTTAGTAAACAACTTTAATATAAAATAAAATAATAATACAAATCTTACTATCTAAATCTTACATTTTGGCAAGAGCTATGTTGCCCACCTCCTTCGGCAGGCGAACGGAAGATCAGAAGGAAAGTAAAAGAATGCGTGACGTATTATGAGACATGCGCATTAATCATTGTCAGATAAGAAACAATTCATCCTACTGCATAACTCAGAATATAAGCACAAGTTGACAAACCAATTAACGCAGTGACAAGGAGGAGGATAACTGGTGTTGGTGCTCTCTGAGCTTGGAGATTTTCTTGCAGAAGTTTCATGAAGCAATTAGATGACGCTAAGTAGAAGGGAGTGGACTTTGTGGTGGTGGTGGTGGTGGTGGTGGTGGTGGAGGAGGAGGAGGAGGAGGAGGAGGAGGAGGAGGAGGAGGAGGAGGAGGAGGAGGAGGAGGAGGAGAACTGTGGGGTCATGCTGTTCTTTGAGCTTGGCTGTTTTTTTCCAGACATTTTATTACCCAACTAGGTAACATCATCAGTACTTAGAAGTGACTGGACTTTTCTCTCTGTTTATATACTAGTGACTTGCCCTGTCCGTGATGTTCGGTGTGTTCTTTTCTACTTGGAAAACTGTTTTTCTCCATTCTTGTCCTAAGATTATACCTGTAAGTTGACATGGAATTGTAGTACTGTACCATGATCTTTTCAACACTTAATCAGTTCCATCATATGTTACATTTTAGACAGCCTGGCACACAGGCATTCTACATTCATTCTGTCAATTCTAGCTTTTAGGCATTTATATTTATGAGAAAAATAATATACCGGGGTTTAACATACTGTTCTTTTCATTCCTTAATTCAAAAACGATAATGAACACCAAGGCAGTCAATACCTTTATGGTTACACAGTGCAGGAAATATTAACACAATTGATGGTAATGATATCAAATTGCCAGTAATTACCCTTAAGAAAATTTCCACAAGGTAAAAGATTTCTAAAGGCATTCTCGTTTTCTCATCTCATGTTATCTGCTTTTTCTTAATGAAATTGAAAGGCTGCTAACTAACCTGCAGGAATTTTGTGTGTTGTGATGGTATGAATGGAATGGAAGAGAGGAGGGGAGGGGAGGGGAAGGGAGGAGAGGAGAGGAGAAGAAAAGAGAAGAGAAGAATATATGGGATGGCACGGGATGGGAGGGGATGGAATGGAATGGAATAGAATAGAATACTGTAGAATAGAATAGAATAGAATAGAATAGAATAGAATAGAATAGAATAGAATAGAATGGGTTTATTGTCACTTTAAACACTAATTGGCACACATTAAAATATAATTTTGTTGCATATGGTTCTTAAAGTCTCACCACCTCCAATATACGCTACATAAATATGACAAAATGAATACAAAATTATGCATATACCCACATATATTCTATGACACAGAGAAACAATGCGGTCTAGTTCCAATGTATACATGTCCATAATGAAAAAATAAATCTTGAGAGTTTACCAGACATGATGGCCTAGAGAACAAAGCTGTTACAGAATCTGAAATTCCTGCTAGAGAGACTTTGAAACCTCCTCCCAGAGGGGAGCAACAAATATAGACCACGGAGTGCGTGTGTGGGGTCTCTAACAATGCTTCGAGCTCTAATCACAAAGTGCTTATCAGCGGCATCTTGAATAATGGGAAGCAAACTTCCTATATTGCCTGACTGGGTTTTTTTTCTTTATAAGATGTATATGGATTGGACTGCACAGAGCTGGGTGAATATACACAAAGGAGAGTTGTAGAAACTATTGACTTACAATAGTTCATTTAGTGACCCTTTGAAGTTACAACAGCACTGAAAAAAAAGTGATATATGATATTTTTTCACACTTAATGACCATTGCGGCATATTTTTGGTCACGTCAATTTCGTTGTAACCAATTTCATTGTATTTAAGTACAATGACAATAAGGATTATACTTATGTGATTAAAATTCAGATGTTTGGCAACTGACTCATATTTATGACGGTTTTCAGTCTCCAGGGTCATGTGATCCCCTTTGGCGACCTTCTGGGGGAAATTGGGAAAGCCAAGCTCATTCACCAAGCATGTGACTAACTTAACAACTGCAGTTAAATGTGGCAAAACTCACTTAAACTACTGTCTTACTAAGCCACCTAAATTTTTGGTCCAATTGTGCTTTGTAAGCCAAAGATTACCAGTATTTGTTCCTTTATGTGGAAAATAACCTGAGTTTGTGACTCACTGGCAGCTTGAAATCTCGAAGGCAATTCCGATGGTAATAAATTGCAGGGATAAATAAATGGTGATTTTGCCAAAGAAAAAAAAAACAGTTTTGCTGACTCTGGTTAGTTTCATGTAAAAATAGGGAAAGGGAAAGGAAGGAGAGGAGAAGAGAAGAAAAGAGGAAACGTTAGAGAAGAGAAGAAGGAAAGGAAAGGAAAGGAAAGGAAAGGAAAGGAAAGGAAAGGAAAGGAAAGGAAAGGAAAGGAAAGGAAAATTATGAAGTGCAATTACTTCCAACCTTCTCTTCAAAAGATAATTACCCTCTTATCTTTATCTTTCTTTATTTCGATTTTTATACCGCCCCCTCTCCCTAAAGGGACTCGGGTCGGTGTACAGTCAAATAAAACAGATAAAATGGAATACAAACATACAAACACAAAAACATAGAAGAGGAGGCAATATGACACTGTACAAAGTAAAATAGATAAAAACAATATTTCAACAATCCTAAAAATACCCAATTAAAATTACCCAGTTAAAATATATCTGCCAGGAGGTATAATAAGGTTATGAATGGTCCAGGCCGGCTAAACGGAACAGGTGAGTCTTCAGTTTTCGTCGACAGGAGGGGAAGTCGGTGGTGGCTCTGATATCAGGGGTGAGGTCATTCCAGAGGGTTGGGCCCATCACAGAGAAGGCTCTACTCCTAGGTGCCGCCCGTTGGCATTGCTTAGTGGACGGCACCCGGAGGAGTCCTTCCCTGTGAGAGCGAATCGGTCGCAGGGAAGTGTGTGGTAGGATGCGATCCCGCAAGTACCTAGGTCCTGAGCCATGGAGCGCTTTAAAGATGGTAATTAACACCTTGAAACGCACCCGAAAGACCACAGGCAGCCAGTGCAGCTCGCGCAGGAGCGGTGTTACGTGGGAGTACCTAGTACTCCCCAAGATAGCCCGCGCGGCTGCGTTCTGGACTAGCTGCAGTCTTCGAGCGCGTCCCAAGGGAAGCCCCATGTAGAGGGCATTGCAGTAGTCCAGCCGAGACGTCACCAGTGCATGAGTGACCGTGTGTAGGGCATCCCAGTCCAGTAGGGGGCGCAATTGGCGCACCAGGCGAACCTGGTGGAACGCCCCCCTTGCCACGGCTGCCACATGGTCATCCATTGACAGCCGGGCATCTAGGAGGACACCCAAATTGCGCGCCCATTCTACAGGGGGCAATTGCTCGCCCCCTATGGTCAGTGATGGAATCAACTGACTGAACCGGGGTGCCAGTAGCCACAGCCACTCAGTCTTGGAGGGGTTGAGCTTGAGTCTGTTGTCCCCCATCCAGACCCCGACGGCTTCCAAACACCGGGTCATCACCTCGACAGCCTCGTTGGGGTGGTCTGGGGTGGAAATGTACAGCTGCGTATCATCAGCGTACAGATGATACTCCACCCCAAAACCACGGATGATCTCCCCCAGCGGCTTCACATATGTGTTGAACAGAAGGGGCGAGAGGACCGACCCCTGAGGCACCCCACAAGTGAGTGGCCTTAGAGTCGACCTCTGCCCCCCTGCCAACACTCATTGCGTCCGGTCAGAGAGGTAGGAGCCGAACCACCGCAGAATGGTGCCTCCAACTCCCATCCCCCCAGCTGGTGCAATAGGATACCATGGTCGATGGTATCAAAAGCCACCGAGAGGTCTTTTTTTTATTTTATTAAAAGAGTTTTGTACAAACAAATTTTCCCCCTTTTCACCCCCCCTCCACACAATATAAATCTCATACAAATGCTATACCCCCTCAACCCCCCCGCAAAAATTCACATTCAAATATTATACCAAACACTTTACCCCCTCCCCTCCCCCCATCTTAAAATAGATTACTCATAACCCCTCTCCTCCCAACAAAAACTATATAAATTACTCTTAAATTAATAATAACACATTGATCATTTTCTAAGCTAATTTAACATCTATAACTCTTAATATAAATTTCTCCTAGCCTAACAATGTTTCATTAGTCCCATCTTCTAATTTATTCATACATATATATTGCCCCACCCTCCACCCTAACCCTCCCCCACCTCCCACACAAACCCACCCCCCTGACTTCCGCTGTATACCACTCTAACAATTCCAAACATCCCATATACTATTTACTCTGATCATCTATCGGTCTAAACATTCTTACCTAAAGGCTAGATAATAATTCCTAGTCTGGTATTTATTCTGTATATAATCAATCCATTTTGCCCATTCCTGTGTATAATCCTCCTGTTTCTGAGCTTTTAAAAAAGCTGAAATTTTTGCCATTTCGGTGAACCCCGCCACCTTCTGAATCCATTGATCAATTGTCGGTAAAAAATCTTTTTTCCAATGTTGCGCAATCAACAACCTAGCTGCTGTAACCATATACAAGGCCAATTTTGTTTCCCCTTTGGTAAAATCCTTAACTATACCCAATAAAAACATTTGTGGAGTGAATTGTATTCTTTTCTTAAATACATTCTGCATAACCCACCATATTTTTATCCAAAAAGCTTTAACCTTGTTACAAGTCCACCATACATGAAAAAAGGTAGCATCTAGACACCCGCATCTTCAACATTTTGGTTGAACATTTGGGTACATGCATGATAATTTTTTAGGATCTAAATACCATCTGTAAAACATTTTATAAAAATTCTCCCTTAAATTCTGTGACTGTGTAAATTTAACATTCTGAACCCATATTTTTTCCCACGTTTCCAACATAACCACTTCACCAAAATTCTGAGCCCATTTAATCATACAATCGTTAACCAATTCACTTTCTGAGTCTCTTTCTAACAGTACATTATATATTCTTTTAACTTGTTTTGGACCAGTCTCTTTTATCTGCTTAATCAGTTCCACTTCTTTATCCATAAAGCCGACCCTACGATCTTCTTCCCATCTCTTCTGAAGCTGTATGTAATGTAACCAATTTAAAGTAATTCCTTCTTCCAACAGCTGTTCCAAAGTTTTTAACTTCCATTCGCCCCCATCAGCAATAAGCACATCTTTATATAAACACCCCCCAAGTGACTTAATATTCATAATCCCCATGGTGTCTGCAAGATCCAACCAAAGCAGTATTTTATAATCCCAATTGGGCCGGTGCTTCTTCCATATTCTCATCAAGGCACTACGGAGAACATGGTTGTTGAACACTTTATCCACCCTGTCTTCATAAAAAAGATATGCATGCCATCCCAGAACAAGATCATGGCCTTCTATATTGAGCAATTCCATTTTTGTTTTCCCGAACCAATCTGCTACATGCGTTAATACTGCAGCTTCATAATACAATCGAAGGTTTGGGAGTCTAAGTCCGCCTCTTTCACGTGTATCTTGCATAATCTTCATCTTTACTCTCGGTTTTTTCTCCTTCCAAACAAATTTATTTAATGTTGTTTGCCAATTTAACAAGGTTTTATCTGACTTGAGCACCGGAATCATCTGGAATAGAAAGATAAATCTAGGTAGAATGTTCATTTTAATTGCTGAGATCCTTCCAAGCAAAGACAATTGTAACTTTTTCCACGCTTCAAGATCTTTCTGTATCTTTTGCCACAACACTTCATAGTTATTTGAGAAAAGTTTTGTGTTTGATTCTGAAATTTGTATTCCTAAATATTTAACTTTAGAAACTATTTCAAAACCTGCTAAACTTACAAGTCTCTTTCTTTGAGTCTCTGTCATGTTTTTAACCATCATTTTCGTTTTGTTTTGATTTAGTCTAAACCCAGACACCATGAAACAACCCCTATCTCTGGCCCTCCAGAGATCATCGACCAACGCGAGCAAGGTCGTCTCCATGCTGTGTCCGGGCCGGAAGCCGGACTGGCGTGGGTCTAGATATTCAGATTCCTCAAGGTGTCATGGAAACTGCTGTGCCACCACATTCTCTACAACCTTCGCTAAAAAGGGAAGGTTGGAGACTGGACAATAATTAGCTAGCTCCATCGGGTCAAGGGAAGGCCTCTTGAGTAAGGGCCTCACCACCGCCTCTTTCAAGGCGGCAGGTAAGGACCCCTCGCTCAAAGAGGCGTTCACCAAGCCCAGTAGCCAGCCTCGTGTCACTTCCCAGGATGCCAGTACCAACCAGGAGGGACATGGGTCCATTAAACATGTGGTCGGTCGCAGCCGTCCACGCAACCTATCCAAATCCTCGGGGGAAACAGAAGCAAACTCCTCCCAGAATGGTCTCACAAGACTCACTGTTGGCGGCTCCTCTGGTCCACTGAAGGGGGCCCATCCGCTCCGGATCTGAGCGATTTTGTCCTGCAGATATTCCCCAAACTCCTCTGCTCTGCCCTGTAAAGGGGCTTCCCGCGTCCTCTGTGATAAGAGAGAGCAGGTCACCCAAAACAGGGCGGCAGGGCGGTTATCGGCGGACGCAATAAGAGTGGCACAATGTCTGTGTTTGGCCACTCTTAATGCCACAAGGTAAGTCCGTGAATAGGCTCTTACTTGTGTTCGGTCAGATTCGGAGCGTGAGGACCTCCACCTGCCCTCTAGGCGTCTCCTATGGCGCTTCATCACCCTCAGGTCCTCGGTAAACCAAGGAGCCCAGTTGGGTCGTCGCTGCAGGAGAGGCTGCAAAGGCGCAACTCGGTCCAGGGCCCCAGCGGCCGCCCTATTCCAGGCGGCCACTAAGTTCTCGTAGCGAGAGCGGTTCAGGGCTACAGGGAATAGCCCAAGCTCCGTCTGGAACCTATCCGGTTCCATTAGGCGCCTGGGGCGGTACCAACTTGAACAGTTTGGTTCTGCCTCCTCGCGGTGGGGGGTAGCGCCAGGGAAGTCCAGCTGGAGACATGAGTGATCTGACCATGACCGGGGAGTAATGGTTACATCCCCTCTTCCCAGATCACTCGTCCACTGTTCAGATACAAAAACAAGGTCCAGAGTGTGGCCACCTTCATGTGTGGGGCCCTGAATTAATTGGGTCAGGTCCATGGCTGTCATGGAAGCCATGAACTCCCGATCTACCTCGGATGCTTCCCCCGTCGACGGCAAGTTGAAATCCCCCATAACCACAAGCTTGGGGGTCTCAACTGCCGTCTCTGAGATCAGCTCGAGGAGCTCGGGCAGGGCTGCTGACGTATAGCGAGGAGCCAAGTATACAATCAGCAAGCCCCACTGCCTCCCTGGGCCCCATTTCACACCAAGGGACTCACATCCGGGTATCTGAGGTACAGTGAGCTCTCTCGGCTCTAGACATTCCCGTATAACTACCGCCACCCCACCACCCTTACCCAGGGCCCGAGGCTGATGGAATGCACGGAAACCCGGTGGGCACATTTCCACGAGGGGTAAACCACCCTCGTGGCCCAACCAGGTCTCCGTTATCCCTGCAAGGTCCAGCTCCCCCTCTGAGATCAACTCATTAATGAGGGGGGCCTTGTTGGTCACGGACCTTGCATTGCAGAGCATCAGCCTCAGGCCCTGGCTCTGTAGTTCCTGACCACCTAGATTGCGGGGGTTGGTACAAACGACCGGGTGTAACCAACAACCACGGTCTCCCAACCGACGTTGTGGTCTTCTCCTGTCCTTGCATCCCCTCCTCCCCGCGACCGATGTAATAAGACAACCCTCTATTGGAACGTTCTTTCCCCTCCCCCCTCCACCACACTCACTTCCCTCCTAGACTCACCTGTTATAATCCCTCTTAAACATTATATCATTCATCCCCTCACTTAACCCACATCTTAATACCAAAACTCTGTAACGTCATCCATCCTGATGACGAGTGCAATTCAAAATGTACTGACAATGTTTCCGTGAATGGTGATGAAATGTTTGTAACCAAATTGCTCAGACCAACAGTCCTTCACATGTCGCCAGGCCTTTAATTGTCTTAGCTACTCTTCTTTGCACTTTTTCCAAAGTCTCAACCTCTTTTTTGTAATCTGGTAACCAGGTGTGGCCTTACCAAGGCTTTGCAAAGCGGTACTAATACATCACGTGATCTTGATTCTATGCCTCTTTTTATACAACCAAGGATTTCATTAGCTTTTGGGGGGGGGGGCTGTTGTCACACACTTCTGGCTCAGTGTGTGGCAGCAGCCAAAAAATGCTGATACAACCCTTGGTGGTATAAACAGAGGCTTAGAATCAAGATCATGTGAAGGATTAGTAACACTTGGTCCTGTGATCATCCATTAGGATTCCAAGGTCCCTCTCACAGTTACTGTTTTTGAGCCAGGTTTCACCTAATCTGTACTTGGTGTTGCAGTGGTTAGAGTGCAGTACTGCAGGCTACTTCTGCTGACTGCCAACTGCTGCAATTTTTCAGTTTGAATCTCACCTGGCTCAAAGTTGACTCAGACTTCCAAGGTGGGTAAAATGAGGACCCAAATTGTTGGGCACAATATGCTGACTCTGTAAAACCACTTAGAGAGGGCTGTGAAGCACTGTGAAGTAGTATATAAGCTTCTTCTTCTTCTTCTTCTTCTTCTTCTTCTTCTTCTTCTTCTTCTTCTTCTTCTTCTTCTTCTTCTTCTTCTTCTTCTTCTTCTTCTTCTTCTTCTTCTTCTTCTTCTACCTCTTCCTCTTCCTCTTCCTCTTCCCCTCCTCCTCCTCCTCCTCCTCCTCCTCCTCCTCCTCCTCCTCCTCCTCCTCCTCCCTCCTCTTCCTTCTCCTCCATGTAGATTGACTCAGCCTTCCATCCTTTTGAGGTGGGTAAAATGAGGGCCCAAATTGTTGGGGGCAACATTTATTATTTATTTATTATTTTATTTTCTTAGATTTTTAGACCGCCCCCTCTCCCAACAAGGGAGCAGCAACAACAGGCTGACTCTGTAAACCTCTTAGAGAGTAAAGCACTGTGAAGCGGTATATAAGTCTAAGTGCTATTGCTATTCCCCACCTAGGTGTAAAACCTTGCTTTCCTCCACCTTAAATGTCATGTTGTTGGATAGGGCCCATTGTTCAAGTCTGTGGAGATAATATACCTTTGTTGGCTAAAATGGTCATAAATGCATCTTTTTCCGGATTGGACAACACACTCTTTAGGTGTTTATGCCTCTTCCGATGCATCAATTGCTTAAGGAATTGCTGCATTTGCTGATTCAAAGGCATTAAAAATAACAAGGCATGACCTAGCAAAATTGCTCGGTTTACACAGGGCGATAAAAATCTTAACTGGGCCTGCAAACTCCACTGAGTTTCGAACTTCCCCGGCACTGCACTGGGGACTGCCCTGATGGAGTGCTTTAATAGGGAAATAATTATCAGGCCTTGAAGTCGGGAGCACGGCTCCTGCTTATTCCCTTAGCCCAGCGAAAGCCTCTCGTGTCAATGCAATCAGGAAATCTAATCTCCGAAAAGCCACTGGATAGACTGTTATGGTGGCTTGATGTCAAATGGCGCATACATTTCGGAGTAAATTGATGATCTCTGGCAGGGGCAAAGCTGTAGAAATGTAAAAACAGAATGAGGTTCTCCTTCGCTTCCCGAATCTTTTTTGGAAGGAAGATAATAGCTAGAAAGAAGGGACAGGATGGGATGGGAAGGGATGGGATGGGATCAGTGGTGGGATTCAAAAATCTTTTACTACGGATTCTGTGGGCATGGCTTGGTAGGCGTGGCCTGGCTTGGTGGGTGTGGCAGGGGAAGGATACTGTAAAACCCCCATTCCATCCCCACTCCAAGGGAAGGATACTGAAAAATCCCCATATCCTCCCGATCAGCTGGGACTCGGGAGGCAGAGAATAGATGGGGTTGGGGCCAATCAGAGATGGTATTTACCGGTTATCTGAAGTACTCAAAATTTCTGCTACTGGTTCTTTAGAACTGGTCAGAACCAATACCACCTCGGGATGGGATGGGATGGAATGGAATGGAATAGAATGGAATAGAATAAAGAATGACTAGACTACTTAATAGACTAGGATAGGATAGGATAGGATAGGATAAGATAGGATAGGATAGACTGGAATGGAATGGAGGGTCGGGCCCATCACAGAGAAGGCCCTACTCCTGGGCGTCGCCCGCTGGCACTGCCTAGTGGACGGCACCCAGAGGAGTCCCTCCCTGTGAGAGCGAATCGGCCGCAGGGATGTATGGGGCAGGATGCGATCCCGCAGGTAGCTAGGTCCTGTGCCATGGAGCACTTTAAAGATGATAGTCAACACCTTGAAACGCACCCGAAAAGCCACAGGTAGCCAGTGCAGCCCGCGCAGGAGAGGTGTTACATGGGAGTATCTGGTACCTCCCATAATTGCCCGCGCGGCCGCGTTCTGGACCAACTGCAGCCTTCGGGTGCATCTCAAGGGAAGCCCCGTGTACAGAGCATTGCAATAGTCCAGTCGGGATGTCACTAGCGCATGGGTGACTGTGTGCAGGGCACTCCAGTCCAATAGGGGGCGCAATTGGCGCACCAAGCGAACCTGGTGGAACGCCCCCCTTGCCATGGCCGTCACATGGTCATCCATTGACAGCCGGGCATCCAGGAGGACGCCCAAATTGCGCGCCCGCTCCACGGGGGCCAGCTGTTCGCCCCCGATGGCCAGTGATGGAACCCACTGGTTGAACCGGGGCGCCGGTAACCACAACCACTCCGTCTTGGAGGGGTTGAGTTTGAGTCTGTTACTGCCCATCCAGACCCGTACGGCCTCCAGGCACCGGGACATCATTTCGACGGCCTCGTTGGGGTGGTTCAGGGTAGGTATGTACAGCTGAGTATCGTCAGCATACAGATGGTACTCGACCCCAAAACCACGAATGATCTCACCCAGCAGCTTCATATATGTGTTGAACAGGAGAGGCGAGAGGACCGACCCCTGCGGCACCCCACAAGTGAGCGGCCTCAGGGTCGACCTCTGCCCCCCCATCAGCACACATTGTGCTCGGCCAGAGAGGTAGGAGGAGAACCACCGCAAAATGGTACCCCTCACCCCCAACCCCTCTAGACGGCGCAATAGGATATCATGGTCGATGGTATCAAAAGCAGCCGAGAGATCTAATAGGACCAGGATAGAGGAGCAACCCCCATCTCTGGCCCTCCAGAGATCATCCACCAACGCGACCAAAGCCGTCTCCGTGCTGTGGTCGGGCCGGAAACCGGACTGGCGCGGGTCCAGATAATCAATTTCATCCAAGTGGCGTGGGAACTGTTGTGCCACCACACTCTTTACAACCTTCGCCAAAAGGCAAAGGTTGGAGACAGGACGGTAGTTAGCTAATATAGCTGGATCCAGGGAAGGCTTCTTGAGTAGGGGCCTCACCACCGCCTCTTTTAAGATGGCTGGCAAGAACCCCTCTCTCAAGGAGGCGTTGGCTAACTCCTGGAGCCAGCCTCGTGTGACCTCCCAGGATGCCAGTACAAGCCATGAGGGACACGGGTCCAGTAAACTTGTGGTGGCTCGCAGTCGACCATGCAACTTGTCCATATCTTCGGCAGTAACAGAGTCAAACTCCTCCCAAGATGGTCCCTCAAGACTCGCCTCTGGCGTCCCTCCTAGACCACTGCAGGGGACCCACTCGCTGCGGATCTGAGCGATTTTGTCCTGCAGATATTCCCCAAATTCCTCTGCTCTACCCTGCAAGGGGGCTTCCCGCGGCCTCTGTAAAAGGAGGGAGCGGGTCACCCGGAACAGGGCGGCAGGGCGGTTGTCTGCGGATGCAATAAGAGCGGCACAATATCGACGCTTGGCCACTCTTAATGCCACAAGGTATGTCCGTAAATAGGCTCTTACCTGTGTTCGGTCAGATTCAGAGTGTGAAGATCTCCATCTGCTCTCTAGGCATCTCTTGTGGCGCTTCATCACCCTCAGCTCCTCGGTAAACCAAGGGGCCTGGGTGGATTGCTGCCGCAGGAGAGGCCGCAAAGGCGCAACCCGGTCTAAGGCCCCGGCAGCCGCACTGTTCCATGCGGCCACCAGGTCCTCCATCCGGGAGCAGGTCAGGACTACAGGAAGTGGCCCAAGCTCCGTCTGGAACCTATCAGGTTCCATCAGGTGCCTGGGGTGGAACCATCTAGGACATTCCGGTTCCGCCTCCCCGCAATGGGGGGTAGCGCCCAGGAAGTCGAGCCGGAGAAGTGAGTGGTCTGACCATGACAGGGGTGTAATAGCTAATTCCCCTACTCCTAGATCACTCCTCCACTGGTCAGAGACAAAAATAAGGTCCAGTGTGTGGCCTCCCTCGTGTGTGGGGCCCTGAATTATTTGGGTCAGGTCCATGGCTGTCATGGAAGCCATGAACTCCCGAGCCACCTCGGATGATCCCCCTGTCGACGGCAGGTTGAAATCCCCCATAATCAATAGCTTGGGGGTCTCAACCGCCATCTCTGCGATCATCTCGAGGAGCTCTGGCAGGGCTGCTGATGCATAGCGAGGAGCCAAGTATACAATCAGCAAGCCCGACTGTTTCCCTGGGCCCCACTTCACGCATAGAGACTCACACCCGGATATCTATGGCACAGTGAACTCTCTCGACTCCAGCCCTTCCTTTACAATAACTGCTACCCCGCCACCCCTACCCAGGGCCCGAGGCTGATGAAATGCATGGTACCCCGGTGGGCACATTTCCACGAGGGGGAGACCCCCCTCATGGCCCAACCAGGTCTCCATAATCCCTGCAAGGTCCGGCTCCCCCTCCAAAAGTAGATCATAAATGAGGGGTCCTTATTGACAACGGACCTTGCGTTGCACAACATCAGCCTCAGGCCCTGGCTCTGTAAGTCCTGGCCACCTAGGGCGCAGGGGTTGGGACAGATGACCGGTCGTGTCCAACGACCATGGTCTCCCAACCGGCAACAAGATCTTCGTCTGCCCTCGCACCTACCCCTCCCCACGACCGTTGTGATGACAAGACCCTCTGCTAGAATATCGCTACTCCCCCTCTCCTCCGCAGCTCTGCTCACTCCCCTACCAACCTCAACTGTCGGCCTGGCACTAGCCCCTCCCTCAGCCTGTTCAATCCCACCCCCCACCCTGGAACCCCCTAAAATATATATATATAACATTTTATTAAAAAAAACCTAAGTTTTCGCTTCACCTCTCTGGATTAATAAATCCTTCAACAAGGTGGTCCCTCGAAAGGGCGGAGGGCCATACTTGCGAGAGGGGGGACTCCCGCAGTAAAATCAGGTCTGCCCTCGAGTACATAAAAGACCATAATTCAGCAGGGCCTCAGATCGATTAAGGGTGCTACAGATGTTAAAATGATGTTGAAAAATGTTAGAATAAATAGTACATAATGCCCTGAGTCCAGTGGTATACAGAAAGCCGGAGCTTGGGTACAGATGGTAAAACCAAAGTCCTAGGTGGGGATGGTGGGGATGGTGAACCGATCAAATGGTCTGCAGGTGGTAAGTGATAGGTGGACAGTAGGTGGTCAGTCATTAGGGGGCAGATGGTCATAGATGGTAAGCAGGGGGCAGATGGTCAGTAGGTAGAAAGCAGGGAGGTAAATAGGTGGTAGGCAGGGGGCAGATGGTTAGTGGTGGTCAGCAGGGGGCAGATGGTCAAAAACAAGGTAGGCGGCCAGCAGGAGACAGGAGACAGATGGTTCTCCTGCCAGAACTCTGGCAGCCCTGGCATTGAAAGTCTCCTGTTAGCCACCGACAAGCCCCCTGATTCCTGTCTGGTCTCCAGCGCTGAGAGCAACCCTCCTCCTACCAGGCCTCCAGCGCTGAGATGCCTCTGCCGTCACTCCTCCACTCTCTTCCGCTCTTCCTCCGCTCTTCTCCGCTCTCACCACAGGCCAACAGCCACCATTCGCCCTTTCCTGTGTGCTCGGCGTCTCGGGCCGCCGCTCCAGCTCCAGGGGCCATTTTCTGCCGGCCTCCGGCACTTCAGTGCTTCGGCCGGCCTCCAGGGCTCCTATCTCCAGGCTCCCGGCCCCTCTGAGACGCCACCAGCGCCGACAACAGCCTGCATGCCCCCGACTTCGCCCAGCCATCTCGGCACGCTCCCGAACATCAGCAAACACACCGGCCGACTTCGCCCAGCGGTCTCACGCCCAGCGTCTCCCACAGCAGCTGACAGCATCCGGTCGGCGCTGACTCACTCTGCCGTTCTCCAGCTCTCTCCCTTTCGCGTTCTTTCCATTTTTCTTGGACGCCAGACCACCCTGGAGACCCATTTGGGTCGCGATGAAAAGCCAGGGTGGTCACTCACTGGACCCGGTCCTCAAAGGTGACACAGGGGACCGGTAGCATCCCTGCTCTCTCAAGTGAGCCCTGCAAACATACGGAGCTCACGGGCAAGCCGCCATTGCTCCAGGAAGCTCCTCCTCCTTCAGGAACGGACTTCCAGTTTGCTCGTAGGTCTGGTTTTAGCCCTCCGGAGCCTTCAGGGAAACCTCCTGAAGGCTTCTGAACGCTTGTAGGGCTACGAGGAAACCGGAAGTCTGTTACTGAACAGATGCTCCGGAAGCTTCAAGGAAGGGCGAAAAATGGCGTGCGCTGAGCAGCTGACAAGGCAACACCTCACATGCCCTGATAAATGGCTCCATGTGCCATCTGTGGCACGCGTGGCATAGGTTCGCCATCCTGGCCCTATACCATTTAAGGCAAATGATTGTCCAATCTCTTCTTAAAGACTTCCAGTGTTGGGGCTTTCACAACTTCTAGAGGCAAGCTGTTCTACGGAATAATTGTTCTAACTGTCAGGAAATAGTTCTAAGTTGCTTCTCTCCTTGATTAGTTTCCACCCATTGCTTCTTGCCCTGCCCTCAGGTGCTCCAGAGAATAGCTTGACTCCCTCTTCTATGTGGCAACCCCTGAGATATTGGAAGACTGCTATCATGTCTCCCCTAGTCCTTCTTTTCATTAAACTAGACATACCTAATTCCCAGTGGTGGGTTTCAAAAGCTTTTTAGAACCTCTTCTATAGGTGTGGCCTGCTTTGTGGGAGTGGCTTGCCAGCCATGTGACCAGGTGGGAGTGGGTTGCCAGCCATGTGACTGGGTGGGCGTGGCCAACTTGTAAAATGTGGTGAAGCTCACTTAACAACGCTCTTGCTTAGCAACCAAAATGTTGGCTCAGAAACTCTGGCATTTGAAGCACGCAAGTCTTAAAGCTGTCAAGTTACAAGACCCTTTAGAAAAAAAAAAAACCAGGGGTGTCCAAACTTAACAGCTTTAAGACTTGTGGACTTCAACTCCCAGAATTCCTCCTCCAGTCATGTTGGCTCAGGAACTCTGGCTTTGAAGTGTCCAAGTCTTAAAGCTGTCAAGTTACAAGACCCTTGCACCCCTAAGCCTTTAGAAAGAAAAGACTTCAACTCCCAGAATTCCTCCTCTCGCACTTCATCTTGATGATGTGAGGATGGGGGGGGGGAGCTGGAACCGGTTCTAAATGGCACTGTAGATTTGTGGAACCTCTTCTAAAGAAGAGGTTAGAACTGGCAGGAATTCACCTCTGCTATTTCCTGCAACTGTTCTTCATATGTTTTAGTCTCCAGTCCCCTAATCATCTTTGTTGCTCTTCTCTGCACTCTTTCTAGAGTCTCCACATCCTTTTCACATCGTGGTGACCAAAACTGAATGCAGTATTCCAAGTGTGGCCTTACCAAGGCATTATAAAGTGGTATTAACCCTTCACCAGATCTTGATTCTATCCCTCTGTTGATGCAGCCTAGGACTGTGTTGGCTTTTTATGGCAGCGCTCTGCGGTCTTTCTAGAGCCTCAACATCTTTTTTACATCATGGTGACCAAAGCACCATCTTTCGATGTTGAGGTGCCACACTGAAAGAGTGGAATTGTGATAACCCTTTCACCCTCCCCTTCCCTAACACCCAATTCAGCAACATCATTCAAAGGGCGCTCTTTCATTGAACACAAGACATAATGTTTTCTCAGCCAATTAATTGTTGGTTTAGGGCCATCTCATAAACCTCAACAGTAAAAACATCCCCAATTGGTTCAACGTGCTAGGGAAACCCACCGCTAAATTATATATCATTCTTTTATAGCCACTTAAGGGGACAAAGGTTGCAGTCTTTAAGGCCTGGCCGTTAATGTGTCACACTGACATAAACAGCTTTTTATTTGATTATCTCTGCATGATTTTAAAGGCCTAATTAGATCCTCTCAGATGTTACATTGGCCTTTGGACACCAGCATAGTCTGTAAGTTGGGTTGGATATTGATACAAAAACAGCAGTCCCAGCCTTATTTTTTTTTTACAATCAAGAATTCAGCATCTATTAGGACAGGGGTGTCCAAACTTGGCAACTTTAAGACTTGTGGACTTCAACTCCCAGAATTCCCCAGCCAGCTGGCTGGGGAATTCTGGGAGTTGAAGTCCACAAGTCTTAAAGTTGCCAAGTTTGGACACCCCTGTATTAGGAATACGATGACACCCACCCACCCAAACTTCTTTTTTAGGAAAATTGCTCTGCTTTATTTATCTTTGTGTAATAATTTTTTATTGTTTTTGTCTTTTTATCACATATTACAATCTTTATATCAACAGTTTGTACAATGTTACATCGTCGTATCTATGTATGTTTTCCTCTCTTTACCATATATTACAATCCTTATGTCATCTTATCTATACCTTTTTATGATATTTTACATATTTACCTACTTTTATATACAGTTCTATGTTTATTTATGTATATTGTTTTCGGCTTAATTGTTTTTCTTATTATCCAACCATTCATACCACTTATTCCAAATTTCGTAGTATTCCGATTCTTCTTTGTCCTTTAATTTTAGGGATAATTTGTTCATCTCTGCACAATCCAAGGTTTTTTTTATCACTCATTCGTCTGGCGGTGTATTATTTTGCTTCCAGCATTGGGCAAAGGCAATTCTAGCTATAGTTAGTATATGTGTTAGTAGATATTTAATTTTTTTGTGTGTAGTTCCCTTTAATTATTCCTAGTAAGAAGGTTTCGGGTTTATACTTTATTTGTTCCCCCGTAATTTCTTGTGCCCACTTCCAGATTCTTTTCCAATATTTTTGCTCTGCTTTATTTAAAGGTGGTTGTGAAAGTCTGCAAAAAAAAAAAAATATTAAGCTGGTGAAAATATCTGACTATGGGCTTGGAGAGTTTGAGAATGTATAATATGCAAATTGTTTCCTTCTGTTCTTTTTTCTATTCTGTTCTGTTCCGTTCCATTCCATGTCTAAAGTGGCATTAGAATTCACAGTCTCCTTGTGATTGGCTGAAAGTCACCCAGCTAACTTATGTGCCTAAGGCAGGACTAGAACTGTCAGTCTCCTGGCTTCTATCCTGGTTCCTTAACCCCCAGTTCCATATATATTATTTTATCCTTATGAAAAATATAAATCTCATTCATGTTCAGGGATTTGCAATGCGTAAATCCAACAGGCGTTCAGTGGTGAGCTACTGCCAGTTCGGACCAGTTGGTTTGGCTGAACCAGTAGTTCCGAGTACTTGTTGGCCCCGCCAACAAGTGAGATATGATCCTAGATATCTCACTTTCCAGATTGCTGGCCCCACCCCACCGCTAAGCTGATTTGCACGTCTCTCCCTTTCTGTCAGTGTTTGTTGCATAAATTCAAATCTGGGTGCGTCCTATACATTGAATACAGCATTTTTGGCCTCACAAAACCCCACCTCATTCACAAAATGACTGTGCATAGACTTTGGGAGGCCTGCAACGGGCTCCTGGGGGCTGGGGAGGACAAAAACGAGCAAAAAATGGGCTATTTTTTGTCCGTTTTTGCCTTCCCCCCCCCCCGCAGCCCCCAGGAGCGCTCTACAAGCCTCCCAAAGCATATGCATACCCTTCTTTTTTTGCAAAAAAATGGGGCGTTGTTTGTTCATTTTTGCCCCTCTCCCCAGCAGGCGTCTCAAACTCTCTGCATGCTCTGTTCTTCACAAAAAAATTAGGCATACAGAGAGTTTGGGAGGCTTGCAGAGTGCAAAACCTTTTTAAAAAATTAACCTCTTCAAAATCCTGGTGCGTCTTATACTCCAGTGCATCTTATAGTCCAAAAAATATGGTCGTTTACTTCGCGGAGTAGCAGACTGCTTACAGACAAGAGAACCTTCTCTCTACAGGGCAGTTAAACTAAGTCTAAGCCACGGCCGGGCTCCGAGCCATCTGGCATAGCTCTCAGTCCCCAAATAGTTCTCATTGGCTGACCCAGTTGCCATGCCTATACATTGGCTGACCTTCTTCCCATGCCTTTCCCAATCATGAATATTTTAACACGTTCTACTAACCATGGCTGACCTAGTAGGTGTGCAGGAATCCGCACCCATAGAAAAAGCCTTGTTTTAGGTGTTGCGCGCAAGTGCAGAAGGCATGTGCACATTGCACGTGCGCATGAAGTGGGAGTGCATGAACACTCACATTTTCGGTGAACCGGTTGTTAAAGTATGTGCAGCCCACCTCTGCAGGTGTTACCTCAACATGCTGGTTGAGCCCCTTACAAATCTTAAGTTGGTGTAGACTACACAGCCCTACTTCCAAACATTTAAAATGTGTCACAGTGTGTTTCAAATAATGCTAGAACACAAATGCATCCTTATTTTATGCGTCCATTTACATGACCCATTCAGAATCCTTTTCACGGGCCATAACTTGCCATTTGTGCTTCGTGGAATTAAAGACCCTCTTAAAATTAAAGCAGCTTCCATAACTTTTTATCATTTCCCAATTTTACACAAAACCAGAGCCGGCCTGGCTTGTAAGTGATGGTTTTCGCCTTGTACCATATAATGAAAATTAAAGCAAAGGAGCCATAAAGCTTTCTAGCATTAATACAATTTACATCTAATTGCCGTTATTTTATCTGTGCCATCTTTTCTTTTCCTTTTTTTTTTCCTTTTAGGAAAGAAACCCTTTGTCAGTTTAAAAGGAAGGTTTTCCAGGCATTATCTGTTGCCACCGGAGCCAGCCTTAATGAGACTATTTCCATTTTATGAGGTTTCCAGGCCCGTTTTAACTAAACCCTCAATTATTTAATTTAAAAGGTCTAGTGGAATATTGGTACCTTTGATTTAACCTTGATGAAGCACAGTCAATAGTCTGGCGGGGGGGCGCGGGGGGAATAAGATACAATTGTTGGTTTTTAAGGCAATATGCTAAGCTACAAGAAAAAGAAGAAGAAAGTGGATACCATAGCCAATTTGTGTCTCGGTTTCTCCCTGACCTAAATATAGTATGATTCAGGGCGCTTTGTCTTGGTCTTAGCTTACAATCATGAGTCTCACAGCCGTTTGGGTAAACAGGGCCCGTTATAATACTTGTTCTCTTATCTGTTAGCTAATTTCAGAAAAATAGCCAAACTCACTAACCACAAAATGCAGGAAAGAGAACAGAGTTGGAAGAGACCTTGGAGGTCTTCTAGTCCAACCCCCTGCTCAGGCAAGAAACAATAGAATAGAATAGAATAGAATAGAATAGAACAGAACAGAATAGAGTACAGTGGAGTAGAGTATAGTACTGTACAGTAGAGTACAGTAGAGTACAGTAACATAACATAGAGTAGTCTAGAGTAGAATGACAGAGTTGGAAGAGACCTTGGAGGTCTTCTAGTCCAACCCCCTGCTCAGGCAAGAAACAATAGAATAGAATAGAATAGAATAGAATAGAACAGAATAGAGTACAGTGGAGTAGAGTAGAGTACTGTACAGTAGAGTACAGTAGAGTACAGTAACGTAACATAGAGTAGTCTAGAGTAGAATGACAGAATTGGAAATGACCTTGGAGGTCTTCTAGTCCAACCCCCTGCTCAGGCAGGAAACCCTATAGCATTTCAGACAAATGGTTATCCAACATCTTCTTTAAAAGCTTCTTTTAAAGTATTGGAGAACCTACAACTTCTGGAAGTAAGTCATTCCACTGATCAATTCTTCTCATTATCAGGAAATTTCTCCTAGAGAAATTCAATTCCTAGAATAGGATGGGATAGGGTAGGGTAGGGTAGGGTAGGGTAGGGTAGGGTAGGGTAGAGTAGAGTAGAGTAGAGTAGAGTAGAGTAGAGTAGAGTAGAGTAGAGTAGAATGGCAGAGTTGGAAGGGACCTTGGAGGTCTTCTACTCCAACCCCCTTCTTAGGCAGGAAACCCTATACAACTTCAGGTTGTCTAATCTCTTCTTAAAAACCTCCAGTATTGGAGAACCCACAACTTCTGGAGGCAAGCTGTTCCACTGATTAATTCTTCTCATTGTCAGGACATTTCTCCTTGATTCTAAGTTGCTTCTCTCCTTGATTAGTTTCCACCCATTGCTTCTTGTTCTACCCTCAGGTGCTTTGGAGAATTGCTTGACTCCCTCTTCTTTGTGGCAACCCCTGAGATATTGGAACACTGCTATCATGTCTCCCCTGATCCTTCTTTTCAATAAACTAGACATACCCAGTTCCTGCAACCGTTCTTCATATGTTTTAGTCTCCATTCCCCTAATCATCGTTGAATCACTAGAACATGGAACATAGAATAATTAGGGTTGGAAGGGACTTTTGAGGTCTTCTAGTCCAAACCTTGCTGAAAAACAGAAAGTTTTATATCATGTACAGAGGGTGACAAAAATGGTAAGGAATTCCAAATACCTCTGTGTATTCAACTAGCAAAAAGTATTGATAGAAGACAATATTTGTAGCTCAGGATTTAACAGTGGGGTCCTTGGTGCCCTCTGAGGTTGGTTATTTTTTTTTTGCAGACATTACATTACCTGACTAAGTAACATCATCAATGCTAGAAGGGAGCGGGGTTCGCTCTCTATTTATAGACAGTAACTTGCCCTGCCATTTTGGTGAGGATGGTAAGGAGGAATAAGCTGAAAGGGACCTTAGGACCTTTACAGGCCCAAAGTCACCCAGCTGGCATTCACATCTGAGGCAGAATTAGAACTCACAATTTCCTGGTGATTGGCTCAAAGTCACCCTATTGGGTTGAATGCTGAGGCGAGACTTGAACTCACAATCTCCTGCTCTCTAGCTTGGTGCCTTAACCACTAGACCAAACTGACTCTCAATCTCTTTATTGTTGTTTCCATTCCCACACCAGAGGTGGTATTCAACTGGTTCGGACTGGTTCGAACGAACCGGTAGCAGAGATTGCTGGTGGGCCACGTTTTTGAGGCCAGGCGCATGCATGGATGGCATGCGAGCAAGCAAAGCACATGCATGGAAGGCCGGACGCAAGGTGCACACATGCGTAAAGCGAGCATGCGCGGGCAGGGCTAACCGGTGGTAAAAATAAGTGAAACCCACCACTGCCCCACCCCTTTAAGTATTATATATCGGAAGTGTTCCAGTGTTATGAATAAGCCCTCTATTCAAATGAGCAACATTTGACAGATACAAATCCTCCCATAAACATCGTGGTTAATCACTGCGCAATGTGTTTCAAACACATGTTAATGCATTTTATTCTATGTAAATAAGCATTCTATTGCCCATTCTAGCTAGTCTTTCAGATTTCACCACCACATACAGCCTTCATTAATATGGGGAGTGCAGCGGCCTATAAAACTACAGGCGGAATAATAATTATCAGTATAATTCGTCTTGATGCCCCGAACATTTCTTGCAGTCAATAGACATTAGAAAACATGGCACAATTTCATGAATAGCAATTTCTGTTTTGCTCCTGTAGGCTGTAGTGATTTCAATGGTGGGGTGGTGAGAGAGAAAGAGAGGGAGGGAGGGAGGGAGGGAGGAGAGAAGGAAGGAAGGAAGGAAGGAAGGAAGGAAGGAAGGAAGGGGAAAGAGTGGGGTGGAGATAAAGAGAGAGGGGGGAGGGAGAGAAAAGGGAGAGGGGAGGAGGGAGAGAAAGAGAGAGGGAGGGTAGGAAAGGGAGAGAGGGAGAGAGAGGGAGGGAAAGGAAGGAAGGAAGGAAGGAAGGAAGGAAGGAAGGAAGGAAGGAAGGAAGGAAGGGGAAAGAGTGGGATGGAGATAGAGAGAGGGAGAGGGAGAGAAAAGGGAAAGGGAAGGAGGGAGAGAAAGAGAGAAGGGAGGGCAGGAAAGGGAGAGAGGGAGAGAGAGGGAGGGAGGAGGAGAAAGAGAGGGACAGAGAGAGAGGGAGGGAAAAAGGGAGGGAGAGAAAGATAGAGGGGAGAGAGAGGGAGGAAGAGAGGGAGGGAGAGAGAGGAAGAGAAAGAAAGGGAGGGAAGGAGAAAGAGGGAGGGAGGAGGAGAGAAAGAGTGAGGGAGAGTAAGACAGAGCAAGGGAGGAAGGGAGGGGAAGAGGAGGGGAAGAGGGAGGAAGGATTTCAAGGGGAAAACCATCCCCCCCAAAAGCAAAAAGGTTCTCATAAAAGAAGTGATTCAAACAACATGCAAAGGGACACTGGGATTTCAGTAGGAAACCTGACAGGCCCCAGTAGAGGATTGAGTCCATTTCACACCAGAAGGACCAAGATGCTGGAAGAGTTGAGCTTTGCAAAATCTGGAAATGACTCACAGGGGTTCAGTTGTTACTGCAACAAGAAACTCCTTGGTTTTCGATCCAAGAATGTATTTCCTGTCCTGGGACATCATTCAGCTCTGCATCACAAGGAGAGGGTTTTGTCATGTGTTCTCCAAATTAGATCAAGTGAAAAAGGTGACTGTTTTTTTTCCTCCAGCATCAAATTGAATATTAACTTACAGCCTTTAAGGAGGGGAATGGTTGCTGCAGTCTAGTGCCCCCTGGTGGCCTTTTGGGGTGGAGACGTAGCCCAAGGATGAAGCCATACTTTGCCAATACAGGAAACAACAAAATAATAGGAGAGCCAGTTTGGTCTAGTGGTTAAGGTGCTAGCCTAGGAAGTAGGAGACTGTGAGTTCTAGTCCTTACCCATCGAAACAGACTGGCTGAGTTTGGGCCAATCACCAGGAGACGGTGAGTTCTAGACCCACCTTAGGCATAAACGCTGGCTGGTTGATTTTGGACCAATCGTTAGGCGACAGTGAGTTCTAGTCCCACTTTAGGCATGCAAGCTGGCTGGGTGATTTTGGTCCAATCATCAGGAGACAGTGAGTTCTAGTCCCGCCATAGCCATGACAGCCAAAAGTGGGTGCCTTTGTGCCAATCAGATGCCATATGCTAAATAAATAAATAAAATAACACAAGGTGCCAAACCTTAGTCATTCTCTGCCCTTGTTGAATGCCGGCCAGAATTGTGGTTTAAAGTTGACCACATTGTCCTGCGAGGATGTGAGTAGGTCACGTGCCCTCCTGTGAGTAGGTCCGTAGTTCCCAGTTTTGCTAGACAGGCTGCGGGCAAAGGGGCTAATCTTCACTGAAAGATGGACACAACATTTGCAGAACCAAGGGAGGTAATTCACGGGTGGGATTCAAACATTTTAGCAACCGGTTCTCTACTTTATTGCCAGGGAGGAATAGCCATGGTGGGCATTGGCCTACTTGGCTCTGGAGGTGCCCTCTTTCCCCTCAGCCTCCAGCCTCCATTTTGTCTTCAGTTCCTTTCTCCCAGCTTGGAACTGAACCAAATGGATATTTTTTCCCACTCAACTCAAGTTGGGAGCAGCTTCCGGCAATAGCGGTCGCCTCCTGAAGCTCCGGAACACCAAGGAGCTCGGCGATGGGGGAAAGAGGCTGTATCCGGCCCTCGTTCCATCTGAGGGCCGGGAGTCAGGCAGCATGACCACCCTGGCCCATTTTGGAGCCATTTGGGTCCGCCAGGGTGGGTCGGGAGGCTGGAGGGAAGGCTAGAGAGAAGATGGTGTGCGGAGTGGGGAGAGAAGCCGGCAGCAGAAATGGCGGTGTTGCGGCAGCGGCGGCAGCGTTGGAGAGAGCGGGAGGAAGGAGGAATGTGAGGCTGCGAGCTGTGAGCTGTGAGCTGAGAGGCTGCGTGAGAGAGGCTATAGCCGCGGTGACGCCGGGTAGAGCAATGTTGGAACATTGGAAGGAGAGAGGCTGGTGAGCAAACGCTGGAAGGAGAGAAGCGGGTGAGCAAACGCTGGAAGGAGAGAGGCTGGTGAGGCTGGTGAGCAACGTTGGAAGGAGAGAGGGAAGAAGAAGTTGGAAGGAGAGAGGCTGGTGAGCAGAGAGGATTGGAAAGAGAGAAGGAGAGATTGGAAGGAGAGAGAGAGAAAAAGAAGGAGTTGGAAGGAGAGAAGCTGAGAGAAAGTGGCTGCGGCTGTGGCTGCAGCGACGCTGGAAGGACGCTGGAAGGAGAGAGGCTGGCACCAACAGCAGCAGCCGCTGAAAGAGCTGCCATGGACGCCAGGAACATCATTAGGACATTGGGTGAGACCCACCAACATCTGGATTTTGGGTGGGAGTCATGAGAGAGCAGGACTGGAATGGAGGCTGGGGGCGACTGGGGGCGGCCTGAAACACCGGAGGCCGCCGGAAGCCCTATATTAGGGCCATGGGTAGGCCACAGGGATGGCTAGGCCAAGACCATCTGCCCCCAAGAACATCGGCCCCCTCCCAATTGGGAACCCCATTCCTTAAGAACGCCAGATTACTATCTACAAACTCTCTCTATGAACTCCCACCCACCTAGGATCATCTAGGCTGCTACCACCCTTTGGACCATCTCTCCACCACCCAGACCACCACTTGGACATTTGATCACTCTTTCCCCCCCCCTTTTTTTTTTTCACTGACCACTCATCATCTACAACACCTTTGACCCCATCGTGTTTTTTAAGTTTTTTAAGATTATTTATTCGAGGCTAGACCTGCTTCGCCTGCGGGAGTCCCCCCTCTCGCAGGCATGGCCCTTGACGCTCGTAAGGGCCCGCCTTGATGACGGGTTTATAGACCCCGAGAGGTGGAAGAAACGGAAGCTTGGGGGATTTTTAACTAAATGTTTTTTATCTTTTTTAGGGGGTTCCAGGGAGGGTTTTAGGGTGGGGGGGGAATCTGTCCAGGAGGGGGGCCAGTGCCAGGCGAACAGGTGAGTCTAGGAGGGAAGTGAGTGTGGTGGAGGGGGGAGGGGAAAGAACATTCCAATAGAGGGTTGTCTTATTACATCGGTCGTGGGGAGGAGGGGATGCGAGGACAGGAGAAGACCACGTCGGTTGGGAGACCGTGGTTGTTGGTTACACCCGGTCGTTTGTACCAACCCCCGCAATCTAGGTGGTCAGGAACTACAGAGCCAGGGCCTGAGGCTGATGCTCTGCAATGCAAGGTCCGTGACCAACAAGGCCCCCCTCATTAATGAGTTGATCTCACAGGGGGAGCTGGACCTTGCAGGGATAACGGAGACCTGGTTGGGCCACGAGGGTGGTTTACCCCTCGTGGAACTGTGCCCACCGGGTTTCTGTGCATTCCATCAGCCTCGGGCCTGGGTAAGGGTGGTGGGGTGGCGGTAGTTATACGGGAATGTCTAGAGCCGAGGGAGTTCACTGTACCTCAGATACCCGGATGTGAGTCCCTTGGTGTGAAATGGGGCCCAGGGAGGCAGTGGGGCTTGCTGATTGTATACTTGGCTCCTCGCTATGCGTCAGCAGCCCTGCCCGAGCTCCTCGAGCTGATCTCAGAGACAGCAGTTGAGACCCCCAAGCTTGTGGTTATGGGGGATTTCAACTTGCCGTCGACGGGGGAAGCATCCGAGGTAGCTCGGGAGTTCATGGCTTCCATGACAGCCATGGACCTGACCCAATTAATTCAGGGCCCCACACACGAAGGAGGCCACACTCTGGACCTTGTTTTCGTATCTGAACAGTGGACGAGTGATCTGGGAAGAGGGGATGTAACCATCACTCCCCTGTCATGGTCAGATCACTCATGTCTCCGGCTGGACTTCCCTGGCGCTACCCCCCACCGCAAGGAGGCGGAACCAAACTGTCCAAGTTGGCACCGCCCCAGGCGCCTGATGGAACTGGATAGGTTCCAGACGGAGCTTGGGCCATTCCCTGTAGCCCTGACCCGCTCTCGCTCCGAGAACCTAGTGGCCGCCTGGAATAGGGCGGCCGCTGGGGCCTTGGACCGGGTTGCGCCTTTGCGGCCTCTCCTGCGGCAACGACCCACCCGGGCTCCTTGGTTTACCGAGGACCTGAGGGTGATGAAGTGCCATAGGAGACGCCTAGAGGGCAGGTGGAGGTCCTCACATTCCGAATCTGACCGAACACAGGTAAGAGCCTATTCACGGACTTACCTTGTGGCATTAAGAGTGGCCAAACGCAGACATTGTGCCACTCTTATTGCGTCCGCCGATAACCGCCCTGCCGCCCTGTTTCGGGTGACCCGCTCTCTCTTATCACAGAGGACGTGGGAAGCCCCTTTACAGGGCAGAGCAGAGGAGTTTGGGGAATATCTGCAGGACAAAATCGCTCAGATCTGGAGCGGATGGGCCCCCTTCAGTGGACCAGAGGAGCCGCCAACAGTGAGTCTTGTGAGACCATTCTGGGAGGAGTTTAATTCTGTTGCCCCCGAGGATTTGGATAGGTTGCGTGGACGGCTGCGACCGACCACATGTTTAATGGACCCGTGTCCCTCCTGGTTGGTACTGGCATCCTGGGAAGTGACACGAGGCTGGCTACTGGGCCTGATGAATGCCTCTTTGAGTGAGGGGTGCTTTCCTGCCGCCTTGAAAGAGGCGGTGGTGAGGCCCTTACTCAAGAGGCCTTCCCTTGACCCGATGGAACTAGCTAATCGTCCTGTCTCCAACCTTCCCTTTTTAGCGAAGGTTGTAGAGAATGTGGTGGCACAGCAGTTTCCATGACACCTTGAGGAATCCGAATATCTAGACCCACGCCAGTCTGGCTTCCAGCCCGGACATAGCACGGAGACGGCCTTGGTCGCGTTGGTCGATGATCTCTGGAGGGCCAGAGATAGGGGTTGTTCCTCTATCCTGGTCCTATTAGATCTCTCGGCGGCTTTTGATACCATCGACCATGGTATCCTATTGCTCCGGCTGGGGGGGATGGGAGTTGGAGGCACCGTTCTGCGGTGGTTCGGCTCCTACCTCTCCGACCGGACGCAATGTGTGTTGGCAGGGGGCCAGAGGTCGACCCTAAGGCCACTCACTTGTGGGGTGCCTCAGGGGTCGGTCCTCTCGCCCCTTCTGTTCAACGCATATGTGAAGCCACTGGGGGAGATCATCCGTGGTTTTGGGGTGGAGTATCATCTGTACGCTGATGATGCGCAGCTGTACATTTCCACCCCAGACCACCCCAACGAGGCTGTCGAGGTGATGACCTGGTTTTTGGAAGCCGTCGGGGTCTGGATGTGGCTACCGGCACCCCGGTTCAGTCAGTTGATTCCATCACTGACCATAGAGGGCGAGCAATTGCTCCCTGTGGAATGGGCGCGCAATTTGGGCGTCCTCCTAGATGCCCGGCTGTCAATGGATGACCATGTGGCAGCCATGGCAAGGGGGGCGTTCCACCAGGTTCACCTGGTGTGCCAATTGCGCCCCCTACTGGACCGGGATGCCCTACGCATGGTCACTCATGCACTGGTGATGTCTCGGCTGGACTACTGCAATGCCTTCTACATGGGGCTTCCCTTGGGACGCGCTCGAAGACTGCAGCTAGTCCAGAATGCAGCCGCGCGGGCTATTATGGGGAGTACTAGGTACTCCCACGTAAGACTGCTCCTGCGCGAGCTGCACTGGCTGCCTGTGGTCTTTCGGGTGCGTTTCAAGGTGTTAATTACCATCTTTAAAGCGCTCCATGGCTCAGGACCTAGGTACTTGCGGGATCGCATCCTACCACACACTTCCCTGCGACCGATTCGCTCTCACAGGGAAGGACTCCTCCGGGTGCCGTCCACTAAGCAATGCCAACGGGCGGCATCTAGGAGTAGAGCCTTCTCTGTGATGGGCCCAACCCTCTGGAATGACCTCCCCCCCGATATCAGAACCACCACCGACTTCCGCTCCTTCCGACAAAAACTGAAGACTCACCTGTTCCGTTTAGCCGGCCTGGCCCATTCATAGTTTATTCTACCTCCTGGCAGATATTTTAATTGGGTATTTTTAGGGTTATTTAAATATTGTTTTTAACTGCGTTGCTTTTTGTACAGTTTCTTATTGCCTCCTCTTTATGTTTGTATTTATGTTTGTATTTTCTATCTATTGATGAGTCCCTTTGGGAAGAGGGGGCGGTATAAAAGTCTAAATAAAAGTAAAAGTAAAAGTAAAGTCAACCAATCAAGATTTAAATTGGGGCTGTTGCCATTCATTTGACTTGAGTGCAGCTCGCACAGAAAGCAAATTACATTGGGTGAGAAAGACACCGAGCCACGTGTTGGAAGAAATGTCCTCCTGGGTTCGGTTCCAAGTGGGGAAAAAGACACTGGAAACATGGAGGCTGCTTGGAATGATGGTTTAATGGTGGACAGGATCACATGGCTTGAGCTCCTGAACAGAAAAGGGGGATCCCATGCTTCCAGATGTTGGGTGAAGAAGAAAAAAGAGGCCGAGATGCTGAAGGTTCCTGGTTTTATGCCCTCTCTGGCCTTTGATCTTGAGCTTGTATTCTGATGGATTGTCAGACTCCCACGGGGCCATGAGGGGGCAACTCTGAACTCTGTGAGTCCACATCTGGTTGAGCATTGCTTCTTCCCAGGTGCCCTGTGGTGAGATGGTAAGGGTTAATACTATCATGCCTTAATCCCATCACCCTGGAGCTGAAGGGGGAAATCTTTGTTATGTAGAGTAGAACAGTTCATGCCTTTTAATGGCCCATTGATAAAGGTGGGGGCTATGAAGAGTGAGTCTATTTCCTGCCTAAAACCATGTTTCTTCATTTCTGATCCAGGGAAATATAATATTCTGCCTTTTCAATATTTCCCAGGATATTTCATTTTTCTAGGAGAGGGCTGGGTGTTAACTTCCTACATATGTCTCTATGTTTTGGCAAAGCTTACTCCGAGCTAAGCAACAAAGATCCTCATTCACATTTCCGGGCCTGTTGATCTATCCTTTTGGGTAGCCACATCGTTGTCATTTTGCAATGTGCTTAAGGTTCTGGGCACATTTACAATCCATCTATTGGGAGAAGCGAGGCCTTAATTGGTTGCACGCCCCACCATAAATCTCTAATGGTAATGGGGCTTTTTATGTTTCTCGTAGTTGTTGCATTTCGCCAGTAGGGGGTACTGCTGCTGGGCCTTTGTTCAGTCATGGGTTGAAGAAAGGATGGATGGAGTAACAGAGCAATTTTCTACACCGTTGAGACTGACTCGTTTTCTTGTCAATTTGACTTTGGTCTTTTTTTAAAAAAAAAATGTGATGGGAATAACAGAATACCAGAGTTGGAAGGGAACTTGGAGGTCTTCTAGTCCAGCCCCGTTCTCAAGCAGGACACCGTATATCCATGATGGCGAACCTACGGCACGCGTGCCAGCGGTGGCATGCAGAGCCCTCTCTGTGGGCACTCGGATATCGCCAGCTGCTCTTCTGGTTTTGATCCAGCTGGTCTTTGCGGGCGATGGAGCGCCAGAAAAATGGCCTGAAAAACGTGCAAAAAACATGCCGTTTTCCAGACCGTTTTCAGGCTATTTTTCAAACCATTTTTGGCCCCAAAAATGGCCTTTTGGGGTGGTGGTTTTGGGGGCATTTTCAGAGCATTTTGGGGGCATTTTCAGGGTGCTTTTCAGCTCTTTCCAGCCCAAAAAACAGCCTGAAAACGGCCGCAAAAATGGTCTTTTGGGGGGCATTTTTCAGGCCGTTTTCTGGCACTCCGGCACTCGCAAAGACCAGCTGGGTGGCAGGCAGGCACGTGCGTTCCATTTGGGCACTCAGGGCTGAAAAGGTTTGCCATCACTGCCCTGTATAATTTCAGACAAGCGGATGTCTGATCTTTTCTTAAAATCCTCCGGCGTTGGAGCATGCTCAACTTCTGAAGGCAAGTCGTTCCACTGATTTCTAATCCCCCTTTTAAACAATGTATGAGCCTGGCTCTGTATGGCACCAGAGAGGGAGACGATGTGCTCGGTGTCCATAAAAATGATCCAAGGAGGTCCTTTAGTCAGGAAATCGTAACTGGCTGACCAACTGCACTCAACGTGTAGTTCTCAATGGAACTGCATCTTCATGGAGGGAAGTATGCAGTGGAGTACCCCAAGGCTCTTTTTTGGGCCCAGTACTCTTCAACATCTTCATCAATGATTTGGATGAGGGAATAAATGGGGAACTCATCAAATTTGCAGATGACACCAAGCAGAAATAGCCAACACTCCAGAAGATAGGCTAAAGATACAGAAGGATCTTGACAAACTTGAACATTGGGCACTATCTAATAAAACGAAATTCAATGGTGAAAAGAGTCAGGTTCTACATTTAGGCAACAAAAACGAAATGCACAGGTACAGTATAGGTGATACCTTGCTCAGTAGTAGTAACTGTGAGAGGGATCTTGGAGTCCTAGTGGACAACCATTTAAATAGGAGCCAGCCGTGTGCAGCAGCTGCCAAAAAAGCCAACACAGTCCTAGGCTGCATCAACAGAGGGATGGAATCAAGATCACGTGAAGTGTTAATACCACTTTATAATCCCTTGGTAAGGCCACACTTGGAATACTGCATTCAGTTTTGGTCGCCACGATGTAAAAAAGATGTGGAGACTCTAGAAAGAGTGCAGAGAAGAGCAACAAAGAGGATTAGGGGACTGGAGACTAAAACATGTGAAGAACGGTTGCAGGAACTGGGTATGTTTAGCTTAAGAGAAAGAAGGACTAGGGGAGACATGATAGCAGTGTTCCAATATCTCAGGGGCTGCCACAAAGAAGAGGGAGTCAAACTATTCTCCAAGGCACCTGAGGGCAGAACAAGAAGCAATGGGTGGAAACTAATCAACCAGAGAAGCAACCTAGAACTGAGGAGAAACTTCCTGACAGTTAGAACAATTAATCAGTGGAACAACTTGCCTCCAGGAGTTGTGAATGCCCCAACACTGGAAGTCTTTAAGAAGATGTTGGATAGCCATTTGTCTGAAATGGTATAGGGTTTCCTGCCTAGGCAGGGGGTTGGACTAGAAGACCTCCAAGGTCCCTTCCAACTCTACTATTGTATTGTATTGTATTGTATTGTATTGTATTGTATTGTATTGTATTGTATTGTATTGTAATTTACAAAACCCGTTGAAATGGGAGAACAGAAAGGATTCTCCAAGGTGTTTTAAGATTTGCTATTTATTTCCTCCTCCTCCTCCTCCTCCTATCCCTCTTCTCCTTTTCTCTTTTTTCTTCTTCTCTTTCTCCTCTTCTTTCTCCTCCTTGTCCTTGTCCTTCCCCTTCTCCTCCTCCTTCTCCTCCTCTTCTCTTTCTCTCTTCTTCTCCGTATCTTTCTCCACCTCCTCCTCCTCCTCCTCCTCTCCCACTGCTTTTCCTCCTCCTTTTCCTCCTCCTTCTCC